>NC_088284.1:105947848-106276182 GCF_036013445.1 Caloenas nicobarica | reverse complement strand
AAAGGCTTTGGAGGATCCTTCTTGTTTGGTTTGTTGTCAGCTCCTGGGACCACACCTCTGTTGCTCCCATCCTTCTGTTCCTCTCGGTCTCTGTGGGTCCCTGAGGCCTCCCAAAGGCTGTCCCCTGCAACATTTACACCTTTCACATACTTGGGCTCGTTTGTCACATCCCCCGATTTACTCGTTGCACGCTGATGCATATTTACTAATTCTAACATTTCCTCGTTAGTCATTCCCTCCAGGCCCATTAATCACTATAAATTCCCAAACGAGAGGCTGCAGTACATCATTCCTTCCAACAGACAGCTGACACGTAGTAATTAGGCAGCTGAACATAAAAATAATGAGGCTGAGGCTCCTGCAGATCTCCTTCCCCCTCTCGGCACCTCGAGGGCAGCCTCTTTGCAGCACACGCGGCCCCGCACGCCGCCGCTTGCACCGTGGCTGCACAAGCTGCTCTCCAACGCGGATGTGCCCGTTTCCCTCTCTTTATCCCCAAAACCTGCTCTCTGATCCATTGAAGAGATACTTGAGCATTTAGCTTTGTGACTTCTGGTGGTGTTCTTCCATGCATCACATCAACCTAGACACTGAATTATTTAATCTCTCTGCCTTGCCTGTTTCCCTGTCGTGTGGGGACTGGTCCAGTTCCTGTTGTTCATCTCTACCTGCTGCTCCAGAAAATCCTTGTGCCAAGCTGCCCTGCCAGTTTGCCGCAGACTCTCTAGCTCAGAGCACACTCCTGGAAATAATGCATCTTTTCACAATGGCTTTACACCCTGAAATAAATAGCACGATTCAGGCATTGGTTTGACTGCCGTGTGCAATGCAAAAAAGGTCTGAGAGACCAAAAAGCTCTTTGTATCCAGCCTAATTTTCCTATTTTCTTGTATTCTCCCTCCTCTGCACAGTAAGGGAGCAGCTCTGCAGTCTTTTTTTTTTTTCCTTTCTTTTTTTTTGTTTGGCCAGAATGCTTTGTGGTGATCACTTTTGTTTGCTGCAGAAATACCCTGGAAATGGAGTGCCCATGGAGAGGGACACAGCACCATCCGCTCCAAATTACACTTCTGTGTCCAGCATTGCTGGCCAAACTGGAGTTAATGAGAGGTAGGAAGAAACTTCCCCTGTAGCTCTTTTTTTTCTCCTGCTCCTTGCTGAAGGAACGTGTCTTGGCTGCATTTGGCTTAAATAGACCCTTGATCCGCTTTGTTTATGGTAATTTCTTTATTCCTGTGAGAGAGAGAGGGAAGGCAGCACCAAACTGATATTGTTCTGGGACTGCAGATGGGCAGATGGTTTGAAAAAATGATTGCAAGATTTCACTTGCACTCTGGGCCTGTCTTTCACATTGGGGTGCAAAGACCAAGTTTTGTCTTCTGTCACCGGCAACCTAATTTAGATTGCCTAAAACTTGAAATCAGCTTGAAGACAAATCCCCAAGGTCAACAACACCACAGATTTGGAGGTTAAGGAATTGAGGTTAAGAACTGACAAACGAGGATGTCGAGACAAGATTATGGAAATGAGGATCTGTAGCAAATTCTCTCGTTTCCCCCTTGTAACCTATTAATGACATTAGCACCCGTCTTTGACAGTCCCTCCTCGAAGGGCAACTTACTTCCTCAGTAAAGATGCTTTTATGAGTCCCAGAAACACGCACAGGAAAACATATGGGCAAATCAAATCTGCTAAGACCCAGATATGGGACATAGTCCTTAAAAGCCCTATGTCGACTTAAAAGAAATGACCTGAAAGAAGGAGGTGAGCAAAACACAGTTGGCAGGTGGGTCCCCACAGCTATATCCCCATCCTCGTCCCTGCGCTGAAAGCAAACATTCTTTTTTACCTCCGTGCTGCAGAATGCATTCAGTTAAAAATTCAGTCTTCGCATCTCCCCAGTGAGCTGGAGCACTTCTGCTCTCTCTTCTCACAGCTGCAAAAGCTGCGATTCAGAGGGATTAAAGCCAAGATCATAAACCAATACCTATTAACGTGGCCTGCCCAGCTCAAATCACTTATCTCCTGAGCCCTTGGAGTAAGTTAGCATTTTGGGTAATGTGTTTTTGTTGTTGCTAATGCAAGTCACTGCTCAGAGGTTGCTGAAGTCATCTACTCCAGGAAAGGTTTTTGGATACCTGGTCCGTGGCCGGAAATTTTTGCCATAAGTATCTCACCCGTCTTCACCTAGGAACAGTGTGTGAAGCATGGGCTGGATTATTTCTGCAGGATTCTTTGACTAAAACACAAGACCCACATTTTCCTGCAAGGTTGTGTCTCATCTCATGCGTTGTAGCTTGGTTGCTGCAAGTGAGGTTTCCTCCTGAAATCGGTGTAGCACAAGACTTTTCCTCACTGTTTTTCTCCTGATCTTCCCCAGAGAGCTGACCAAGGACAGCTGGATGGGTAGGAGATATTTAATGGAGCTGGCTTTAGTTGCCTATGAAGTTGGTGCACCGAGCCACAGGGTTCACTCCTCTTCTTGTCTGTAGCATTTTTCTACCAGTGTTAGTGAGGTCAGGCCCATTTCTTTCTCGTGATTAGATGACAGAAAGCAAAGTGAACATGTTCCTTTTCTTTAATATATTAACCAGTGATGGCTAACGAAAAGCTGAAAGATATGCTTTAACTGTAAAGTAAGATATAGCCTATATAGACAGTAAAGTATCCATGTGGATGGAGGCATTAAGTATAGATAAATAATGTACATGGCTGTTTGAGAAGCACCTCATTCACCTGCGTAAAACACCTGCCATCCTATTGATCTCAGATGTATGAATTTATGGCCTTGTTATGAATTTTATGGTGCTTCAGCTCCCTAACATTGAAGCATTCATTCAAAGTAGCTATAGCTTTACGAATAGATTTTTTTTTTCAGAAATAGTTTTTCCATCTGTTTGTTCCATTTTCCCATCTGTTCCTCCAGCCTCATAGTCTTGTTCAACCTGTTTACTAAGATTGCCTTAAAGTGAATATATATATATATATATATTTTTTTTTCCCCCAGGACAATTGTTTCCTTCATATTGGTTTGATTTGTGGTTAAACTGCCTTTCTGAACTACTCTGGGCACTTTTTCTGCTGATCCATTTACCTTTCCAATATGTGCTTTAATCCATCAACATGACCTTTAAAGATACAACTTTAAAGTCACAAGGAGTTCTTGTCTGGTGCACGGTGATCGCTGCAGCACGGCTGGACCTGTGGGCAGATCCTGGTGAGGAAGCCAGCGTGCCCATGGATGGTGTCCAGGTGGGTACCACAAAGGTGGGCGACACCAGAGTATTCCCTGTAGCGCTGCTCTCAGTCAATAGGATGACTCAATTTGGGCATGTTGCTTTTTTGCTACACCAAAGTAGAACTTGCTGCTACCAGAAGATGCAGGGTAGTAGACAGCCCAACTATTGCTCTTTGCCACCACACCTGCCCTCCACCATGATGCTGTTCAGTCACCTGTACAGGGGCATTTTCCTCCAGTGTGACCCAGGTGGTGTTCAATGGCTAGACATCTTTTAAAAAAGAGTTATCAGGCAATCCAGAAGCACAAGAACATTGTGGTAGGAAGCACATACATTTAAAATGAAGAATTAATTACCGCCAAATAATCTGCCTGTTCTCAGTAGAGGCCTCCACTGAAGATGGTCTTGCAGTACTTCCCAAGGGTTCCCTTCACTGGAGAACCTGTAGTAGCTTCTGAGTAGTTACCAGATAGAGACTAAGGTACCCAAGGCAGTCCCCAGCCTGTATTTGACCAATCTGGAAAAAATTCGCAGGAATCACCAGCCACTATTTTATTACACTTAGATCAGAAGCTGGACTGGGTTTGTCTGTGTAATTGGCTGAGAGACACAAGTAAGTGCCGTTCAAGAAGCGATCATTTCTGCCACAAAGAAAGCACGAATCTGCGTCTCTCCAGGCCGCCCAAAAAGTGATCTTTGATTTGTCAAAATAATCCTTTATACAGGGCAATCAGGAGCTTGGAAGATAGCCAAAATGTGTTAATCTACACTTCATAAATTTATTTTTTTTTTTATGTAAGGAGGGGGGAAGCTAATAATAAGCTTGTAAATCATGTAGTTAATTTTGAAGAAAAATGCTTTGGGAAAGTTTCTAGCTTTCTGCAAGGCATTTTGTTTTTATTCCTTCTGTCTCCACAGGACCTTTGCCTTCTACCGTTTGCTAGCAGGAGGAAGATTGGAAAAATCCTACTGATCTGTCATCGCAAGGGACGATTGTGGAGTGCTTTCATTGTTACCCTTCTCCTTCTGGTAGAATAAGGTCAGACTCTCCCTTTAGCTAAAGACAAGGCATCATCTTTTTCGTTCCAGATATGCTGAGCTATTTGTAAACAACGAGGGCTTTTGTTGTATTCAACATAAAGTTCAACACTCTGTTGTGTGTTCGTGAGACTTTGAAAGCTGCTGTGCTGCACCTTCCAGGTAAAAGGGCTCACGGAAAGTCTTTGGGGCAAAGGAGACCATAACTCCTGTTTCCATGCAGGAGGACATCCCCAGGATTCATAGCAGCCATTGGCCTTCTAGACTAAATGCAACATCTACTTCTTTTAAAGGTTTGTAATTAACAAGACCGTCTTGCTAAGACGTGTGCACAGTGAGGGGGGAGCAGCCTTTTGCAGCAGCCCCTCCTCTTGGTCTTGGTGGTGGCTTTACTTTAGAGTGGTCTTCTGGCCACTTGGAGCTAAGCAGAAATGAGCTGTAAATTTATTTCCAAGTTCAAGTTTTTGGGCCACGGGGTTGTAGGGACAAGAGGCTGGTCCTGCATGTTTGACAGCAAGTTCAAGGCTTTACCTTCCAGCTCAGCATAGTTCGTTAGAAAGTTTATCCATTACCAACCTGTATTGGTTTGGTTCCCTTTGTTCCCAGAAAACAAAGGCCCTGTGTTCACAGCTAAATCCCCCTATACAAGCATTTCCTTTAACTGAACAAAAAGCCTGCTAAATAAGAACATTTCTCCCTCTGGGTAATGATGCATTCCCCCGTGCTCATGGTATGTGATATTCCCTTAGTTCACTTTCTTTGCTACTTTTTACAGTTCGGTTTCCATATGCTGCTGCTCATGTGTGGTGCCAATGCTGTTGGTGATGAATTTCTTGCAGCGTTGACTTGAGCTATGTCTCTGAAGTAGTAATTTTCTGTCTCCCCAGTATTTAGCTGAGTACATAGTCTCCAAGACATTTCACCAGGCATCCATCAGCAATGAGTTCGAGCTAAGCAAGATGCTACCCTGTTCCAGAGGCCGAGCAAATCACATGCCTATGTGGTAACTAATTATTTCTATTGGCTAATTGTTTTTTAATTTGTCTGTTTTATAGGTAAACAGATTTATCTTAGGAAGGCAAAGTTAATAATGATGCTGGGTTTTATTCATTGCCTTCCTTCAGAGACTGAAAGGCTGAATACTGAAATAGATGTGATTTAGCTGTTCAGAGAAGTCGCTTGATTTTCATACCCAGGCAGGATTGTTGGAAAAGATTGGGAAAGCCTGGAAAAATTGTCGAGCCTCCTAACAGGACTCCATAAATGGATGACATGAGCCATGTGGTCTCCAGCCTCCAACTCATCATCAACCTCCCCATTTAAAACGGAACATTTTAAATTGGCAAACTCCCTGGAGAAGCTGATTTCTGGTACAAGGAGCCCACCATATAGGACCCCACATTCAGACAACTCATGAACATCAGTCATTTGTGGTATTCAACTCAACCTCATGATCCTGGATGCAAATCCTGAGCATGGGCATCTCGCATCTCATTATGCCATTTGTACATTTTGGTTGTGTTGCAGAAGCACACAGAGCTGTCTCAGAGCACACAAGGCAGGGATCAAGAAGATGCAAAAACCAGTTCTTGACCCAAAATGTTTATGGCTGAAATACCAGGAGGGTGGATGGAAGCACAGGAGACGGAAGTGCACTTCTCGCTGGTACAATTTAGCTGCAATCAAGATTGAAGGAGTGGGAACCCTGAAAAGCTCTTCCTGGCTTACAAAATAAGGAAATAAATTCAGCAAGTTAAAATTCTTGAAGGGAGATGTCATATGTGCATGCTGCAGGGTAAGACCATGGGCAGATAGCACTCTTTGGGTGATATCCTTACCCGCAGTTCTCCTGCACATTTTTTGAACGTGCTTTTAAAGAAATCTGGGTCTTGAAAACAAAAAGCTATGTCTAGAGATATTCAGGAGTGGCAGTGGCTGCCTTTAATTTAGCATGGCCAACCTTGGAGACCTGAACCAATGCGAGTACTGCCACACGCTCAGCAGCGTCCATACATAACGGTCCTACACAGGGTGCAAGTTTGGGTGCCTCATTGCTGAGTTTTCTGCTTTGGAAGGACTCTTCTTCTTTTTCTTTCTACCACTGCAAAAAAAGAGCTGCTTTCAGTGGCAGTTTTACCAGGTTTTCCTGCCTGAGTGGGAAAGGGATGAAGACCTTTACCTGCCGATGGCTGCCAGGCAGGGGACACCACAAAGGAAACAGGACCTATGCGTCTGGCGGTGGCTTTTTCGGCTGGGTTTCGGTTTGCCTGCCGGGCTGGGGTTGCAGCTGGCTGGCCTGATCTCCTTCCCTCCCACCGGCTCTCGCTGAGAGCAGAACATGCCTTCTCCTGCTGATTCCTGCTTGCCATATTGATTGCAGCAGGGTATAATGGAGACAAGTCAGGCAGAAAGCCAGCCACCCTTGGGAATGATTAAAGAGCAAGAAAAAAGGATGGAAGTGAAGAAAAACAGGCTGATACTTAGGACGTGGTGGATTTGGAGCAAATTGTGCCCCTTTCTCCACTCCAACCCAGCCTGGTGCCCAGGACAGTGCAGTAGCACCGCTTTTTCAGCTCTGCCATTGTATGGACCCCCATGTACATGGGGAACAAAATCCCCAGAACGTGCACAATATCCCTATTGTGCATGGATTTGCAGACTGATTATTCAGAGCGTAGCCAAGGAAAGGTAAGGCTATGACCCATTGTTTTCCTGCGATCAATTGAATACTGTCATTTGCATTTAAAACACTCCGAATTCGCACTGTCAATATGCCAAACAGCTGCTCGGGCTTTTCAGCATTCCGTGGTGACAATCACACTATCGTACATCATTGGCACCAGGATTTGCAATACTCTCAGTGTCAAAATTTTGTGGGCTTTTTTTTTAAGAAAAAAAAAATCCCCCCCCCAATACCCAAACCTGTGAAAAATCCGTTTTTAAAATGATGGCGTTCGACGCTGCTAAGCAGGCCTTCACAGATGCCAACATATCAAAATTCATCTCTTTTCTTCCTCTCATACAATTAAAAGGTAGTTAAGAAAGAGGCTGTTCCTGATAGATCCACCTTCTGTTTTCTCCTTTGTATGCGTATTATTCATTAGCAGTCTAATAAGAGTTTCAAAATGCTCTGTGCCTCTGCCAGCAGGGCATATGTATGTAGACATGTGCTTGTGACAGATAAGTACATAAACAGCATATTGGCACCAGAAAGACATCTGTGCCTAGAAAAATGCTTGTGATATGTACATAAATGACATTTTAGCTCTAGTCAAGTCCTTGTGGCTTTGAGAGGAATATGTGACTGTACTCTTCTCTGTGAATACTGAAAAGGTGCATCTTAGAGAGGATTTTAGAGGTTTGCGGAGAGTCGGAGGCAGAGCTGGGATGCGGGATGCCGCCCCGTGCGAACAGCCGCGGTTGCAGCCCCGGCTCTGCCAGGTCGCGGCAGACGGTGCCGGAGTCTTGCTGGGGGCATCGTGGGCGGCTGCCACCGACAACACAGCGAGTGCGGCCACTTCGGGGGGGAGCACCCGGCACCCCCAGCATCCAATTCCATACGTCTGGATGGGGTCTGCCATGCGGGGCGGCGTGGGGCTGGCAAAGGCGGTGCAGCTCCTGGCTGTGAAGGGAATATAAATCTTGGCCCAGACCAAAAAGTCAGGGGGTGGTCGGGGGTCTGAGGGCACAGGGAGTGCTCCCTGCAGCGCTTTCTGCTACCTGTATTTAATTACCCAGCTGACAAATCTGAATGCAATCCCTTCACTACCGCTGTCTTCTACAGCAGAAAAGGGACATTTTGATCTGTTACAGAAGGCCACCGAGCATCCTGTCTTCTGGGATCTTTTCTGGATTGCACAATGGGATGCTGTAGTTCCACTTGCACCACTTGGCTTAGGCTGTGATGCCTCAGTTTACCCATTCATGGTGACAGTTGCTTGCCTTATAGCTTTAATTAGTGCTGGAAACGTTGTGGCCAGGAGGTGAGAGGTCTTTTGGAGTCCCAGGAAAACCCAGAGAATATTCGCATCTAGACTTGGGTAGAAGAGAGAGAAGATGCAAAATTGAAGGCACTTTAGTATTCACTATGCATGCACGACAGTAAATATGGACTTGGCTCCCTGATTTGAGGGCTTAGAGTCAGACCCTCAGAGACAGTTGAGGCCCAAGCTTCCATGGGGAGCACTTATATCCCAGTGAAATAACCCCAAGCAGGGAACTCAGGCTTAAGGACTGGATTCAAACATGTAATTCCTGAGCTTGTTCTGGGAGGTACGGGTGCCCCAGCACTTTCCGTTCCTCACCTTCTGCAATTACAAATCTGCTGTAGGTTTCATTTGATCCAGTAGAGCAAATCCTAAAAGGAAATGAGTGTCCAAAGCTGCCATTGCCTCCGGGTCCATCATGACTTACTTGGGCTGGATTAACTGGTGGCTACACCTGTGTGGATGCCCTCCAGGACATGGTCTTAACACACACATTGTGGTGGTGGCTGCTGTTCACTAGCTTGCCCATGGTGAAAACGGCATCGTTCCTTTTGGTCTGACATAAGGAGGAAAAAAGCAGCAAAATATCCCTTGGTGTAAATCAGGACGGGTCCTTGGACTTTGCTGGAGCCTGTTGGTTGATGTGACCTGAGCACACAGCTCCCTGGGTGGGTGGGGATCTCACACCTCCAACGTGGTGGATAGAACCGCAGTGGTGGATGAGCTGTTACTTGCCTGAAAAAAAAGTGTTTGTGGGGGGAAAACGGCTCCATTCATTCTCATTTTGCATGTGATTTTTCCTACATATGTTTCTAATCATTAAGAAATTCTGTAGCTTAAATAATGCTCTGAAAGTACGGTAACTGTTGGACTACATTCTGTTGTAACCTTATTGAATTTCGCTTCTCTGGAAAAAATAATGGGATAGTATATCTTGAAAAACAAATGGTAATTGCGTTTTTAACAGAATGTTTCTCTTTGTGTTTCAAAACCTTCTGCACACAGTTAGACATCTAGCCAGGGAAGAAGGTACAAAGCATATGGGCCAATTTCTGTCTGTTGGCTGTTCAAGATGCCTTAATATTCAAGCAGTGATGTGTCTGTGTCCATGCAATATGGCACAATATATCTACGTAGTATCCATGAGCTCAGGTGAGGTGGCCAGAAAGTTGTGTACTGGGGTCAGAAGAGGTATTCAAGGAGGAACTGTGGAAGGTAGGTTTATCCTGCTCCCTATTAGATGTGTGGGTGTACATCCTTATCACATGTTAATTCACTTTTTGGCTATTTTGACCACAGAAGGCTGATGTTCTGTGTTCGTGGCCGGAGGCACAGCTTCATCTTCCAGGTGACCAGGATCTTGCAACTAAGGGTCTGGTAGAAATTGCAAAAATAGAAATTGCCCAACACCTTTGTACTGCCCATGCGCTGCAGAAATATGAATTCCCCAGTGCTTTGGGGATTTTTGCATCACCATGTGCTGAGAACCGATTTGATTAAAGCCTGAGACCCAAAACAGCATCATCGCAATGCAGTTTGGTAACATGCTGGTGTTACTGTCTACCGAGGTTAGGAGAGCCCTGGTAATAACTGGAATGCTCTTTCCTAATTTTTAGTAAATCTGGCATGTTAAGGACTTTGTGATGAGATGTATTTGGACATCTGAAGCTTCAAGGCAAAGTAATAGGCTTGAGGCTTCTGACTGACAAGACACATGTGAGTACATGCAAAATGTGCTTCTCCTGCTAAAAATAACATTTCTCCTGTCAACCACGATGCATCCACCCCCACAACACCACCCAGAAGAACACATTAACACCTTGGCTTTGCACGTAGCCCGATTCACAGCAGCCACAAGTGGTAGAGGGATCTGCACTCTGTGCACGCTGACAAATCATATGGCATCGCGAAGAACAGAGGAGTGAAACTGGGCTAGCAGAAGTTGACGCCTTATCATCACAGTCCCTTTGAGCATGCTGTAGGCTGACACCTCCACCAACCGAGTCATCTCCCTGATGCCAGGATGAAGAGCACGAGCCCACTATCCTGATTTAGCCTCTGGGAAGGGAAGCTTGGCTTCTCACACTGGGAAGGGTGGAATAGGTGTGTTGGTGCAATTGGTACAGGAGCATCACGGCTGCACTGGCACGGGGACAAGCAAAGTGTGTCCAACCACCGCTGCCCACAGTTGTGCTACAGCGACATGTAAAATGTAAGTTATACACCAGTGATGTGAGATTTTTCTTCCGTTACTGCACCCCCATTTGGTGTCTTAATTCCATCCAGAAAGCTGTAAGTAATATTTCAAACCAAGAAGAGTTGGGTTGCAGGTGGGTATTACCCTTAAGGAGGACTCACTCAATGACGAAGGTACAGCTCTGTGATACAGGCTGTGTGCACTTCTGCTGGAACTGCAGTCACCAAGGTGAGGAAAGACATGGACAGCAAAGCTTGTAAAAGAGGTGAAAGACGAGAATACCACGGCTTTTTCCCAATTGTTGTTTCCTATGAAAATTTGCCTTTTTTTTTTTCCTGAAAAACTGAAGCTTTCTGAAAAATGTTGAAGACAGTGAAAATTTACCGAATTTGCCATTCTTTGAACTTCTCACCATAACTTCTAGGCAAATAATTTGAAAAATCATTACTGACAGTTTTGCTTTGGTATAAATTCAGATTGTTTACGAAGTAAATCTCTTAAAAAAGAGTTGGATACAAGTTGTGGATAAAATATTGGCAGGTGATGCGAGGTTGATCGTGGTTGCAGAGGTCACTGTTGGTCCACTCCTGCCTTCCCACGGGACAACGTGAAGCTTTATTCAAAGGCGATTTTCAGAAAACCCAGGAGATTTAAATGCATAAGTTCCAATCTCTCCTTTATCTGGCAAGCGCATGAGCCTACATTCTCACTCTCGATATTAAGCTCCTTTAACTCTCGTTTAAGGGGCTGGGCAGAGCCCTGGGCTCTCGCAGTGCTTCCCTTGTTTGAACTTCACCTAATGACTGGCAAAGCCAGGCTTTGATGGGCACTGAAGCATCCAGCCCTTAACAGATGATGCTTAGTGCTTAACAGGATCAGCCCCTCGGATGGTGCCCATCACCTCAGATGCCTTACCGTTTTTTAAATTATGCAACGCCCACCATATGTAATTAGCCAAGTAAGCTGCTTTCACCTAACCTCAACTGTGTGTAATGCTCGTAATCCCAGCTAGGTGTCTGTATAAAGGAGCTCCTTGTTACAGGCAGAAGGGAGGAATATTATTCCATGTGAAAATTAGGGAGTTCACAGAAATGTAAAGATAAAGGCTTGCAAGATTCCTTTTGTTTGGCGAAACATTTGAGGTTTTGGGGTGGTTTTTGGAGGTCCCGGTGTTTAAACTTAGTTATTCGGCAGCTGGTCTAGCACTAGCTTACATGAGAAAGCAGCTCGCCCGTGGCAAGTCCTGTCCCCAGTAAGCTATTGTCATTTTATCTTCTTTTGTTTTCTTTCCAGTTCCTTCTTATTCCTGCTTTAGCAAAATTAACACCAGCATCAAGTCCCCTCCTTGGATGAAAGTTCGTGAGTTCATCAGCCAAGATGGAGCTTCAGTTTTGGCCTCATTTGGTTTCTCTCTTGGAAAAGCTGAATGGCTGGATGCTCTTGGTCCTTCTGGTCACGTTTCTTTTGATTATTGACCTTGTGAAAAAGAGACGTCCCAGGAATTTCCCTCCAGGGCCACAGCTCTTTCCTCTCATGGGAACCTATGTGGACTTTAAGCAGCCCCTCCACCTTGCACTGCTGAAGGTAAGAGCTCCATGGACATTTCTCCTACAAACAATATTTTATCTCTTCAGTGACTTTTGTCACCTAACCTGGAAAGCAAGAGCAGCCTTTGAAGAACTAGCTGTACAATAACCATGTATGACAGATGGCCATGCATGGTTTTAGCTCTTCCTATCACCTCGAATTCCATGGGAGTAGAAAGGTCCAATGGGAAAGAAGCTCGTAATGGAGGAAGACCTACGTGTTCCTCTTGTTTCTTCCCATCTGACCGTGACCATTTTCTGCTGGAGCCCAGGAAGGGTTTGGAGCAGCTGGGCCAGGCAGGGGCGGGGATGGCAACTGCTATGTGAGAAACGAGCTATTTGGACTGTGAACATCACCTCTGGAAATGGTATTGTCATTGTCTCTGCTCAGAGGCCAACTATTTGCACAATTATATCTGAAATGGATATTTAAGACTCTGATTTAACCATCTCTGTGGCTTCTGTGTCACAAAAAGAGGCAATGATTGCAATGGAAAGGTTTCTAGAGCTTCAACTGCCACCAAAGACAATCAAAGGAAGATATTTTATAAGTGCTGAATAGGCTTCTCCGGCAAAGTGGAAGGAAAAGTTTTTACTTGCTGATTGCGAATATCCTTTCTGGTGTCTCTTCATCCCCTGCTTTTAGTTAGCAGGCTGACACCAGCCTATCTACCCTGGGTTTCGCAGGCCATGAGCACAGGTACGGGTGTCCCCTAGGGGAGCCCTTGGGGAAGGCTGGGGCCTGAGCTCCTTGGCAGAGTGAGGCCCAAGGGATGATGTGGTTACCCTTTGCTCTTACACATCAGGGAGTTGAATGATTCCCAGGAGACACTAATGCCAGCAAAGTCCATGCAAGGAAAATGGCTGTAATTTAGCCAGAAATGCATTCAGCCTTAAAATCAGAAGTTGGTTTCTAGTCATCAGCAGTTGGAGCCACTTGGTAAATGGGATAGCTGGAGCAAGAAACCACACTACTTTAGACACAAAATTGATGAAAGGGATTATTTGTTGTGCTTTGCCCTCAGCAGCAAGAGCCTGGGCATGGTGACCCAGGTGGTGCCTTCACCTCTTGTACCCTTCCTGGAAAGAAAAGGGATGGAGCAGATGCCCATCACTTACGAAGCAAGTAATGTCCTTGTTACAAGTTAAATTGATGCAGCTGCCTGGTGAAACCCAGGTCATACCTGCTAACAAATAGAAGCAAACCACCTCTCCTGTACCACCACAGCTCTCTAGCTTTTTTTACACCATCTCCAGCCTTCATGGAATAGTTTAGATTGGATGGGACCTGCAGACTTGGGCTTGGGTTTTTCTTAGGTCCTCTTGCTCCAAGCAGGACTAAATTCAAAGTTAAATGCCATTGCTTGAGGTCTTGTCCAGGTGAGTTTTGAAAATCTCTATCTTCCTGTTCTCAGAGGGTGATGAATTCTCTTTCAGCTTGTCAGTCGGTATGGGAACATCTTCAGCGTGCAGTTTGGAAGTCTGACTTTTGTGGTAATCAATGGGTACCAAATGGTGAGAGAAGCTCTTGTCCACCAAGCTGAAATATTTGCAGATCGGCCAAATATTCCACTTCTCCAAGAAATATTTAGAGGCTTTGGTAAGCACAGATCCCAAAACTTTGGTACCATTTTTTTTCATCTATTTGCAGTGATAACAATTAGAATTAGAGAAACAGGCTGAATTCAACCCTTGGTAACTCCACTCATAAAAGTTTGCACAGAAGAAGGCAGGAACTTAATTCAGTCTAATAATCTCACAGGTGTACATTTAAATCTCTCTGGGCTTTAGGGATGATGTTGGGATCAAAGTCAGATCTTGATGAAAGAGGAGGAATAAATGCAAGCTGCCCAGGGATCGTTGAAGAGTTTTCCCCTTGGTTTTAATGTGTCCGTTTTCTCTTCCAGTTGCATAGAGCTCCAGAGACAGGGTACGGTGCTCCTGCCTGCAGCTCTGCCAACAGTGTGATAGTACTTATAGTATTTTGGCTTACACCTTGTTTTCCCACGCAAAGTGACAAAGTAGCAGATTAAAGCAAATCCATAAAGCTAGATCTTTAGCATAAGCCAATTACTCTTGAATTTTAATGCCTAGGCAAAGCTGTAGTTTTTCAATGACTATGAGGTGAGCTTGCTCTGATTTGCAGTTTTTATTCAAGATGAGTGGCCATTTCTAAATCTTGTCACTCCAACGTGACACAGAGTGAGGTTCGTTCACTTGTTTTTTCCACCTACAGGGCTCATATCATCAAATGGGCATATATGGAGGCAACAGAGAAAGTTCACTTTAGCAACACTGAAAAGCATCGCTGTAAGTTTTGAGGAAAAAGTGCAAGAGGAGAGCCGGTACCTTGTGGAGACGATTGAGGAGGAGAAAGGTGGGTGGTTAAGCACCGTGCCCAAAGCTTCCAGCTAAATGTACAACGAGAAATAAAACTCCGACGCAGCTCCTAACAAGCAAAACATTTCCGTAGTTGCTCAAATCTCTCTTGTACTTCCAGACTGCGCCTTTTAGCACTTATTTTAGACCTCAGGACTACTATTTTAATTCTTCCTTATTAATATTAAGCAAATACATGTTAGGTGTTTATTAAAACTTGCATGTTTATATGGCTAAGAAAGTCTTTCCTGTGTTCCGTGAAGGAATCAGTGCAGCTCTCCTGCTTCAGGCATATATGCTCAGAGGCTGAGTTAACCTCTGCTTGTCCTTTGTTTTGAAAAGTATTTTAAAACTTGTTTAGTCAGGCTTTTCTTTTGTATCGTGCACAGATGAAGTGTGTGCCTCGCTCTTTTATGGTCCAGCTTTTAAAAACTGCCAGAGGGATATTAGTAAGAATAATTTGTATGTTGGTACATGGGTGATGTTGCACTTCAGCTTTAAATAGAAGCAGATGGGGTTTAGCTAATTGTATGGAGCTATATATAGTAAACAAGAAAGATCTAAATAGGAATCGTGAAATTATATACTGAACTTGCTCCATTTTAATTGCCGTTGCACTGAACAGGCCAAATACTTCATGTTGCCAATTGATTATAGTCCTTTATAGTCCTAATCAATAAACTAATTAAGCTGCTGGTTTGTGCCTTTCTTCCCATTAGTAATGACAAATAGTGATCATGTCCATCACTCTAGTATCTGAGCAGCAGCCCAGTTTAATTACTTTATTGAAGAGAGGAGAGATCAGCAGTGTGGAGTGTCTTGCATTTCAAAGCGATGCTCCCCAGCGTACTGACAGCTGCTCAGGGCTGGACTGGGTTCGTTACTGACGTTAGTCTCTCATACCATGGCATGTAGCTCTCCAGGCTGCCTCAGTATCCACCAGGAGATGGTGGTGTCTCCTCAACAGCTCTCCCAAGGAATGCACATGTGACAAACGTCGCACCACACTTTGCTGTTTCAGGAGCTACATGCATCACATCTATGGGGTATATGAGCTATTGATGGATTTTATAGGTGGCTGCAAAGACTTGCAATCCTCACCCTCTCCCCTCTCTCCCATTCTCCTTGATTTCTTTGTGGTGGACAGTTAAAGGCCAGTGCAGTGGCATTTCTGCAGTGTGTTAGTCCTGAGCTCCCTGCCCCAGGCCAAGCTTTGAGGGACCCTCTACTGATGTCTGAAATTTGCACCAAAACCTTGTTGGAGCATGTAAACCCGACAGCCATGGCATGACATCCTGCTGGTTGTTTTCCCTGGAAAACAGTTCAAACCCTGCTTTGGCAGCTCTGTGCTGATGTCAGTGTCTGCCAGTAGCCTTGGCTGGAGATGGGAGGGGATGTCCTCGGAGAAAGGATGTTGTGCCACACAACGTCCAACCTCCAGCAGGATGACGGAGGTGATGGGGGTGGTGGGGACCCCAGGACATGGGGTGAAGCATCACCCTGGGTGAAAAAGAGACAAGGTCTCACCCCAACTTCACAACTGTTGATCTGGCAGAGAATATGGTTTTGACCAATATTTTACAGAAAAAAAAAAGTAAACTTGTCTTTCATTTTCTTTCCTCCAGGACAACCATTTGATCCTCATTACAAAATAAATAGTGCTGTTTCAAACATCATCTGTTCCATAACTTTTGGGAACCGTTTCGAATACCATGACAACCGTTTCCAGGAATTGCTGCACTCACTGGCTGAAACGCTGCTGCTCATCGGAAGTTTCTGGGGCCAGGTAAAGCCAGTCGGATGCTTTTCTAGCTTCAGCTACATGTAAGAGCTCAGAAACAGGAGTTTCTAAGGCACCGATGTTTTGCTTTTCCCTGTAGAAAAAGAGTCACGTTATAAGGGAAGTTACTGTGAGTACTGTTTTACATTAGACTGGGTTTATACACAAAATCCATCAGGAAAGCAAGGAAGGAAGTTAAAAGTATTGAGGCACATGGAGAAAAAACATCGCAGTATTGTAAAACCAATCTTATGCCGGATGTAACCGAAGAGCAAGGGAAGAACCTTTAAAATATCCATGTTTCTACAAAAAGAGTCAATTAATAGCACTTTCAGTGAAAATTCCATTCTTTTCCCCCATCCCTTTTGCAACTAGTTTTTCAAATAATGTTTTTCAGTTAGGTGGATTTGGGAACAGACTGCACATAGCTTCTGCATGGGCACACAGCATGGGCCACGTCTGATGTCTGTCCCCCGCACAGACCCCAGCACTAAGGGGCTCCTCTGCATCCACACTGATTTATGACTCTGGCGGCTACCTCACATGACTTGACGGATTTGACCACCCAGTATTAGAGAACTTTATCAGCGGAAAACATCTGGCCAATTCTTATCTTGTTTGTACTTGTTTACATCAGTGTAACTAAATCAGCCTTTGCAGCATAACTGATTTTTTCCTAGTAGCAAGCAGAGCTAATAAATTGTACTATCATCTCAACTGTGACACATGCTTTCTTTTTAATTCAAGAAATGCTCTTTTGCTCTGATTTCTCACCAGTTGTATAATGCTTTTCCTTCGATCATGAGGTGGCTACCAGGACCCTTTAGGAAAATCTTCAGGCACTGGGAGAAACTTGAATATTTTGTGAAGGAAGTGATCGCAAAGCACAAAGAAGATTTGGACCAGTCCGAGGCAGGAGATTATATTGACTGTTACCTGAAAGAAATAGAAAAAGTAAGAGAGAAATATCTGCAGTCACCTAAAGCTTAACCCAAGAAATGAGCAGATGAGACTCAAAGCTGTTTTGTCAGAGGAGCCTGCGTCTCCCCTGTTGCCTTCTCCTCCCTACCTCTTCCACATCAAACTTTTAGCAACAACAGGAGCCCGATCACTTTGAAAACACACAGATCTTGTTTTCATTTGAAAGTATTTACACTTTGTCTCTTCAATTTCTCATTCTGTCACATGGCGTAGGAGGGCTCTCAGGGAATGTGTTCACGTTTCTATGAGAGCTCGCAGGCGTGTGTTTGCTATTGTGAAACTTCACATTTAAAAACGCTACCTGCTTTCAAAAGTCACTCAATAGCAAACGGTGTCTTTCAAAGCATTTCACAGGGCTTGAAATTCAATGAAAGTAAGGGGTAGAAATTCCAAGTCCAGGGGTGGTGGATGATAAACCATTAATAGCAGCAGGACGACTTATGAATGGATAGTTGTGGATTGGGTTCTTGAAAGCATCTCCTCCATAATAAGAGTTTTCATGGCCATTTTTTCTTCCCCAAGTTTAAGGATGACACCGACTCGTATTTTCATGAGGAAAACTTGCTGTGTTCCACCCTGGACCTCTTCCTAACTGGGACGGAGACAACGGCAACCGCCATCCGCTGGGCTCTGCTCTACATGGCCACGTACCCCCACATTCAGGGTAGGACCACGATGGGTCCTTCATTAAGCCCAAAACCAGATAAGTGAAACTCAGAAAACAGAGTTATTTCCAGCTTTACCACATGTTGGACATGCCTATGCCCCAGTTTTCTTACTGGGAACATTTTGAGCACAGGCCTTTTTATTTCTCTCTTTCCATAGAGAAAGTGCAGCTCGAAATTGATTCGGTGATCGGCCAGTCCCGCCAGCCCACCATGGCCGACAAGGAGAACATGCCGTACACCAGCGCAGTGCTGAGCGAGGTCCTGCGGATGGGCAATGTTGTGCCACTGGGGGTGCCCAGGATGTCCACCAGTGACACCACCCTGGCCGGCTTCCACGTGCCCAAAGTACGTGGAGACCACCAGCTTCTCCCTTGTCCCACCAGAGCAGGATCTTCATGGCCCAAGTCCCACATCTCACCTGGAGGGGAACTAACCAGCAGGATTTTGTGGAGATACCACAGTTATGTAGAAAATACAAGGTCTCCTGACAGACGCCGTAGGGGTGTTATGGGTCTCACCTCCTTATGGAGGAGAATTATGAGATCCTACAGCGTTGGTCATAGCTTTCAGTTGTACAAGGCTTATCCCTTAAATTTTATACAAGATGCCTTCCGGGCATTATGGGGATAGAGGGACAAGAAACATAGGAAGGTATTTTGGGTTTGTTAATTCCACAGAGTATTAAAAATCATCTTTTAAAAGTAGAATTTGATACAACCCAGGTAACAGGTTCTGCAATTATAAAAGCACAGAAGTGAACAATCTGATGGCCTTCACCCTCATTTAATTACATACCTTAGGAAGTAACATTTTGCCCTTAAAAAAAAAGTAGTTTACATTTTGTGTGGAACAGAGCTAATAATACACTAGTCTGACAACACATCGGCTCTTTTGCATCACGTAATCGCTCGTTTTCTCCACCTCTTGCAGGGCACCACCCTGATGACCAGCCTGACTTCGATAATGTTTGACAAAAATGTGTGGGAGACTCCAGACACCTTTAATCCTGAACATTTCCTGGAAAACGGCCAGTACAGGAGGCGGGAGGCTTTTCTGCCCTTCTCTGCAGGTAGGATGATGGATGAGGAGATGGTTTTCCTCTTCGCAATGTTTTTTTTGTTTCCCAAGACACCCCCTCCAGAATAGGGGGTACAGCTCCTTGTCTGGCTTTCAGCCCATCCCCACAGTGAAAATCCCAGTAACAGTTAATACTGACTGCTCAGAGCAGGAGGGAAATCAATTTGTTATCACAGGATGAAAAAATAAGGCTTTTTCCTCTTGTGCAAGCTGCAGAAATGTTTTTTTTCACTGAGTTTCCTGTCTTCGTCTATCCGAACAGCCATTGTAGTTTGCTCAGCAGTAAACTTCTGGGGAAGGTTTCTGCAAGATGTGTGGGTGAACATTGCCACCTAACCTTTCAAGAAAGAAAAGCTCTTGCAGCCTGTGCAATGCCTTGTGTGCACGAGGAGCGTGAGAGGTGGTTCGAGCTCACTTAAGAGTCTGTTAGGTTATTTTTGCTTTTTTTCCAGGCAAGCGGTCTTGTCCTGGGGAGCAGCTCGCCAGAACCGAGCTCTTCATCTTCTTCACAGCCCTCCTGCAGAAGTTCACCTTCCAGGCACCATCGGAGGCCGCGCTGACCTTTGCCTTCACGCTCAGCCTCACGCGCTGCCCCAAGCCCTTCCAGATCTGCGCACTGCCTCGCGACTGAGGCCAGCGTGAGGCTGCCCCACCTCAGCCCTCCTGCTTCAGCCCTCCACAAGCTGGAAAGTGCCCGTTCTCCCGCCCACCCCACAGAGCTTGGGCCGAAATGGTGGGTCACAGATGTCTAGCGCTGGTGGGAAGGGCACACCGCAATGAGGACAACCCTCAGGGCTCTTCCCTTCACCTCCTGCCTCTTCCCCTCTATCAGTTTGACAGAATGCATGAATTTAAAAGCCTTATTACTTAATTTCTGCCATTAGCAACTCCCAGGAAGGTGCCTGCCAGCTGCAAATCCATGGGCACAGTGGGGTCCACAGTGACTCTTCTATAGGGGAATGTGTCCACCACCCAGAGACCATTTAGCAACCCCTAAACCCCAATGCCACAGCAGCCCAAATGGCCATGGGCTGTGTTTGCTGAGGTGTCCCTGGTCAGTGGGGGCAGGTGGCCTTGGACCTACAAACTCTGGGTTTGTGCCTCAGCACCAATTGGGACTTCCAGGTGGCTACGGCTGATCCTGAGCTGCAGGCGGCCTGAGGTTCTGTGTGGTTTATGCTCCCTGCATGACCATCTTGCTACTTTGCAATGAAAATATTAATATCTAAGCTGAGATCATTGTAGCAGCAACTTGCCTTTTTATCTCATAAGTAAATGGAAATTTTAATTAGGAGGCTCCAGAGTAGTAGAAGCTGCTTCTACCGAAGGCTGACCCAAGTGGGATGGATGGCACAAGGACCTGTGCTTCCAGGAGGTCTCGAATGGCTACAAAAATGCAGTATTGCAATTGTATGGTCAGGAAAAGTTTATCCAAAAAGGTTTGTGCTAGTAAAATACAAAAATGGAAAGTTGCAAAAAAATAATTGCATGGGGTTGCTCAGGAGGAGTTTAACCAAAGCCCAACAGAATGAGAAGCAGGAGAGAGTGCTGGAAGGGTCATAGAATCAGAATGTCCTGAGTTGGAAGGGACCCACAAGGATCATCAAGTCCAACTCCTGTCCCTGCACAGGACAACCCCACAGTTCACACCGTGTGTCTGAGGACGTTGTCCAGTCTCTTCTTGAATACTGTCAGGCTTGAGGCCGTGACACCTCCCTGGGGAGCCTGTTCCAGTGTCCAGCACCCTCTGGGTGAAGAACCTTTTCCTAATGTCCAACCTAAACCTTTCCTGCCACATCTTCCTGCCATTCCCTCGGGTTTGTTTAGTGATCGTTGATCACTGAAGAGAAAAGTTTGGCGCCTGCCCCTCCTGCTCCCCTTGTGAGGAAGCTGTAGCCACCATGATGTCTTCTCTCAGTCTCCTCCAAACTGAACAAACCCAGTGACTTTAGCCGCTCCTCATACGGCTTCCCCTCCAAACCCTTCACCAACTTTGTAGTCTCTTCTGGACACTCTCCAGGGGCTTCCTGTCTTTTTTATCCTGTGTCCCCAAGCCTGCACACAGTGAATGCTCCAGGTGAGGCCGCCCCAGTGCAGAGCAGAGCGGGACAATCCCCTCCCTGCCCGGCTGGCCGTGCTGTGCTGGATGCACTCCAGGGTTGTGCCCACAGCCGCTCACCGCCGGCTGTCAGGAAGGAAGCAGCTGCATGAGGGCTTTGCGGTGGGAAGTCAGGAGCTCGCTGCTTCCCCTCTACATCTGGCAGAGGTTTGTGACTGTGCACGATGGGCATGTCCATAGCGTGGGGCCGAGGAGGTGGGTCAGGGCAGGGCCCCCTCTGTGATGGAGACACTGCATCTGCCCATACTGGAGTCTCTTTGGAAAATAGTTAAATATACAACTTGTAGAGAATTTTTGCATTTATTTGACCAAGCACTAATACTTAGAAATGCCATCTCCTGTGTGCTTTTGTTTGGAATATAGTCACAGCACAGATATTTAATTCTTCTCGCCTTTCATAAGTGACTTTTCTATGTGCACATGTGAAGGATACTGAATAGTTAACAGGAAAACAGGATTAAATCAAGTTCATTTCCACCGGCTTTAGCCTCCCTCTCTGGCAATAACCGCCTTTGCTGCGATACAAAGCAGTCGCTGTGCAGTGGCAGATTTATGCCACATGGGAGAGTCCTCTGCACGTCACATCCCTGCCGCGCCAGGCACATGGATTCAGTCAATGAGCCGCCCTTCTAACTGATCTTTTTAATCCTGTTGCATTTTTAATTAATGTTTTGCAGTTAGAAGCTCACAGATATTTTTTCTTTTTAAAAGAGAAAACCTAAAAGATCTGTAGACTTTTTTTTTCACCTACGAAGTTTTCAAAACCATTCAGGACTAGGCACTGGTTTCTCTCCATTATTTTGTTTGCTCTGGTGTACTTCTGACCTCTGGTATGTGGCTACAGCTTGTATTACTTGCATGGCCTTAGCAAACAAATGTCAATCTGTTCCCTCTTCCATTTCAAATTTGCCTTTCACTGCTACTTCAGTGTTTCCTTCCCTACTCGTGGAATAAATGGTTGAAATCTCCTCCTTTTTCTTTTTTTTTTAAATCGTTAGATTAGAAAAAAACAACACCACCACCAATTGGAAATGTAATGATTGCATACTATAGAAGCAGGAGGTATTAAATTGTTTATTTTGTGAGTGGAGCATCTCTTTTGAGTGAAGGGGAACAGATAATTCTGTGCAGGCTCACACCAGAGTGTGCTTGAAGGCCAGAGACAAAAAGAGAAAATCTCCTCTAAAACAGTTTTTCTTTAATGTCTGCAATAAAACAGCGGTTTAACTTTTTCAGTTTACTCAAGTGTAAGGGTTATGCAGCAGATTCGCTCTTGCATATATGGCATTGCTGCTGCATCTCGGTGCCTTGTCTCAGCACTGGACCACCCCAGCAGCCACAACCGATGTCCCTGAAAGACAGAAAATGAACCCAAATCATGCCCTGGAGCACGAGGTGGCAGCTGATGACTGCAAACGGCTGCAGAGCTGCATGGTGCAAAGGCAAAGTGCTGCTGCGAATGCCCCTGCTTCTTTCGCAATAAAACACACCACGTAAGTTGAAACAAAATGTGGTCTACGTGCATGATGACTGCCTGTCCCAAAGCCACTCTTAGATGGGAAAACTCAGCACAACCCGTTACCAGCTACCACTGAAGGGTCACAGCCTGCAGAGCCAGGCATCTGCTTTGCCTTTTCAGCCTCTGCTTTTGCTTCCTCGCACTTTGGGGATGACTTCAGCGCAGGCTGCGGACTCAGAAGGTGGTGGGAAGGGACGGCAGGACAGCTCAGAGCACAACAACCTCATGGCCAAAGCGAGTTGCTCTGCTTGTACTTGTCTGCACAGACCAGGAAATGATGGTGATCAGAAAATGCTGCAGACCCTGGACGGCTGTTTACTTCATCCACATACGAACCGGATGCAATGGAATGAAACTTGTGCCTAGGATTTTCTGAAAGGTTTGCGCAACCTTATCTCAGATGTTCTGCTGACTTGGGGCTTGGTTGATGACTATTTGTACTACTGAATGAACCTGCAAATGAGTAAAGTACGAGGAGCGAGGAGCAGCTGGAGCCTCCCCAGCACTGTGACGCAAACGGTGGGACAGACGTGGTGAGAGAATCAGAGGGAGGAGAGAGTGGGGCTTGTGACGAGCCGTGGGCTCGTGGGAACGGCACGGTGAGGCTGCCGGAAGGTTTTAATCCCAG
Source organism: Caloenas nicobarica (assembly GCF_036013445.1). Lineage (NCBI taxonomy): Eukaryota > Metazoa > Chordata > Aves > Columbiformes > Columbidae > Caloenas > Caloenas nicobarica. The sequence goes on along the minus strand of NC_088284.1, from coordinate 106,252,988 downwards.
CCCCATAAAGCTCCTTTCTGTCCTTTACGCAAGGACATGGATCAGTCGGGTTTTGTAAAGCAGCGGTGCAAGGTGGGAGGGGTAAAGAAAAGCAGGGAAGTTTTGGTTTGTGTTTGCTTTTTTTTAAGACATTCACAGGAAAGCCTTGATGTTTAATCAGGAAGGGGTTTAATCAAATTGTCTTTACTGAAACTTGGGAAAGCAGGAGTGCTAACAATGCTGTTAACAACAGCTGTGCCAGCACATTGCCCATCTGCCCCTGTCCCTGGGGTTCCGTGGTGCCCCGTGAGCTCGACCTGCCCTGACCTGCCACAGGACACGTCTGTGCACAGCCCCACCATGCAGCCATGCTGCATTTCCTCTGGGAGAGCATCTCCGTCCAGGTGCTCCTCGTCTTCCTCGTTGTTTTCCTGCTCGTTGCTGACTACATGAAGCACAGAAAGCCCAAGAGCTTCCCTCCACACCCCTTCTATCTCCCCATCGTGGGGCATATGTACCTGATGAACTTCAGCAATCCCATGATGCCAGTACAGAAGGTAAGGGGGTGGTGGGCACTGTGGGCAAGGGGAGGGAGGGGGTTGTGTCTCTGCCACCTTTGCAGCGTGGGGAGGGGGTTAAGCCGAACCCCATGGCCCAGGAGGACTCGCAGGAGCGATCCTTTGGGCAAAAGGCACAGCCTCGCACCACGGGTGTTGTCACAGCTATAGGTGCCCCATAGGTCTGACTGGGCGCTGGAAGGGTATTTGAGAAAGGAGTGAAACAAAAGCTGGAAAAACATAGGACTGAAAGATCAAACTGGCAGAGTTTTGCGTGATTTATTGCCAATAAAGTCCAACTCCTCGTCTGTGATTTGGGAAAAGTGGAAAGAAAAAAAGACCATAGAGACAAGCAGACACTTGCGCAAACACCCTGTCTCCCCTGTTGCTCTCAGCTTCCCCTATTTTCACTTGTGTGTCCTGCCAGGCCATCCCTGTCATGACAGACATATTAATTGCAAATGCAACACTTTGTAATTTTTTGCTCACCCTACCAGCTTAATGAAAAATACGGGGACATCTTCGGTGGGGACATCTTCGGTGTGGACATGGGCAGTGAATCATTTGTGATCGTTAATGGGCTGCGGATGGTTAAGGAAGTTCTTGTAAACCAAGGGGAAAACTTCCTATATCGCCCTGAAATGCCTCTTGCTGGGGAGCTCTTCAGCAACAGGGGTGAGTTCTCCCTCAGGACACAGATCTCAGCCATAAAATCAAAGCAGTGACCATGCAGAGGTCCAGCACGGCTGGACATAAGGCAGAGCCCTGGAGCTTTTTCTCCTCGGTGGAGGGATCTGTCTTGGCTCACAGTGTCGTGTCTCTGGCAGGACTGCTCTCTTCCAACGGGCACTTGTGGAAGCAGCAGAGGAGATTCACCTTGTCCACTCTCCGAAACTTCGGCTTGGGGAAGAGGAGCCTGGAGGAGCGCATCCAGGAGGAGTGCCGGTACCTCGTGGATGCCTTTGGGGATGAGCAGAGTAAGTGCCATGGCCCTCGTAAGCTGTGATGAGGACAGAAACTAGTAGGGCCCCTTATAATATCACTCATGAGTCACTGCATACTGAAAAACGCCTCACCTTGGAAGCGATGCTAGAACGCTGCCAGCATCCCAGCTTCAATTACAGGTGATTTTCCCTCAGACTGACAGGTGAAGGCAGCTGGGTAACCCCCAGAGGGTTATTCATAGACCACCTTTAGCCTACTCCTTTCTTGGAGATCTCCAGAACATCCCATATGTGTGTAAGCACCGATGTTTCCAATGAATTCACATGATGTTTGCTCTTCTGCAGGCCTGGCTTTCCAATGTGAACAAACTTCTGCATACTCTGACTGAACTGGGACCAAAGGTGGGATATTTGCTGCACACTGGGGCTGCCCAGCCAAGCTTGGCCAGATCCTGGGGTGGTGAGGAGTCCTGGGAACACAGTGACACAGGAGGGTGCCCATCGGGGCCACTCATTTCACTCCTATTTGTTGGATAGTTTACCTCTGACAACTCTGTTTTCTTGTTCTTTTCTGGCAAGACTCAAAGAAAATTGATCATTCCCTTTGCCTTCTGCAGGGGATCCTTTTGACCCTCACTTTAAAATCAATAACGCCGTTTCAAACATCGTCTGCTCCATCATCTTTGGCAATCGTTTTGAATACCGTGATGAGGACTTCCAAAAATTGCTGCGGCTGATAGACGAGACCCTTACCCTCAACGGGGCCATCATGAGCCAGGTACAGCCTCCTGCCCCCAACATGGACAGTGTGCGCTCTGCAGTGCCATAGTTTCTCCTGTTGAGTCAAACTCAACACCTATAGTGTTTTCAGCACCATACTTTGTCGTCATTCGCTATGCCCATAATTTCTTTCTGCCCTTTTTTTCCAGCTGTGCAATGCTCTTGTCTTTCTCTCTCACCCAACATCACCTTTCCTGCCCATTAACTGCCAGCCTGCCTGCTGTAATGCCAGGTAGTGCGTGAGTCTCTCTGTGACAGGAATACCAATCCCTTGTCATGCTCTCCTGGAGTAGAACTATTTCCATCAACACCAGCAGTTCACTCAGCTAGGCCCTGTAGGCTCCTCAGGTTTTGATAACAGAAAGTCTATTTTCATCCTTTATTGAACTTGTTTATCTCCTTTTCCCTCCAAAGCTGTACAATGCTTTCCCATCCATAATAAAGTTCTTCCCTGGAGCCCACCAAACCATTTTTAGAAACACAAGGTTGATGAGAAGTTTTGTGAAAGAGAAGATCGACAAACGCAAGGAGGGCTGGAACCCCTCGGAGAGCTGGGACTTCATCGACTGCTATCTGCAGGAGATAGCCAAGGTCAGCACCGCACAGCAAACCCCTCTGCAGCAGGGCACAGAAATCCAGAGGGATGAGAAATGAGCCCAAATTCTCCATCTGAGCTGCCTCTGTGGCCAGTTATGAGCTTAGGATGGGCATCAGGTTCAGGGCAACCATCAAGAGCATGGAGGTGCAGGGGGCCAGCAGCTTCTGCCAAAATCCCTGGGGTTGATGTTGACTAAGCATGGTCTCAGGGCAGCCCTCGCTGTTTGTGCAGCACTAACACTTCTTTTTGTGAAGGACAATGGCGAAGGCGTCTTCCAGGAGGAAAACCTCATGGCGTGTGCAGTCGACTTGTTCTTAGCTGGGACTGAGACCACTTCAACAACCATCCGCTGGGCTCTGCTGTATATGGCCATGCATCCAGAAATTCAAGGTACAATCAGTAAAGTATCAGCACTTTTTCATGATTTTAGCCCTCGCAGCTTTGTAAGACACTCTTTTTTTGTGAGAGAGAAATGTTAAATCTCCTTGTACTCACACAAAAAATCAGTGGAAACAGTGGCATGTGTCCCAGGTCAGTCACATAGCAGCCACCCCATGTTGTTCCAAGGTGTCTTTGTTGTTTTTTTTCTTTCTACCTTGTCTGATCCCTGCTGTTTCCCACCAGCCCGTGTGCAAGCAGAGATCGACACAGTCATCGGGCAGGTGCGGCAGCCAGCCCTGGACGACAGGAGCAACATGCCCTACACCAACGCCGTCATCCACGAAGTGCAGAGGAAAGGCAACATCATCCCTTTTGGCGTCCCAAGAATGACGGTGAAGGACACGGTCGTGGATGGCTTCTGCATACCAAAGGTAACCCCACTGCTGATCCATGAGGCTTTAGCAAGAGACTCCCTGTTCCCCAGGCACGTTTCACTGGGCCAGGTCCATCCTGTGCAGACAGGAGTAGAGACAGAGCGAATCTTACCCGGCCACAGTTCACTCCCATTGAACGTGTATTTTTGCCATCCAAACAATGTTCTCCAGCACACTGAGTGGTGCAGAGCGCTGGGGGTGACACCCCCACTGCACACACCATTGAGACACAGATCCCATCTCACAGCTTTTACAGGAACTTGAGCCCGAGACTAGAGCAGATAAAAAGGATGCTGATGAGGGGAAAAATGTACGTCTATAAACATTGCACTTCCAAACACACAAGAAGTAGGAAATCTGACCATGGCAAGGGGTGTTGGTCAAATGATTGCACCAGAATTTGAATATGGATGTTCTTCATGGAAAACACACTGGAAGATAAACATGCCTCTCCTGCTCTCAGTAACACAGAACATGCAATTCACTTTTCTTTTTATCCTCTTAGGACACTGTTTTAATGGCAAATTTAACATCTGTGGTGTGTGACAAGAACGAGTGGGAAACCCCTGCCAATTTCAACCCTGGACATTTCCTGAAGGATGGTCAGTTATGTAAAAGAGAGTCTTTTGTACCGTTTTCCATAGGTAAGATTTGCTGGAAGTTGATGCTTCTGTGCTTATGCACTGGGATGGGGATTCCCACTTCACGGTGGGGACACAGAGGAAAAGAGTAATGGAAAGGGCAGATGTTGGCTGCACCCTGGGAGGTGCTGCTCAAGCAGTGCTCACACAGCCACCCCAAAGCACCCCAACTACACTCTGAGCTCGCTCTTGTCCCACTTCACCTCCACGAGAGAGATGAGGATGAATAACAGACCATAAAATGCCAGAGACCCTGGAAACACCTTCCCCAAGGCAGAGCATTGCCCTGGGCTCCTGCTCCCACATGGCTGAGGTCACTACAGGCTTCACTGTCGCCATCGCCCAGCCAACACCTTCCCCAGGGACATTTCTTTTACCAGCCCTCTTTCCCATACCAGCATCACAGACCTTGTCTGTCCCCTCTCTTTGGTGTAGCTCAAATCAACTGATTCTCCCACCATGGGCACGTCCAGACCGCACGTGTCAGCACAGCTTATCCAAGCAGGGCAGGATTCAATGCCTGTACATATGGTTATACACATGTGCGCTCAAAAGTCCTGAAATTCAAGTGACAGCAAAAGCAGCTGGGCCGCCAGCGCAGGCTGAGGATGCCATGGGTGACTGTCTCCGCAGGGAAGTGCTCCTGCCCGGATGAGCTGCTGGCCCGCACCGAGCTCTTCCTCTTCTTCACGGCTCTGCTCCAGAAATTCACCTTCCAGGCACCCCCGGACACCACGCTCAACCTACAGTTCAAGATGGGCATCACATGGGGCCCAAAACCCTACAAGATCTGTGCTGTGCCTCGGTAGAAAAGACTTGGCCATTGTCCTCACAGGGAAGATCCGTTGTCATGGATGCTGTAAATGAGCCCTTGGCTGCTCCCCGGGTGGTGGTAACAACCACCTGGCTCCAGGGAGAGGCTGGGCGCTTTGTTGGTTTCTTTTAGAGCCATTGCGAAATCATTTTTTTTATAAGCGGACATCTCAGTCTGTATCACATGGGAAATGTGATCAGCCTGGCATCTGCCTGGGCACTTCTAGGCTTGCGATAGGACACTGTAAATCCATGAGAGGCTTGGGCCTTTCCTGCTTCCATGATGCATGGCCACGCTTCCCAGTGGCAGGAGAATGAGCAACACTTAGAGACTGCAGTGTTCAGGCTGTGGCCGGGAGTTGTGGAAGAGCACTACCAGCCTTTGCTTAATAATATTCATAGAACTCATTGCTAACCAGTCTTAATTTTTTTCTCCTTGACTAGTAATCCATTAAAAAAGTCACTCAAATACATGTTATTCAAAAGCATGAATAAATCCTTACCAAGACATTTTTCTCATGAGATGTTGTGCGAAGTGAAGACCATCACAGGCCATTTCCAGCACTGGCTGCGGCCTTCAGCCCTGCCCCATGTTTTAGACAGGGGGCTGCGAGCCCACCCGGGCAGAGGCAGACGCACAGCACCCGACCCATGTCCCTGCAGCGTTGCTCTCCAATAGCAGAAAGGTTGGCACTGTGACAGCAAAGGCAATTCCTACAGAACTGATGAAAATCACTGACCCTGACAGGACAAGCAAACTAGCAGGGAAACCATCAAAGCCTGTGGCCGGGTCCAGGTGTGCCACAACAACAACACTGTGACACCCACATGGAGCACAGTGCTCTCCACTCTGACAGACCCCTTTATAAATCATCTGTACTTGTAGCTATAGAAGTCATAGGTCCTGCCTCTTAGAACCTGCTAAATCCTCCCTGTTTACCTGCCCGGCATCACCGAGTGGCTGGTGTGCCCGGGGGGCAGAGGGGTGAGCTCCAGCAGCACACAGTGCACAGCTGAGCCTGCTGCACTCAACAGCCTTGTGAAGAAAAGGGTCCCTGGGAAAATACCAGCAGCAAATTTCGATCATTTTAAACCATCACATGCAAGGTGGAACAGTCCCAGGATTCACAACCGATGGTTCACACCAGTAAATGCATTGACTCAGTAACAGTTGCACCGTGGGACCCCGGCAAGGCCCCTGGGCATGGGGAGCTGCAGCTCCTGGCAGCGGGACCGGGGACGGCTGCGGGAACCCACGGCACAGCACAGCCCCCATGAATTCTCAGCATAGATTTGACATGACAAGTGAGGGATTTCTGAGAGAAATCATTTCATACCTGCAGTTTTCTTCTTGCACTTGTTCCAGCCGCAGCTGTGCATGAAAATACTTCTGGGCCACTGCAGTATTTGGATCATCAAGAGAGTCATCTAATTGCTCTGGCCTGTCCTTCATAATCCCATTTTCTGACACCAAGCTGTTTCTTTCATCCTGGAGGGCAGCCACCTGGTGCAGAAAAACCAGCGTCAACGTTGTCAGAGCTGTCCAGCTGGGAAGAACCGAAGCAAGACAGCTGTACATCACCAGATTAGTTTATGAATAGGGTTGAGTGTATAGAAATTTTCAAATGTGATTTCCATAAGTATGCTTAAGCATACAGATACTTTAGTGTATGAGCACGATGGAGCAGGCAAAGGAAAAGTCCCTGTAGAAACAGACAAATTTTTGGACCTGAAACCACAGTAAAGGCAGACAATGTGATGTGGAGAGAAACTGGCGCTTTCATTCAAAAGGATACCATGGACACCATACAAAAAACTACGGATTGGTGCAAAGGTGCTCTCCATCTTGCTGGTGCTTCACAATCAGCAGCAGGATGGCGCTGGGCAGCACACTAACACAGCACTGCCGTGCGCTCAGCACGGAATGGTCGCGCAAGAAGCGGTTTCAGGCGCCATAAGCCAGTAAGCACACAGGCAAAAGAAAAAACCTCAGCAGCTTCATACAGAGCATGCATTTCTTGCAACTATCAAACCAGTTTCATATTGGAACTGTTCACAGTTTAAGCAAATGCAAATACAACACTGCATTGAAACAGTAAGTGTCGTTAAGAGCTATAAAATGGGAAAGGATTAAGACGACTGAACTTTTAAAGATTTTTCTAGTGAAAGCTGTTGCATTAGTTTTAACATCCTGTCAAACAGAAGAGCATGTAGCGTGTTAGTTAACAGGCATTTAAACAGGGACAGTCTGCCTTTTGGGTTATCTTTTCCTGAATCCTACAGAAAACCTACCTTGCTTATACTCTTGGAAATCATTGAGGAAGACTGAGACCTTACAAGTGAATTTATTAAGAATTACTTTCATTCAGCAGTGCCAGTCAATATTAGGGCTTCTAATAAATAAATGAAAGAAAACACAAAAAAACAGAAAAAAATCATGGTGACATGATTAGATTAACATCAGATATAGTCTAGACTATGCAATATGAAAAAACAGTCAGGTTGTGATCATAATTTACAAATTTAGCTGTCAAAGAAATGTAAGAAAAAAGCCCAGTATTTAATTTACTACTTCATTAGGTGTCCTGTGAGTTCACTCCTTTTTTCAGCTGTGGAAGGACCCGTTATTTCCATGCTCATGACCTACAAAAGTGAGGCCAAAGGAAAAGGTGAAATTGGAAGTTAAACATCTGTCTCCTGAGCACCAGTTGTATTTAGCGCCACTGTTAACTTGATGAGGGCGCAATTACACATCACATTTCCTTCAATAAAGGCAGTGTCTGGTGTTTGCCTCCCTCCACACTCTGCTTCAGGGTCCTTAAGCTCGAAGAGGTGAGTGACGGTCGAGCTGTGAGCTGATCACTGCGACGATCCAACTCAGGACGAATTAAGATTGCAGAGAGAGCACAGCATGGCAAGAAAAGAATTGGAGGATCAGAGAATCATTTGGTTTGGAAGGGACCTTCAAAGTCATCCAGTCCAACCCCTGCCATGAGGAGGGACATCCTCACCCAGCTCAGGTTGCTCGGAGCCCCATCCAGCCTGCCCTGGGATGTCTCCAGGGATGGGGCATCCACCACCTCTCTGGGTAACCTGTGCCAGTATTTTGTCACTCTCATTGTAAAAAAATTATTTTTCATGTCCAGCCTGAATCCCTCCCCTTTGAGTTTAAAACTATTACTCCTTCTCCTATCACAACAGGCCCTGCTAAAAATTCTGACCCATCTTTTTTATTGGCCTCTTGTAGGTACAGAAAGGCCACAACAAGGTCTCCCCTGAGCCTTCTCGTCTCCAAGCGGAACAACCCCAAATGTCTCACTCAGCCTGTCCTCCCAGCAGAGCTGTTCCAGCCCTCTGATCATTTCTGGGGCTCCTCTGGCCCCTCTCCAACAGGTCCATGTCTGTCCTGTGCTGAGGACCCCAGAGCTGGACACAGGACTCCAGGTGGGGTCTCACCAGCGCAGAGCAGAGGGGCAGGATCACCTCCCTCCATCTGCTGCCCACGCTCTTTCTGATGCAGCCCTTTTGTTCTGGAAAAAAACACAAGTTTTGAAAGCCAATTAACTGCTGGTTAACTGACCACTTGTACAAGAGAAAGCAAGAGCAATACGTTAAAAGTTCTTGGGATAGACAACAAATACGAGAGAACTAATTAATTCTAATAACATAAGAAAAAAGAAATGCTTCCAAATGCAGTTGTTCCGCAAGCCTTCAAAGAGCTCCTCAGAAGTCCAAGGAAGTTCTACTCCTGGGCTGGCCAGAGAGCCCCAGTCCTGGCAATACAGAAGGGCTCAGCACCCGATATTACAACTATGTCCAGATGAGACCAGGAAGGATAAGATGATCTGGCACATTTTTCTATACCATACCTATTATGCAACTGTGATCAAGCTCCATGCAAAATTGAGCAATCTTTTTTCCTCAAAATTCAGCACCCTACTATGGCTGCTGTACTCATCCTGCATGAGAAACGCCAAACTATAATCGTTCCCGTGTCCAGGAGGATTTGTAACTTATCTCCCAGCTCCCAAGTGAGTATCGGAAAACCTACACCAGGGCTGCTGAATCTGTTGCGTGGTGTAGAAAAGGCAGGTCCAGGTTGCTCTGCGTGCACTTGTCTACACAGACCAGGAAATGACTGTGCTTGGAAACGGCTGCAGACCCTGGACAGCTGTTTATTTCCTCCCCACAAGAAGACGATGCAACAAAATTGAAAGTCATGAGTCAGATGGATTGTGAAAGGTTTGCGCAACCTTATCTCGGATAGGTTTGCTGACCTGGGCCTTGGTCTATGACTGTTTGTCCTAGCGAACAAACTTTTGCAAACAAGGAAAGGGAGAGGAGCTCAGAGCAGCTGGAGCCTCGCCTGCACCGTGAAGCTGACGCTGGGACACGGGCGGTGAGAGAACAACGGGGAGAAGGGAGCAGGGCTTGTGACAAGCCGTGGGCTCGTGGGAACGGCACAGCGAGGCTGCCGGAAGGTTTTAATCCCGGCCCCACAAAGCTCCTTTCTGTCCTTTACACAAGGACGTGGATCCCTGGGGTTTTATAAAGCAGTGGTGGGAGGTGGAAATAAGAGTGCGGGATATCTTGCTGTGTGTTTGCTTTCTTTTCAAAGAGATCAGAGGAAAGGCTGGAGTTTAATCTAGAAGGGGTTTAATCAAATTGTCCTTATGAAACCTGGGAATGCAGGAGTCTGGACGTGGATCCCAGTCCAGGTCAGCAAAAGCTGCTCCACACTGTCTTGTGTCTGTGCCCACAGCTGTGCCAGCACGTTGCCCATCTGCCCCCGTCCCTGGGGTTCCGCGGTGCCCGTGAGCTCGACCTGCCCTGACCTGCCGCAGGACACGTCCCTGCACAGCCCCACCATCCAGCCATGCTGCGTTTCCTCTGGGAGAGCATCTCCGTCCAGGTGCTCCTCGTCTTCCTCGTTGTTTTCCTGCTCGTTGCTGACTACATGAAGCACAGAAAGCCCAAGAGCTTCCCTCCACGCCCCTTCTATCTCCCCATCGTGGGGCACATGTACCTGATGAACTTCAGCAATCCCATGATGCCAGTACAGAAGGTAAGGGGGTGGTGGGCACTGTGGGCAAGGGGAGGGAGGGGGTTGTGTCTCTGCCACCTTTTCAGCATGGGAAGGGGGTTAAGCCGAACCCCATGGCCCAGGAGGACTCGCAGGAGCGATCCTTTGGGCAAAAGGCACAGCCTGGCACCACGGGTGTTGTCACAGCTATAGGTGCCCCATAGGTCTGACTGGGCGCTGGAAGGGTATTTGAGAAAGGAGTGAAACAAAAGCTGGAAAAACATAGGACTGAAAGATCAAACTGGCAGAGTTTTGCGTGATTTATTGCCAATAAAGTCCAACTCCTCGTCTGTGATTTGGGAAAAGAGGAAAGAAAAAAGACCATAGAGACAAGCAGACACTTGCGCAAACACCCTGTCTCCCCTGTTGCTCTCAGCTTCCCCTGTTTTCACTTGTGTGTCCTGCCAGGCCATCCCTGTCATGACAGACATACTAATTGCAAATGCAACACCTTGTAATTTTTTGCTCACCCTCCCAGCTTATTGAAAAATATGGTGGCATCTTCAGCATGGACGTGGGCAGTGAATCATTTGTGATCGTTAACGGGCTGCGGATGGTTAAGGAAGTTCTTGTAAACCAAGGGGAAAACTTCCTGGGTCGCCCTAAAATGCCTCTTGCTGGGGAGCTCTTCAGCAACAGGGGTGAGTTCTCCCTCAGGACACAGATCTCAGCCATAAAATCAAAGCAGTGACCCTGTAGAGGTCCAACATGGCTGGACATAAGGCAGAGCCCTGAAGCTTTTTCTCCTCGGTGGAGGGATCTGCCTTGGCTCACAGTGTCGTGTCTCTGGCAGGACTGCTCTCTTCCAACGGGCACTTGTGGAAGCAGCAGAGGAGGTTCACCTTGTCCACCCTCCGAAACTTCGGCTTGGGGAAGAGGAGCCTGGAGGAGCGCATCCAGGAGGAGTGCCGGTACCTCGTGGATGCCTTTGGGGATGAGCAGGGTAAGTGCCACAGCCCTCATAAGCTGTGATGAATGCAGAAACCAGTATGGCGCATTATAATATCACTCATGAGGCACTGCATGCTGAAAAATGCCTCACCTTGCAAGTGATGCTAGCACCCTGCCAGCATCCCAGCTCCCTTTTACAGGTGATTTTCCCTCAGACTGACAGGTGAAGGCAGCTGGGTAATCCCAAAGTGTTATTCATAGCCCACCTTCAGCCTACTGCGCTCTTGGAGATCTCCAGAACGTCCCATATGTGTGTCAGCACCAATGTTTCCAATGAATTCACATGATGTCTGCTCTTCTGCAGACCTGGCTTTCCAACGTAAACAAACTTCTGCATAGTCTGACTGAACTGGGACCAAGGGTGGGATGTTTGCTGCACACTGGGGCTGCCCAGCCAAGCTTGGCCAGATCCTGGGGTGGTGAGGAGTCCTGGGAACGCAGTGATCCAGGAGGGTGCCCATCAGGGCCCATTCATTTCACTCCTATTTGTTGGATAGTTTACCTCTGACAACTCTGTTTTCTTGTTCTTTTCTGGCAAGACTCAAAGAAAATTGATCATTCCCTTTGCCTTCTGCAGGGGATCCTTTTGACCCTCACTTTAAAATCAATAACGCCGTTTCAAACATCATCTGCTCCGTCACCTTTGGTAATCGTTTTGAATACCAGGATGAGGACTTCCAAAAATTGCTGCGGCTGATAGACGAGACCCTTACCCTCAACGGGGCCATCATGAGCCAGGTACAGCCTCCTGCCCCCAACATGGACAGTGTGCGCTCTGCAGTGCCATAGTTTCTCCTGTTGAGTCAAACTCAACACCTGTAGTGTTTTCAGCACCATACTTTGTCGTCATTCGCTATGCCCATAATTTCTTTCTGCCCTTTTTTTCCAGCTGTGCAATGCTCTTGTCTTTCTCTCTCACCCAACATCACCTTTCCTGCCCATTAACTGCCAACCTGCCTGCTGTAATGCCAGGTAGTGCGTGAGTCTCTCTGTGACAGGAATACCAATCCCTTGTCATGCTCTCCTGGAGTAGAACTATTTCCATCAACACCAGCAGTTCACTCAGCTAGGCCCTGTAGGCTCCTCAGGTTTTGATAACAGAAAGTCTATTTTCATCCTTTATTCAATTTGCCTCTCTCCTTTTCCCTCCAAAGCTGTACAATGCTTTCCCATCCATAATAAAGTTCTTCCCTGGAGCCCACCAAACCATTTTTAGAAACACAAGGTTGATGAGAAGTTTTGTGAAAGAGAGGATCGACAAACACAAGGAGGACTGGAACCCCTCGGAGAGCCGGGACTTCATCGACTGCTACCTGCAGGAGATAGCCAAGGTCAGCACCGCACAGCAAACCCCTCTGCAGCAGGGCACAGAAATCCAGAGGGATGAGAAATGAGCCCAAATTCTCCATCTGAGCTGCCTCTGTGGCCAGTTATGAGCTTAGGATGGGCATCAGGTTCAGGGCACCCATCAAGAGGATGGAGGTGCAGGGGGCCAGCAGCTTCTGCCAAAATCCCTGGGGTTGACGTTGACTAAGCATGGTCTCAGGGCAGCCCTCGCCGTTCATGCAGCACTAACACTTCTTTTTGTGAAGGACAATGGCGAAGGCGTCTTCCAGGAGGAAAACCTCATGGCATGTGCAGTCGACTTGTTCTTAGCTGGGACCGAGACCACTTCAACAACCATCCGCTGGGCTCTGCTGTATATGGCCATGCATCCAGAAATTCAAGGTACAATCAGTAAACTATGAGCGCTTTTTCATGCTTTTAGCCCTCGCAGCTTTGTAAGACACTCTTTTTTTGTGAGAGAGAAATGTTAAATCTCCTTGTACTCACACAAAAAATCAGTGGAAACAGTGGCATGTGTCCCAGGTCAGTCACATAGCAGCCATCCTGTGTTGTTTCAGGGTGTCTTTGTTGGTTTTTTTCTTTCTACTTTGTCTGATCCCTGCTGTTTCCCACCAGCCCGTGTGCAAGCAGAGATCGACACAGTCATCGGGCAGGTGCGGCAGCCAGCCCTGGACGACAGGAGCAACATGCCCTACACCAACGCCGTCATCCACGAAGTGCAGAGGAAAGGCAACATCATCCCTTTTGGCGTCCCAAGAATGACGGTGAAGGACACAGTCGTGGATGGTTTCTGCATACCAAAGGTAACCCCACTGCTGATCCATGAGGCTTTAGCAAGAGACTCCCTGTTCCCCAGGAACATTTAACTGGGCCAGGTCCATCCTGTGCAGACAGGAGTAGAGACAGTGCGACTCTGCCCCAGCCACCGTTCACTCCCATTGAACGTGTATTTTTGCCATCCAAACAATGTTCTCCAGCACACTGAGTGGTGCAGAGCGCTGGGAGTGACACCCCCACTGCACACACCATTGAGGCACAGATCCCATCTCACAGCTTTTACAGGAACTTGAGCCCAAGACTAGAGCAGATAAAACTGATGCTGACCAGGGAAGAAAGTGGGTCTATAATCTTTGTGGCTCTGAACAGAGAAGAACTAGGAACTGCGTGGAGTTTTGGTCAAAATGATTGCAGTGGAATTTTACTATGGATGTTCTCATGGAGAGGAGACTTGAAAATAAAAGTGCTCTTCCTGCTCTCAATGAAAAAGTGCAGGTTATTTTTCTTTTTCTCCTCTTAGGGCACTGGTGTGATTGCAAATTTAACCTCTGTGATGTTTGACAAGAATGAGTGGGAAAACCCGGACACTTTTAACCCTGGGCATTTCCTGAAGGATGGTCAGTTCTGGAGAAGAGAGTCTTTTGTACCATTTGCTATAGGTAAGATTTGCTGGATTTTAATCCTTTGCTGCTGAGGCAGTGAGATGTGGAAAAAAGTGATGGAAAGGGCAGATGTTGGCCCCACCCTGGGAGGTGCTGCTCAAGTAGTGCTCACACAGACACCCCGTAAAAAAGCCAGTGACCCTGGAAACACCTTCACCAAGCAGAGCAATGCCCTGGGCTCCTGCTCCCACATGGCTGAGGTCACTACAGGCTTCACTGTTGCCATCATAGGAGATCCAGCCAACGGCTTCCCCAAGGACATTCCTTTTACCACCCCTGTTTCCTGTACCAGCATCATAGACCTTGTCTGTCCCCTCTCTTTGGTGTAGCTCACACCAACCAATTCTCCCAGCATGGCCATTTCCAGACTGTGCGTGTCAGCACAGCTTATCCAAGCAAGGGAGGATTCAATGCCTGTACATATGGTTATACACACGTGCCCTCAAAAGTCTTGCAATTCGGGTGCAGTGCGTGCTGTAACGCCAGTGCTGTATTGGAGAGCTCAGTTTGGATGAAAAGCTCCTCATGGAAAGGGGGTAATGTGCCTGGGTCGTGGTGCTAAGGGAAGGCAGAGGCTGTTTTGGCAGCAAAAGCAGCTGGGCAGCCAGCGCAGGCTGAGGATGCCATGGGTGACTGTCTCCGCAGGGAAGCGCTCCTGCCCGGGTGAGCTGCTGGCCCGCACTGAGCTCTTCCTCTTCTTCACGGCTCTGCTCCAGAAATTCACCTTCCAGGCACCCCCGGACACCACGCTCAACCTCCAGTTCACAGTGGGCATCACATGGGGCCCAAAGCCCTACAAGATCTGTGCTGTGCCTCGGTAAGGAAGCCTTGGCCTCCGTCCTCACAGGGAAGATCCTTTGTCAGGGGTGCTGTAAATGAACCCTCGGCTGCTCTCCTGGGCAGCGGTAACAACCACCTGGCTCCAGGGAGAGGCTGGGCGCTTTGTTGGTTTCTTTTCAAGCCATTTCAAAATCATTTATTTTACTTCGCACTCTGTATCACATAGTAAAGGTGATCAGCCTGGGATCTGCCTGGGCACTTTTAGGCTTGCAATAGGGCACAGTAAATGTAGGAGGGGCTTGGGTCTTTCATACTTTAAGTACTAATTTCCAACATCTTTAGATTCTGTTATCCTTGAATTGTGACCATTTTAAAAAAACAAACCAAAAAAAGTCATTCCAACATACCTCTTGCACATGTATCAATAAATCCTTACCAAAACACTTTTGTCATGAAGCATTCTGTGTAGTGAAGACGACCACAGGCCATTTCCAGCACTGGGTGTAGCTTTCATCCCTGCCCTATGTTTCGGGAAGGGGGCAGGGGACTGTGAGCCCACCCGGGCAGAGGCAGACACACAGCACCCGACCCATGTCCCTGTGGCATCGCTCTCCGGTAGCAGAGAGGTTGGCACTGTAACAGGAAAGGCAGTTCCTACAGAACTGATGAAAATCACTGACCCTGACAGGACATGCAAACTAGCAGGGAAGCCATCAAAGCCTGTGGCCGGGTCCTGGCATCTCACAACAACAACAACACTGTGACACCCACATGGAGCACAGTGCTCTCCACTCTGGCAGACCCCTCAATAAGTCATCTGTACTTTCTGAGCGAAGGCATTTCATACCTGCAGTTTTCTTCTTGCACTTGTTCCAGCTGTAGCTGTGCATGAAAATACTTTGTCACTGCAGTATTTGGATCATCAAGAGAGTCATCTGATTGCTCTGGCCTGTCCTTCATAATCCCATTTTCTGACACCAACCTGGTTTTCTCATCCTGGAGGGCAGCCACCTGCTGCAGAAAAAACAGCATCAACATTGTCAGACCTGCCCAACTGGGAAGAACTGAAGCAAGAGAGCTGTACGTCACCAAATTAGTTGAGTGTCTAGAAATTTTAGAATGTAATTTACACAAGCATAGAGATGCTTTAGTATATGATAGTTGGGAAAGGAAACAGACAAATTTTTGTAGCTGAAACTATGATAAAGGTAGACAACGTGATATGGAGAATAACTGGCGCTCACAGCTTGAGCAAATGAGAATACAACACTCCATTGGAACAGTAAGGGCCACTAACAGCCACAAAATGGGAAAGGATTAAGAGGACAGAACCTTTAAAGGTTTTCTAGTGAAAGTTGTTGTGTTAATTTTAGCATCCTGTCAAACATAAGAGCATGTAGCATGTGTTAGTTAACTGGCATTTAAACAGGGATGACATGCTTTTTGGCTTATGTTTTCCTGAATCCTGCAGAAAAGCTACCGTATACTCTTGGAAATCATCAAGGAAGACTGAGACCTTACAAGTGAATTTACTAACAAGTAGTTTAGCTGAGAAACATCAGTCAATATTATGGCTTCAAATAAAATTTTAAAATACAAAAACAAGCAAGAAGCTCACCACATATATCATGGTGACATTATTAAATTAAACATCAGATCATCAGATATAACTGTTCAAGAAATGTTCTTATCCCTAGGTTTCCTGTAGCATATTGTCAGACATCTGTGCGTAAAAAAATCATTTTAGTGAAAAAAATAAAGTGAAAGGTACAGCAAAGAACCTGTCCAGACTGGGTACCTCTCAAGGGGAGGGACCCCAAGACAAAAGAGGCTTACACTTTTACTCCCTCACAATCTATATACCCACTTTTCATGCATCCTTCACGTGCTGTCCTTTCAGTCCAGTGGTAATTGTGGATCTCGGGGCTTCTCTGTTTCTTACTGGATAACATCACAGTATGCAGCCTGGAATTCCAGCAGGCCTGGCCACTCACACTAAGTTTGGCTACTTATGCTAAAACAGATTACTAAAACAAAAAAAATAGAGCTAGAAGAATAGACTACACTTTAAAAGTTAGTTTGATTTAATTTTTTCTGCAACAGTCCTCCCTTTGTTTTTATTAAGCATCCCTGCTTAAAATGTCAAATAGAACTTATGAAGCCTCTCATGGTGTTTAATTATCACCCATAATCTGACATAGAATGCTATTACAAGTAACAAGCATAATACAACCACAGCCAACAGGATTGCCACTGGATGAAGTACCAGATTAAATATTTCCGTAGCTGTTGGTGACCATCAAAGAAGGGTTTCCCACCAACGTTGTTCTCCATCCTTATTTACCCTTTCTGTGACACAATGTATTTCTTCCACATCATGATGGACAGCTATTAGAGGTTTTTCTCAATGTAATTCCTCCTGAAGGAGTGAGTTATTAGGGTTTTTTTTCCATTGTTTCAGACATTATCTAACAGTTGATACAAATCACCATGATTTAATAGCTACCTTAATAAAGTAAGATTCATTCTGATGGGGGAACACAGTAGATCTGTAGCTAAGGTATAATTGGACTGTAGCAGCTAACAGGAGCTGAATAATTGAAATCACAACCTGTTATGTTAGTAGAGTTACAAACACAAGTGTTGGAGTGATTATTTGTTTCTACAGTGAAGTAATCTATGAGTATGAAATTACAAAGGATTCTCCTACATGCACAACCCTTTCCATTACATATTAGTACAGTTCTTGGAGCCTCCTCAGGGTGTATTTCAAAGTGACAAATACTTTGTTCAGCGTCAAGATAAATGTCTTGGGCTTTTATGGTGTTACTCTCACAAATAAATGTCTGCTGTTCTCATATCACACATGCATCAACGTCAACAGTCTGCAATTTGTTATTGTTGTATTGGGCTCATACTCTCTGTTCTAACGGATAAAGTACAGTCCCATTGTGATTTAATCCCAATGCAATGATCAGATAGATGGTATATAGCGATGCATTGTGTATTGTTGTCATCAAACCACCTAGCTACTGTAATTACATATTTCTTTGGCAGTATGGGTTTTCCCCCAATTGTCCGTATTCTGTCATTATTTTGTTTTGCTTCCCACTATTCCTACTGCTCTCTTTCTTCTGCCGAACAGTCTTTCTCATACGTGTTTTTTGGGTCAGTTAAATCTGCCCAATTGCTCTATCGTTGTATCTGCAGCTGTACATTCCTTCAAGGGTCACTGGGCTGCTGCCTTTGCAGCTGTATCAGCTAATGCATTCCCTTCACTGATTTCATGGTGTCCTTTGTATGGGCCAGACAGTGAAACACAACAGTTTGGGAAGTTGGACTGATGGCATATTTCTTCACGATTTGATAATTTCCTTCCTGAGGATAGGAAGAATCTTCATTCTTTCCACAACATACCTGTTGCATGGCATACCCTGAAGGCATACTGAGAGTCCACACAGATGTTGACCTGTTTTCCTGGATGTGCTGCATGTGCCAGGGCCACCAGCTCTGCACCTTGTGCACTCATCCTTGATGGGAGAGGTTCAGCCTCTGTTACTAGTCCTTGGCTGACTAATGCGATTCCAGTCCGTCATCGTCCGTGCTGGTAGTAGGATGAACCATCTATAAATAGAAGCAGATCTGGGTTATGTAAAGGGACATGGGTTAAATCTGTTAATGGTTTACGTGAAATGAGTATCACCTGCTCACATTGCTGGTGCTCTTCTCCATCATCAGGTAAGGGCATTAAGGTTGCTGGATTCAGAGTATTGCAGCTTTTCAAAATTACATTATCCGCCATCAGAAGGATTAGTTCATACTGGTGTGGCCATTGTGGAGATAACACTTGGGTTGCATACTGTTTCAGCAGTGTTTCCACTTCATGCCCGACATGAACTGTTACCAGGTATCCTAAAATGAGGGGATGACTTCTTTTGAATATTGTAGCTGCTGCTGCTACTGATTTGATACAGGTTGGCCATCCTGCTGCAACTGGATCTAATTGAGCAGAAAAGTATGTGCCTGGTCTCTGGTGAGGTCCTGATTTTGGTGTTACTACCCCGCTGTCTGTCCCTTTATGTTCATGCACATACAAGTTGAAGGTGTTTGTATAATCTGGGATCGCAAGGGTGGGAGCAGAAGCCAGAGTATGTTTTATTGCTCTAAAGGCTTTCTTCCTCTGAAGATGCCCAGACAACACAGATGTCCTTAACTCATCTGTTAGAGGGCTTCATACATGGAACCCAGATGTCACACACCGAGCCTCTCTTGGGCCAGCAAAGACCCTGCCCAATGTCTGTCTCCAGCCCTCAGTGCCAGTGTGTGTTTGGGGAAGGGGCACTCAATGCACTGCAGCCAAAGACCTTTCCCATACTTGGAACCCCAGATTTTTCTCTGAATACACCTATGTTTAATCTAAAGTAGACAGCGTTAACAAAAGTATACGCAAAAGACCTGTAGATTATTTACAGAAATGAAGTTATGCACTTTAGGAAGAGTTCCAAACATTGTTCTGGCAAAACCCTGGAGGCTGAAAGTCAATTAACTGGTGGTTTAGTTACCTGACTAAGTTAAAAGTTCTTGGGCAAGTCCTCAATTATGATAGAACTAATTAATACTACCAACTTAATTAAAAAAACGAATTAAAATGCTTTCAAATTCAGTTGCTCCCCAAGCCTCCAAGAGGCTCCTCATAAGCCTAAGAAGTTCTACTTCTGGGCTGGCCAGAACCTCAGTCTTGCAAACATGGAAGGGCAATTGTCAGCAAGTGGCAAAATTCAGCTTTATTTATTTTTTTTAAATGCAAAATTCAGCACCCCTTAATGGCTACTGTACTCAGCCTGCATGAGAAACAGCAAAGAATAATCGTTACTACATCCAGGAGGATAAAACCTACACCAGGGCTGCTGAATCTGTTGTGTGGTGTAGAAAAGGCAGGAGCAGGTTGCTCTGCATGCACTTGTCTGCACAGACCAGGAAATGACGCTGCTTGGAAACGGCTGCAGACCCTGGACGGATGTTTACTTCCTCCCTACATGAACCGCATGCACCGAAACTGAAAGTCGTGAGTCAGATGGGTTGTGAAAGGTTTGCGCAACCTTATCTCAGCTCTCTTCCCTGACCTGGGGCTGGATCTGGGCCTATTTATACAAGAAAACGAACCTCTACAAACGAGGACATCGCAAGGAGCTGAGAACAGCTGAAGCCTCTCCGGCACACAGAAGGCAACACTGGGCATGGGCGGTGATAGAACCATGGGGAGGAGAGAGCGGGGCTTCTGACAAGTTGTGGGCTCATGGGAATGGCACGGCAGACGGCTGAAAGGTTTTAATCCCAGCCCCACAAAGCTCCTTTCTGTCCTTTAGACAAGGACATGGATCACTGGGGTTTTGTAAAGCAGCAGTGGGAGGTGGGAGGGGGAAAGAAGAGCACGGGATGTTTTTGGTTTGTGTTTGCTTTTTTTTTTAATGACGTCAGAGCAAATGCTAAGTTTAATCTGAAAGGGGTTTAATCAAACTGTCTTTACTGAAACCCGGGAAAGCAGGAGTCTTAACCACACTGTCTTGTGTCTGTGCCCACAGCTGTGCCAGCACGTTGCCCATCTGCCCCTGTCCCTGGGGTTCCGTGGTGCCCTGTGAGCTCGACCTGCCCTGACCTGCCACAGGACACGTCCCTGCACAGCCCCACCATCCAGCCATGCTGCGTTTCCTCTGGGAGAGCATCTCCGTCCAGGTGCTCCTCGTCTTCCTCGTTGTTTTCCTGCTCGTTGCTGACTACATGAAGCACAGAAAGCCCAAGAGCTTCCCTCCACACCCCTTCTATCTCCCAATTGTGGGGCACATGTACCTGATGAACTTCAGCAATCCCTTGATGACAGTACAGAAGGTAAGGGGATGTTCGGCACTATAGGGAAGGGGATGCAGGGGGTTGTGTCTCTGCCACCTTTGCAGCGTGGGGAGGGGGTTAAGCCGAATCCCATGGCCCAGGAGGACTCGCAGGAGCTCACCCTGGGGCGGGCAGGACATTTGCCCTCAGTCGGCAGCAATGTGGATGAAGTTTGCCCGGGCATGAAGAAGGGGACAATTGCGGAGCGATCCTTTGGGCAAAAGGCACAGCCTTACACCACAGGTGCTGTCACAGCTGTATGTGCCCCATAGGTCTGACCGGGCACTGGAAGGATATTTAGAAAGGGAGAGAAACAAAAGCTAGAAAAACACAGGACTGAAAGATCAAACTGGCAGAGTTTTGTGTGATTTATGGCCAGTAAACTGCAACTCCTCATCTGTGATCTGAGAAAAGAGGGAAAAAAGACCATATACAGACAAGCAGATGCTTGTGCAAACACCCTGTCTCACCCTCTCAGCTTCCCTTATTTTCACTTACGTCCTATGGCAGGCCAACCCTACCCTGACAGACACCCTAACTGCAAATGTAACTCAAATTTATTTGATGCCCTTCCCAGCTTAATGAAAAATATGGAGACATCTTCGGCTTGGAGATGGGCACGGCATCGTTTGTGTTTGTTAATGGGCTGCAGATGATTAAGGAAGTTCTTGTAAACCAAGGGGAAAACTTCCTGGATCGCCCTGAAATGGCCCTTTACAAGGAGCTCTTCAGCAAGAGGGGTGAGTTCTCCCTCAGGTCACAGATCTCAGCTGTAAGGTCAAATCACTGACCCTGCAGAGGTCCGACATGGCTGGACATAAGGCAGAGCCCTGAAGCTTTTTCTCCTCAGTGGAAGGATCTGCCTTGGCTCACAGTGTCCTGTCTCTGGCAGGACTGCTCTCTTCCAACGGGCACTTGTGGAAGCAGCAGAGGAGATTCACCTTGTCCACCCTCCGAAACTTCGGCTTGGGGAAGAGGAGCCTGGAGGAGCGCATCCAGGAGGAGTGCCGGTACCTCGTGGATGCCTTTGGGGATGAGCAGGGTAAGTGCCACAGGGCTCTGACAACTGTGTTTTCTTGTTCTTTTCTGGTAAGACTCAAAATTGATCGTTCCCTTTGCCTTCTGCAGGGCATCCTTTCGACCCTCACTTTAAAATCAATAATGCGGTTTCAAACATCATCTGCTCTGTCACCTTCGGTGATCGTTTTGACTACCATGATGAGGACTTCCAAAAATTGCTGCGGCTGATAGATGAGAGCATTACCAAAAGCGGGGCCATCATGAGCCAGGTACAGCCTCCTGCTGCCAACATGGACAGTGTGGACTTTTGCAGTGCTATAGCTTTTCCTCTGGAGTCAGCCGCATACCTGTAGCTTTTTCATCACCAAACTTGGTTGTCATTTGCTATTCCCATAATTTCTTTCTGCCCTTCTTTCCAGCTGTGCAATGCTCTTGTCATTCTCTCTCACCAAACATCACCTTTCCTGCCCATTAACAGGAATACCAATCCGTTGTCATGCTCTCCTTGAGTTCCACTGTTTCCACCAACTCCGGCAATTTAGTGAGTGTGGCACTGCAGGCTCCTCAGGTTTTAACAAATGAAGAGTCTTTTCCGTCCTTTATTCAATTTGCCTTTCAACTCTTCTGTCCAAAGCTGTACAACTCCTTCCCATCTATACTTAAGTTCATTCCTGGATCACATCAAACCGTTATTAAAAACTGGAGGTTGATGAGAAGTTTTGTGAAAGAGAGGATCGACAAACACAAGGAGGACTGGAACCCCTCAGAGAGCCGGGACTTCATCGACTGCTACCTGCAGGAGATAGCCAAGGTCAGCACCGCACAGCAAACCCCTCTGCAGCAGGGCTTAGAAATCCAGAGGGATCAGAAATGAGCCCAAATTCTCCATCTGAGCTGCCTCTGTGGCCAGTTATGAGCTTAGGATGGGCATCAGGTTCAGGGCACCCATCAAGAGGATGGAGGTGCAGGGGGCCAGCAGCTTCTGCCAAAATCCCTGGGGTTGATGTGGACTAAGCCTGGTGTCAGGGCAGCCCTCGCTGTTTGTGCAGCACTAACACATCTTTTTGTGAAGGACAAGGGTGATGGTGCCTTCCAGGAGGAAAACCTCGTGGCATGTTCACTTGACTTGTTCTTAGCTGGGACTGAGACCACTTCAACAACCATCCGCTGGGGTCTGCTGTTTATGGCCATGTATCCGGAAATTCAAGGTACTCTTACAAAAAGGTCAACACTTCTCCTTGCTTTTAGCCCTCACAAATTTGTGAGACAGTTTCTTTTTGAGTGAGAAATTGGTAATCTCCCTGCACTCACATAAAGAAGTATCCCCGGTCAGTTCTTGGGGGATCCACACTGCAACAACCCCATGTTGTACTACAGGTTGGTTTTTTGTTTTGTTTTTTTTTCCCTTGTACCTTGTCTGATCCCTGCTGTTTCCCACCAGCCCGTGTGCAAGCAGAGATCGACACAGTCATCGGGCAGGCGCGGCAGCCAGCCCTGGACGACAGGAGCAACATGCCCTATACCAACGCCGTCATCCACGAAGTGCAGAGGAAAGGCAACATTGCCCCATTTATCTTGCCAAGACTGACAATGAAGGACACGGTCGTGGATGGTTTCTACATACCAAAGGTAACCCCACTGCTGAGCAATGAGGCTTTAGCAAGAGACTCCCCGTTCCCCAGGCACGTTTCACTGGGCCAGGTCCATCCTGTGCAGACAGGAGTAGAGACAGAGCGACTCTGCCCTGGCCACCGTTCACTCCCATTGAACATGTATTTTTGCCACCCAAACAATGTTCTCCAGCACACTGAGTGGTGCAGAGCGCTGGGGGTGACACCCCCACTGCACACACCATTGAGGCACAGATCTCATCTCACAGCTTTTACAGGAACTTGGGCCCAAGACTACAGCAGATAAAAGTGATGCTGATGAGGGAAAAATGTGGGTCTATAATCATTGCACCTCTGGCCACACAAGAAGTAGGAAATCCGACCATGCAGGGGTGTTGGACAAATGATTGCAGCAGAATTTGAATATGGATGTTCTCCATGTAGAATAGACTCGAAAATTAAATGCCTTACCTGCTCTCAGTGACAGAGAAAGTGCATTTTACATTCTTTTTATCCTCTTAGGGCACTGGTGTGATCGCAAATTTAACCTCTGTGATGTTTGACAAGAATGAATGGGAAACCCCTGACACTTTTAACCCCGGGCATTTCCTGAAGGATGGTCAGTTCTGGAAAGGAGAGTCTTTTGTACCATTTTCTATAGGTAAGATTTCCTGGAAGTTGTTCTTCTGTGCTGTTGTACTGGGACGGGGCTTCTCACAGCACAGTGGGGACACAAAGGAAAATACTGATGGAAAGGGCAGATGTTGGCCCCACCCTGGGAAGTGCTGCTCAAGCAGTGCTCACACAGCCACCCCAAAGCACCACAACCACACTTTGAGCTCTTTCTTGTCCCACTTCACCTCCACAAGAGAGATGTGGATGAATAACAGACCATAAAAGTGCCAGAGACCCTGGAAACACCTTCCCCAAGGCAGAGCATTGCCCTGGGCTCCTGCTCCCACATGGCTGAGGTCACTACAGGCTTCACTGTTGCCATCACAGGGGACCCAGCCAACAGCTTCTCCAGGGACATTCGTTTTAGCAGCCCTCTTTCCCGTACCAGCATCACAGACCTTGTCTGTCCCCTCTCTTTGGCATAGCTCAAAACAACCAGTTCTCTCAGCATGGCCATGTACAGACTGTGTGTGTCAGCACAGCTTATCCAAGCAGGGGAGGATTCAATGCCTGTACATACAGTTATACACATGTGCGCCCATAAGTCCTGCAACTGAGCACGCAGCCCGTGCTGTAACGCTAATGCCATTATTGGGGAGCTCAGTACGGATGCAAAACTCATCCTGGAAAGGGGGTAATGTGCCTGGGCCATGGTGCTAAGGGAAGGCAGAGGCTGTTTTGGCAGCAAAAGCAGCTGGGCAGCCAGCGCAGGCTGAGGATGCCATGGGTGACTGTCTCCGCAGGGAAGCGCTCCTGCCCGGGTGAGCTGCTGGCCCGCACCGAGCTCTTCCTCTTCTTCACGGCTCTGCTCCAGAAATTCACCTTCCAGGCGCCCCCAGACGCCACACTCAATCTACAGTTCAAGATGAGCATCACGCTGAGCCCGAAGCCCTACAAGATCTGCGCTGTGCCTCGCTAGGGAAGCCTTGGCCTCTGTCCTCACAGGGAAGATCCTTTGTCAGGGATGCTGTAAATGAGCCCTTGGCTGCTCTCCTGAGCAGCGGTAACGACCACCTGGCTCCAGGGTGAGGCTGGGCACTTTGTTGGTTTCTTTCCAAGCAATTGCAAAACGATTTATTTTACAAACAGACTTCGCACTCTGTATCACATGGGAAAAGTGATCAGCCTGGGATCTGCCTGGGCACTTTTAGGCTTGTGTTAGGGCACTGTAAATGAAGGAGGGGCTGGGCCTTTCCTACTTTTAAGTACTAATTACCAATGTTTTTTGATTTTGTTATCTTTGACTAGTAATCCAGTAAAAAGAAGTCACTCGAACATAACTGTTTCATGTGCATCAATAAATCCTTACCAAAACACTTTTGTCATAAGATGATGTGCAAAGTGAAGACCACCACATGCCATTTCCAGCACTGGCTGCAGCCTTCATCCCTGCCCTATGTTTCGGGAAGGGGGAGGGGGCTGTGAGCCCGGGCAGAGGCAGACGCACAGCACCCAACCCATGTCCCTGCAGCATTGCTCTCCGGTAGCAGAGAGGTTGGCACTGTGACAGCAAAGGCAATTCCTACAGAACTGACAGGACAAGCAAACGAGCAGGGCAACCATCAAAGCCTGTGGCTGGGTCCAGGTGTGTCACAACAACAACAACACTGTGACACCCACATGGAGCACAGTGCTCTCCACTCTGACAGACCCCTTTATAAATCATCTGTACTTGTAGCTATAGAAGTCGTAGGTCCTGCCTCTTAGCACCTGCTAAATCCTCCCTGTTTACCTGCCCGGCATCACCGAGTGGCTGGTGTGCCCGGGGGGCAGAGGGGTGAGCTCCAGCAGCACACAGTGCACAGCTGAGCCTGCTGCACTCAACAGCCTTGTGAAGAAAAGGGTCCCTGGGAAAATACCAGCAGCAAATTTCAATCATTTTAAACCATCACATGCAAGGTGGAACAGTCCCAGGATTCACAACTGATGGTTCACACCAGTAAATGCATCGACTCAGTAACAGTTGCACCGTGGGACCCCGGCAAGGCCCCTGGGCATGGGGAGCTGCAGCTCCCGGCAGCGGGACCGGGGCCGGCTGCGGGAACCCACGGCACAGCACAGCCCCCATGAATTCTCAGCATAGATTTGACATGACAAGTGAGGGATTTCTGAGAGAAATCATTTCATACCTGCAGTTTTCTTCTTGCACTTGTTCCAGCCGCAGCTGTGCATGAAAATATTTCTTTGTCACTGCAGTATCTGGATCATCAAGAGAGTCTAATTGCTCTGGCCTGTCCTTCATAATTCCATTTTCTGACACCAAGCTGTTTCTTTCATCCTGGAGGGCAGCCACCTGGTGCAGAAAAAACAGCATCAACGTTGTCAGAGCTGTCCAGCTGGGAAGAACCGAAGCAAGACAGCTGTATGTCACCAAATTAGTCTGTGAAAAAGGTTGAGTGTCTAGAAATTTTCGAATGTGATTTCCATAAGTATATTTAAGCATACAGATACTTGGTGTATGACCACTATGGAGCGGGCAAAGGAAAAGTCCCTGTAAAAACAGACAAATTTTTGGAACTGAAACCACAGTAAAGGCAGACAATGTGATATGGAGAGAAACTGGCGCTTTCATTCAAAAGGATACCATGGACACCATACAAAAAACTGTACGGATCGGTGCAAAGGTGCTCTCCATCTTGCTTGTGCTTCACAATCAGCAGCAGGATGGCGCTGGGCAGCACACTAACACAGCACTGCCGTGCGCTCAGCACGGAATGGTCGCGCAAGAAGCGGTTTCAGGCACCCTAAGCCAGTAAGCACGCAGGCAAAAGAAACAACCTCAACAGCTCCATATAGAGCATGCATTTTTTGCAATGATGAAGCAAGTTTAATATTGGAAGTGTTCACAGCTTAAGCAAATGAGAATACAACACTCCATTGAAACAGTAAGTGTCGTTAACAGCCATAAAATGGGAAAGTTTTAAGAGGATAAAACCTTTAAAGGTTTTTCGAGTGAAAGCCGTCGTGTTAATTTTAACATCCTGTCAAACATAAGAGCATGTAGTATGTGTTAGTTAACAGGCATTTAAACGGGGACAGTCTGCCTTTTGGGTTATGTTTTCCTGAGTCCTACAGAAAACCTACCTTGCTTATACTCTTGGAAATCACTGAGGAAGACTGAGACCTTACAAGTGAATTTATTAAGAATTAGTTTAATTCAGCAGTGCCAGTCAATATTAGGGCTTCTAATAAATAAAAATGAAAAAAAAAACCCAACGTATCATGGTGACATGATTTGATTAAATATCAGATATAACCTAGAGAGTATGCAATATTAAGAATCAGTTTGATGGGGTTAATATTTATAAGTCTACCTATCTGTTAAACAGATGTAAAAAATAAAGCAGTAATTAATCTACTACTTCATGAGGTACTGGCTTTCTAGGTTCAGTCATTTTTCACTTGTGGAAGGACCTGTTATTTCCATGCTCATGAGCTACAAAAAGAAGCCACAAGAAAAGGCGTTCGATTTAAAGGTTCAATACCTGTAAATTCACAGTCTACTGAGCACCAATTGTATTTACTACCTTATATCCAATCAATATATCGAATCAGATTAACAATAATAATAATAATAACAATAACAACAATAATAATAGCACCTCATGGTTGGTAAAATATTTAAACAAATCTAGAATGCCTTTTTCTTTTCCTTCCTCAAATGAACCAAGTTAGTAGTAACATCTTGTTGGATGAACCTGTGATCTGTTGAAGTTATTGCTGCCTCCCCAGTCAAGTCAAAACAGAGTGAACCAGGACTTCACTTAATTAATTTAATAGCTTCTTTGTGTCACGTTCATTTCCATTAAGCAAACAACGGAACACTAACACAGCTCTCACTGATCTCCAGTACAAAGATATGCACAGTATGTTTGTTAACCATTAAAGGCTTTACTTCTTACTCAGGAATTACAGCTTTATTTTTAGACCTTCTTCAGGAAGAAGGTTTGATTAGTCGGAATACAACAAACAAGACGCTTATAGATTCATTCCTCCCAACAGGGCATTTATAGCTTTAAAGATTATGTAGTCAATTCGAATCCAAGTTTTAAAGTCCACTGCCAACACCACTGTTAACTTGATGAGGGTGCAATTACACATCACATTTCCTTCAAGAGAGTCAGCGTTTAGTGTTTGCCTTCCTCCACACTCTGCTTCACGGTCCTGAAGCTCAGAGATGTGAGTGACGGTTGAGCTGTGAGCTCAGAACAGATTGCAATGGCAGGGAGAGCACAGCATGGCAAGAATAGAAGAGATGCAGCTGGGAGTTTGTACATCAGACGCTGGAATGCTCTGTCAGAGCAGTGTAGCCTCACGAACAGGTCTGATCAGCTTAACTGTGGGTCCAAGACTATAGCACTGGGACAGAAACTTCAGAACCTGACTCCAGTATCATGAGTGGTTTGCAACTAGATACATTTCTTGGGTGAAACAGGAAACCTTAAGCATTTATTGTGTCCACAAGTTACATGTTTGGGTATATGAGACTAAAATCAAAACCCCTTGCTTGGAGTCCTGGGCCTCTTGGTCCTGATCCTCCCAGATAATTTAGGCAGGCACTTAAAATATTCCCCAACTTTGCTCGGATGAACAAATTCACCAAGACAAACAAATGGCTATTTGTCTTCTCAACTGACAGCATTAGGCTGTGAATTATTACTCACCTCTTGAAGGGCAGTCATGACAACAGGTTGAACAGACTCTTCAAGGGTCATGATCTTCTCTATGTGTTCTGTGAAAAAGAATGTGTAGTGACTCCTGGCAATGTTCATCTTAATGGCTTGGGTAACATGACATGCCATTTGCACAAAGATCCAGAAGAAACTGTTCCTACAAAGCTCTCTCAGAACATGTAGCGCTCTTTTAATACAGAGCACAATCGTTAAACAACAACATTATTATCCAGTAATATGGTAGAGAATCATAAGAGATTATAATCTCTTAGGGGAACAAATTTACGTTATGCCTAATAGAGCAAGGAGATTTTCAGAGATCTGTATTCACATAGTTCCTTTTCCTTACATACATCTATATATGCATATATATACTTTATATATGTATATTCTTTTCAAAGAGTCAATAAGATTGCAATTGAGTTAATTAATAAAACTTAATGGGAAAAAGTAATTGCATCTTCATTCTCAGTGCAGCCTGCCAGCTGACTTCCCAGACACGCTTTGATGCATGTTTCAGACGACCCAGGAATCGCACCTGTTCTACTAACAGACTCACTCTGAGGATTCCTCAGTCTTGAGCCTCTGCAGATACCAAAAGGCACTTTCTAATATAAGTATTTATTTTAATGTGTTTGATTTGCATTTGAATAGTATGTTTTAGATTGCGGTAGATATTTTAACAAGTATGAACAATCCACAACCCTTCAAATTATCTTTTTAAATCTACCCTGAGCAAAGTTTGAGTTTTATTTTCAGATGTTTCCCAGATATTTTATCCGTTTAAGTGAACTCCAGTTTTAGAATAAGCTTGCAACACATTAACAATAGAGACTTTTTGATACATAAGAAAGAAAACTTTCTACATCTCTTCCACCCTAACAATCACTTGAGGCAGTCTGCTGGCTGCTGAACAGATTAAGATAGCGCGTACCTTGTTTCCTTTCACAGTTGACTGCACAACCTAAAATATGCTGCAGCAGCCTGCCCCAAAAATAAGAGAGAAAGTGGACTCCTGCTTCTGTATAACACAAAAATCTGGTATCATGTAAGAAATATGGACTCAGTACGTTATCCAGAGAAAATGGTCTATTCATAAAGTTTGTTACTGTAAAACTTGTGGAAGGGAAAGATTTTTAAACATTAAACATGGATATATATAATAAAATTATTTGCTTGTGAGAGAATAGAGGGAAAGCTTGGTCAGATTAGGAAATCTGAAGATGCCTAGACAACACAGATGTCCTTAACTCATCTGTTAGAGGGCTTCATACATGGAACCCAGACGTCACACACCGTGATTCTCTTGGGCCAGCAAAGACCCTGCCCAATGTCTGTCTCCAGCCCTCAGTGCCAATGTGTGTTTGGGGAAGGGGCACTCGATGCACTGCAGCCAAAGACCTTTCCCATACTTGGAAGCCCAGATTTTTCTCTGATTAAGCCAACATTTAATCTAAAATAGACAGCATTAAAAAAATATAGGCAAAACACCTATCAATTATTTAGTGCAATGAAGATATGCACTTTAGTAAGAGTTCTGTAATATCGTTGTGGCAAACCCACAAGTTTTGAAAGCCAATTAACTGGTGGTTTAGTTACCTGACCACTTATACAAGAAACAGTGAGAGCAGTAAGTTAGAAGTTCTTGGGCTAGACCTCAAATCTGAGAGAATTAATTAATTCTATCAACATAATTTTTAAAATAATTTAAAATGCTTCCAAATTCAGTTGCTCCCCAAGCCTTCAAAAAGCTCCACAGAAGGCTGAAGAAGTCTTACTTCTGGGCTGGCCAGAGAGCCCCAGTCCTGGCAATACAGAAGGGCTTGGCACTCAATACCAAAACTAATCCCAGGTGAGACAAGGAAGCCAGAAGTTGATTTGGTAAGTTTTTCTGTATCATACCCATACCATCTCAGGAGCGTAGTGATGCAGGAGAGTGCCCAACAGGGGGCACTCATTTCACTCATTATGTAAGTGCAGTTAAGTTCCGTACAAAATTCAGCCTTTTTTTTTTTTTTTTTTAAACTCAAAATTCACCACCCTTTTATGGCTACTGTACTCATCCTGCATGAGAGAGAACAAACTTCTATCATTACTACATCCAGAGAATTCGTAACTAATCTCCCAGCTTCCAATGAGTCATAAAACCTACACCAGGGCTGTTGAACCTGTTGTGCGGTGTAGAAAAGGCAGGACCAGGTTGCTCTGCGTGCACTTGTCTGCACAGACCAGGAAATGACGCTGCTTGGAAACGGCTGCAGACTCTGGACGGCTGTTTACTTCCTCCCCGCGTGACCCAAAGCTACCGAAACGGAAGTCGTACATGAGACATTCGGAAAGGTTTGCGCAAGCTTATTTCAGATGCCCCTACTGACCTGGGGCTACTTGTATTAGTTGACAAACATCTGCAAACGAGAAAAGAGTTGCCCAGAGCAGCTGGAGCCTCCCCTGCTCTATGAAGCCAATGCTGGGAAATGGGCGGTGAGAAAACCACGGGGAGGAGAGAGCAGGGCTTGCGACGAGCCGTGGGCCCGTGGGAATGGCACAGCGAGGCTGCGGGAAGGTTTTAATCCCGGCCCCACAAAGCTCCTTTTTCTCCTTTAGATAAGGATGTGGATCAGCAGGGTTTTGTAAAGCAGCAGTGGGAGGGGGAAAGAAGAGCAGGGATGTTTTGTTTCGTGTTTGCAAATGGTCCTTCCTGAAACCTGGGTACGCAGGAGTCCAGACGTAGGTTCCAGGCCAGGTCAGCAAAAGCCGCTCCATGCTGTCTTGTGTCTGTGCCCACAGCTGTGTCATCTGCCCCTGTCCCTGGGGATTCCGTGGTGCCCCGTGAGCACGACCTGCCCTGACCTGCCGCAGGACACGTCCCTGCACAGCCCCACCATCCAGCCATGCTGCGTTTCCTCTGGGAGAGCATCTCCTGCCAGACACTCCTCGTCTTCCTCATCGTTTTCCTGCTCGTTGCTGACTACATGAAGCACAGAAAGCCCAAGAGCTTACCTCCACACCCCTTCTATCTCCCAATTGTGGGGCACATGCACATCCTGATGAACTTCAACAATCCCAAAATCATAATGCAGAAGGTAAGGGGCTGGAGGACACCACAGGCAAGGAGATGGAGAGGTTTGCAGATACACCATCCTAGCAACATAGGGAGGGGGTTGACCCGAGCCCCATGGCCCAGGAGGACTCGCAGGAGCTCACCCTGGGGCGGGCAGGACCTTTGCCCTCAGTCAGCAGCATCGTGGATGAAGTTTGCCTGGGCATGAAGAAGGGGACAATTGTGGAGCGATCCTTTGGGCAAAAGGCACAGCCTGGCACCACGGGTGCTGTCACAGCTATAGGAGCCCCATAGGTCTGACTGGGCACTGGAAGGGTATTTGGGAAGGGAGGGAGAGAAACAAAAGCTAGAAAAACACAGGACTGAAAAATCAAACCGGGAGAACTTTGTTTGATTTATGGCCAAAGAACACCAACTACTGAACAGTGATTTGGGAAAAGAGGAGAGAAAAAAGACTATATACAGACAAGCAGACACTTGCACAAACACCCAGTCCCAGTTCCTGCTCTCAGCTTCCTTTCTCACTTGTGTCCCTTGCCAGGCCATCCACGGCCCAATGGACATACTCATTGGAAATGCAACTCCTATTTATTTCCTTTCACTCACAGCTTGCTGAAAAATATGGAAACATCTTCAGCTTGCAGATGGGCACTGAATGGTTTGTGTACGTAAATGGTGTACACCTGATTAAAGAAGTTCTTGTAAACCAAGGGGAAAACTTCCTGGATCGCCCTCAAGTGCCTCTTGACAGTGAGGTCTTCAACAACAGGGGTGAGTTCTCCCTCAGGACACATATCTCAGCCATAAAATCAAAGCGGTGACCATGCAGAGGTCCAGCACGGCTGGACATAAGGCAGAGCCCTGGAGCTTTTTCTCCTCAGTGGAGGGATCTGCCTTGGCTCACAGTGTCATGTCTCTGGCAGGACTGCTCTCTTCCAACGGGCACTTGTGGAAGCAGCAGAGGAGGTTCACCTTGTCCACCCTCCGAAACTTTGGCTTGGGGAAGAGGAGCCTGGAGGAGCGCATCCAGGAGGAGTGCCGGTACCTCGTGGATGCCTTTGGGGATGAGCAGGGTAAGTGCCATGGTCCTCGTAATCTGTGATGAGGACAGAAACTAGTAGGGCCCCTTATAATATCACACATGTGTCACTGCATGCTGAAAAACGTCTCACCTTAGAAGCGATGCTAGAACGCTGCCAGCACCCCGCCTCCCTTTTACAGGTGATTTTCCATCAGACTGACAGGTGAAGGCAGCTGGGTAACCCCCAGAGGGTTATTCATAGCCCACCTTCAGCCTACTGCGCTCTTGCAGATCTCCAGAACATCCCATCTGTGTGTCAGCACCAGTGTTTCCAATGAATTCACATGATGTTTGCTCTTCTGCAGGCCTGGCTTTCCAACGTAAACAAACTTCTGCATAGTCTAACTGAACTGGGACCAAGGGTGGGATGTTTGCTGCACAATGGGGCTGTGTTTTCTTCTTTTCTGGTAAGACTCAAAGCAAATTGATTATTCCCTTTACCTTCTGCAGGGAGTCCTTTCGACCCTCACTTTAAAATCAATAATGCTGTTTCAAATATCATCTGCTCAGTCACCTTTGGCAATCGCTTTGAATACCATGATGAGGACTTCCAAAAATTGCTGCGGCTGATGAACGAGACTGCTGCCCTCCATGGGGCCATCATGAGCCTGGTACACCCTCTTGCCACCAACATGGACAGTGTGCGCTCTGCAGTGCCATAGTTTTTCCTCTGGGGTCAATCTCAAAACCTATAGTGTTTTCATCACCAAATGTTCTCGTCATTTGCTATTCCCA
This sequence comes from Caloenas nicobarica, assembly GCF_036013445.1. Taxonomy (NCBI): domain Eukaryota; kingdom Metazoa; phylum Chordata; class Aves; order Columbiformes; family Columbidae; genus Caloenas; species Caloenas nicobarica. The sequence continues at coordinate 106,219,520 of NC_088284.1, read as the reverse complement.
TAAATATTTTTGCCTTTTTTTCCAGCTGTGCAATGCTCTTGTCGTTCTCTCTCACCCAACATCACCTTTCCTGCCCATTAACTGCCAACCTGCCTGCTGTAATGCCAGGTAGTGCATGAGTCTCTCTGTGACAGGAATACCAATCCCTTGTCATGCTCTCCTGGAGCTCAGCTCTTTCCACCAAGTCCATCGATTTACGGCAGTGTGGCACTGCAGGCTCCTCAGGTTTTGATAACAGAAGGGCTTGATCCATCCATTATTTAATTTGTTTCTCTCCTTTTCTCTCCAAAGCTGTACAGTGCTTTCCCATCCATAGTAAAGCTCTTACCCGGAGCCCACCAAACCATCTTTAAAAACTGGAGATTGATGAAAAGTTTTGTGAAAGAGAGGATCGACAAACACAAGGAGGACTGGAACCCCTCAGAGAGCCGGGACTTCATCGACTGCTACCTGCAGGAGATAGCCAAGGTCAGCACCGCACAGCAAACCCCTCTGCAGCAGGGCTTAGAAATCCAGAGGGATCAGAAATGAGCCCAGATTCTCCATCTGAGCTGCCTCTGTGGCCCGTTATGATCTTAGGATGGACATCAGGTTCAGGGCACCCATCAAGAGGATGGAGGTGCAGGGGGCCAGCAGCTTCTGCCAAAATCCCTGGGGTTGATGTGGACTAAGCCTGGTGTCAGGGCAGCCCTCGCTGTTTGTGCAGCACTAACACATCTTTTTGTGAAGGACAAGGGTGATGGCGTCTTCCAGGAGGAAAACCTCGTGGCATGTGCAGTCGACTTGTTGTTTGCTGGGACTGAGACCACTTCAACAACCATCCGCTGGGCTCTGCTGTATATGGTCACATACCCAGAAATTCAAGGTACAATTAGCAAAAGATTTTCCATGCTTTCTGTGTACGCGACATTGCGAGACATTTTATTTTTGAGGCAGAGAAATTAGAAATCTCCATGCACACCAGAGGTGCAAACAGTGGAAAGTGTCCCAGGTCAGTCCTTGAGAGACAGTCACAGCAACTGCCCCACCTTGTTCCAAAAGTTTGTCTTTTTTTTTTCCTTGTACCTTGTCTGATCCCTGCTCTTTCCCACCAGCCCGTGTGCAAGCAGAGATCGACGCGGTCATCGGGCAGGCACGGCAGCCAGCCCTGGACGACAGGAGCAACATGCCCTACACCAATGCCGTCATCCACGAAGTGCAGAGGAAAGGCAACATCGTGCCTTTTGGTGTCCCAAGAATGACGGTGAAGGACACGGTCGTGGATGGCTTCTATATACCAAAGGTAACCCCACTGCCTAGCAATGAGACTTTAGCAAGAGACTCCCTGTTCCTCAGGCACGTTTCACTGGGCCAGGTCCATCCTGTGCAGACAGGAGTAGAGACAGAGCGACTCTGCCCTGGCCACCGTTCACTCCCATTGAATATGTATTTTTGCCATCCAAACAATGTTCTCCAGCACACTGAGTGGTGCAGAGTGCTGGGGGTGACACCCCCACTGCACACACCATTGAGACACAGATCCCATCTCACAGCTTTTACAGGAACTTGGGTCCAAGACTAGAGCAGATAAAAATGATGCTGATGAGGGAAAAACATGCGTCTATAAACATTGCACCTCCAAACACACAAGAAGTAGGAAATCCAACGATGCAGGGGTGTTGGACAAATGATTGCAGCAGAATTTGAATATAGATGCTCTTCATAGAGAGGAGACTGGAATATAAAGTTGCCTCTCTTGCTTTCAGTAACACAGAAAGTGCAATTTACTTTTCTTTTTCTCCTTTTAGGGCACTGGTGTGTTCACAAATTTAAGCTCCCTGATGTTTGACAAAAACGAGTGGGAAACTCCCGACATATTTAATCCCAGGCATTTCCTGAAGAATGGTCAGTTCTGGAGAAGAGAGGCTTTTATACCATTTTCTATAGGTAAGATTTGCTGGAATTTGGTGCTTCTGTGCTCTTGTACTGAGATGAGTCTTCCCACTGCAGAGTGAGGATACAGAGGAAAATACTGATGGCAGATGTTGGCCCCAGCCTGGGAGGTGCTGCTCAGGCAGTGCTCACACAGCCACCCCAAAGCACCACAACCACACTCTAAGCTCTTTCTTGTCCCACTTCACCTCCACGAGAGAGATGAGGATGAATAACAGACCATAAAATGCCAGAGACCCTGGAAACACCTTCCCCAAGGCAGAGCATTGCCCTGGGCTCCTGCTCCCACATGGCTGAGGTCACTACAGGTTTCACTGTTGCCATCACAGGGGACCCAGCCAACAGCTTCTCCAGGGACATTCCTTTTACCACCCCTCTCTCCCGTACCAGCATCACAGACCTTGTCTGTCCCCTCTCTTTGTCGTAGCTCAAACCAACCAATTTTCCCAGCATGGGCACATCCAGAACGTGTGTGTCAGCGCAGCTTATCCAATCAGGGGAAGATTCAATGCCTGTACATATGGTTACACACACGTGCCCTCAAAAGTCCTGCAACTGGGGATGCACCCCATGCTGTAACGCTAATGCCATTACTGGGGAGCTCAGTATGGATGCAAAACTCATCCAGGAAAGGGGGTAACATGCCTGGGCTGTGGTGCAAAGGGAAGGCAGAGGCTGTTGTGGCAGCAAAAGCAGCTGGGCAGCCAGCGCAGGCTGAGGATGCCATGGGTGACTGTCTCCGCAGGGAAGCGCTCCTGCCCGGGTGAGCTGCTGGCCCGCACCGAGCTCTTCCTCTTCTTCACGGCTCTGCTCCAGAAATTCACCTTCCAGGCACCCCCGGACACCACGCTCAACCTACAGTTCAAGATGGGCATCACACTAAGCCCGAAGCCCTACAAGATCTGTGCTGTGCCTCGGCAGGGCAGCCTTGACCACCCTTGTCACAGGGAAAATCCTTTGTCATGGATGCTGTAAATGAGCCCTTGGCTGCTCCTCTGGGTGGGTGGAATGACCGCCCAGCTCCAGGGAGAGGCTGAGAGGTTTGTTGGTTTCTTTTAGAGCAACTGCAAAATAATTTCATTAAACAGCAGATTTTGCACTCTGTATCACATAGTAAAGGTGATCAGCCTGGGGACTGCCAGGGTGCTTAATCTTGCGATAAGGCACTGTAAATCCATGAGGGGCATGGGCCTTCCCATCTTTGATGATGAATGGCCACTCTTTGCAGTGGCAAGAGAATGAGCAACACTTTACAGACTGCAGTGTTCAGGCTGTGGCTGGGAGTTGTAGAAGAGCACTAACAGCCTTTGCTTTATAATATTCATACAAGTACTAATTGCCAGCAGTTTGTGAGTTTGTTGTCCCTTACACGTAATCCATTAAAAAAAATACTCCTCCAACACGTCTTTCATGAACATCAATAAATCCTTACCAGAACACTTCTGTCACGAAGCATTCTGCAAAGTGAAGACCGTCACAGGCCATTTCCAGCACTGGCTGCAGCCTTCAGCCCTGCCCCATGTTTCGGGAAGGGGGCAGGGGGCTGCGAGCTCACCCGGGCAGAGGCAGACGCACAGCATGTCCCTGCAGCATCGCTCTCTGGTGGCAGAGAGGTTGGCACTGTGACAGCAAAGGCAATTCCTACAGAACTGATGAAAATCACTGACCCTGGCAGGACAGGCAAACTAGCAGGGAAACCATCGAAGGCTGTGGCTGGGTCCAGGTGTGTCACAACAACAACAACACTGTGACACCCACATGGAGCACAATGCTCTCCACTCTGACAGACCCCTTTATAAATCATCTGTACTTGTAGCTATAGAAGTCATAGGTCCTGCCTCTTAGAACCTGCTAAATCCTCCCCGTTTATCTGCCTGGCATCACCGAGTGGCTGGTGTGCCCGGGGGGCAGAGGGGTGAGCTCCAGCAGCACACAGTGCACAGCTGAGCCTGCTTCACTCAACAGCCTTGTGAAGAAAAGGGTCCCTGGGAAAATACCAGCAGCAAATTTCAATCATTTTAAACCATCACATGCAAGGTGGAACAGTCCCAGGATTCACAACTGATGGTTCACACCAGTAAATGCATCGACTCAGTAACAGTTGCACCGTGGGACCCCGGCAAGGCCCCTGGGCATGGGGAGCTGCAGCTCCCGGCAGCGGGACCGGGGCCGGCTGCGGGAACCCACGGCACAGCACAGCCCCCATGAATTCTCAGCATAGATTTGACATGACAAGTGAGGGATTTCTGAGAGAAATCATTTCATACCTGCAGTTTTCTTCTTGCACTTGTTCCAGCCGCAGCTGTGCATGAAAATACTTCTTTGTCACTGCAGTATCTGGATCATCAAGAGAGTCTAATTGCTCTGGCCTGTCCTTCATAATCCCATTTTCTGACACCAAGCTGTTTCTTTCATCCTGGAGGGCAGCCACCTGGTGCAGAAAAAACAGCATCAACGTTGTCAGACCTGTCCAGCTGGGAAGAGCCAAAGCAAGACAGCTGTACGTCACCAAATTAGTCTATGAAAAAGGTTGAGTGTCTAGAAATTTTCGAATATGATTTCCATAAGTATACTTAAGCATACAGATACTTTAGTGTATGAGCACTATGGAGCATGCAAAGTCCCTGTAGAAACAGACAAATTTTTGGAACTGAAACCACAGTAAAGGCAGACAACGTCATATGGAGAGAAACTGGCGCTTTCATTCAAAAGGATACCATGGACACCATACAAAAAACTGTACGGATCGGTGCAAAGGTGCTCTCCATCTTGCTTGTGCTTCACAATCAGCAGCAGGATGGCGCTGGGCAGCACACTAACACAGCACTGCCGTGCGCTCAGCACGGAATGGTCGCGCAAGAAGCGGTTTCAGGCACCCTAAGCCAGTAAGCACACAGGCAAAAGAAACAACCTCAACAGCTCCATATAGAGCATGCATTTTTTGCAATGATGAAGCAAGTTTAATATTGGAAGTGTTCACAGCTTAAGCAAATGAGAATACAACACTCCATTGAAACAGTAAGTGTCGTTAACAGCCATAAAATGGGAAAGTTTTAAGAGGATAAAACCTTTAAAGGTTTTTCGAGTGAAAGCCGTCGTGTTAATTTTAACATCCTGTCAAACATAAGAGCATGTAGTATGTGTTAGTTAACAGGCATTTAAACAGGGACAGTCTGCCTTTTGGGTTATGTTTTCCTGAGTCCTACAGAAAACCTACCTTTCTTACACTCTTGGAAATCATTGAGGAAGACTGAGACCTTACAAGTGAATTTATTAAGAATTACTTTAATTCAGAAGGGCCAGTCAATATTAGGGCTTCTAATAAATAAATAAAAAGGAAAAACAAACAAATAAAAAAAAATCATGGTGACATGATTAGATTAACATCAGATATAGTCTAGACTATGCAACATGAAAAAACAGTCAGGTTGTGATCATAATTTTCAAATTTAGCTGTCAAAGAAATGTAAGAAGAAAACCCGGTATTTAATCTACTACTTCATTAGGTGTCCTCCTAAGTTCACTCCTTTTTTCAGTTGTGGAAGGACCCGTTATTTCCATGCTCATGACCTACAAAAGAGAGGCCAAAGGAAAAGATGAAATTAGAAGTTAAACATATGTCTACGGAGCACCAGTTGTATTTAGCGCCACTGTTAGCTTGATGAGGGTGCAATTACACATCACATTTCCTTCAATAAAGGCAGTGTCTGGTGTTTGCCTCCCTCCACACTCTGCTTCAGGGTCCTTAAGCTCAAAGAGGTGAGTGACGGTCGAGCTGTGAGCTGATCACTGCGACGATCCAACTCAGGACGAATTAGGATTGCAGAGAGAGCACAGCATGGCAAGAAAAGAATTGGAGGATCAGAGAATCATTTGGTTTGGAAGGGACCTTCAAAGTCATCCAGTCCAACCCCTGCCATGAGCAGGGACATCCTCACCCAGCTCAGGTTGCTCGGAGCCCCATCCAGCCTGCCCTGGGATGTCTCCAGGGATGGGGCATCCACCACCTCTCTGGGTAACCTGTGCCAGTATTTTGTCACCCTCATTGTAAAAAAATTATTTTTCATGTCCAGCCTGAATCCCTCCCCTTTGAGTTTAAAACTATTACTCCTTCTCCTATCACAACAGGCCCTGCTAAAAATTCTGACCCATCTTTTTTATTGGCCTCTTGTAGGTACAGAAAGGCCACAACAAGGTCTCCCCTGAGCCTTCTCGTCTCCAAGCGGAACAACCCCAAATGTCTCACTCAGCCTGTCCTCTCAGCAGAGCTGTTCCAGCCCTCTGATCATTTCTGGGGCTCCTCTGGCCCCTCTCCAACAGGTCCATGTCTGTCCTGTGCTGAGGACCCCAGAGCTGGACACAGGACTCCAGGTGGGGTCTCACCAGCGCGGAGCAGAGGGGCAGGATCACCTCCCTCCATCTGCTGCCCACGCTCTTTCTGATGCAGCCCTTTTGTTCTGGAAAAAAACACAAGTTTTGAAAGCCAATTAACTGCTGGTTAACTGACCACTTGTACAAGAGAAAGCAAGAGCAATACATTAAATGTTCTTGGGATAGACAACAAATACGAGAGAACTAATTAATTCTAATAACATAAGAAAAAAGAAATGCTTCCAAATGCAGTTGTTCCGCAAGCCTTCAAAGAGCTCCTCAGAAGTCCGAGGAAGTTCTACTCCTGGGCTGGCCAGAGAGCCCCAGTCCTGGCAATACAGAAGGGCTCAGCACCCGATATCACAACTATGTCCAGGTGAGACCAGGAAGGATAAGATGATCTGGCACATTTTTCTATACCATACCTATTATGCAACCGTAATCAAGCTCCATGCAAAATTGAGCAATCTTTTTTTTTTCCTCAAAATTCAGCACCCTGCTATGGCTACTGTACTCATACTGCATGAGACACAACAAACTATAATCGTTGCTGTATCCAGGAGGATTTGTAACTTATCTCCCAGCTCCCAAGTGAGTATCAAAAAACCTACACCAGGGCTGCTGAATCTGTTGCGTGGTGTAGAAAAGGTAGGAGCAGGTTGCTCTGCGTGCACTTGTCTGCACAGATCAGGAAATGACTGTGCTTGGAAACGGCTGCAGACTCCGGATGGATGTTTACTTCCTCCCCACAAGAACAGGATGCAATAAAATTGAAAGTCATGAGTGAGATGGATTGTGAAAGGTTTGCACAACCTTATCTCGGATAGGTTTGCTGACCTGGGCCTTGGTCTATGACTGTTTGTCCTAGCGAACAAACTTTTGCAAACAAGGAAAGCGAGAGGAGCTCAGAGCAGCTGGAGCCTCGCCTGCACCGTGAAGCTGACGCTGGGACACGGGCGGTGAGAGAACAACGGGGAGAAGGGAGCAGGGCTTGTGACGAGCCGTGGGCTCGTGGGAACGGCACAGCGAGGCTGCCAGAAGGTTTTAATCCCGGCCCCACAAAGCTCCTTTCTGTCCTTTACACAAGGACGTGGATCCCTGGGGTTTTATAAAGCAGTGGTGGGAGGTGGAAATAAGAGTGCGGGATATCTTGCTGTGTGTTTGCTTTCTTTTCAAAGAGATCAGAGGAAAGGCCGGAGTTTAATCTACAAGGGGTTTAATCAAATTGTCCTTATGAAACCTGGGAATGCAGGAGTCTGGACGTGGATCCCAGTCCAAGTCAGCAAAAGCTGCTTCACACTGTCTTGTGTCTGTTCCCACAGCTGTGCCAGCACATTGCCCATCTGCCCCTGTCCCTGGGGTTCCGTGGTGCCCCGTGAGCTCGACCTGCCCTGACCTGCCGCAGGACACGTCCCCGCACAGCCCCACCATCCAGCCATGCTGCGTTTCCTCTGAGAGAGCATCTCCGTCCAGGTGCTCCTCGTCTTCCTCGTTGTTTTCCTGCTCGTTGCTGACTACATGAAGCACAGAAAGCCCAAGAGCTTCCCTTCACGCCCCTTCTATCTCCCCATCATGGGGCACATGTACCTGATGAACTTCAGCAATCCCGTGATGCCAGTACAGAAGGTAAGGGGGTGGTGGGCACTCTGGGCAAGGGGAGGGAGGGGGTTGTGTCTCTGCCACCTTTTCAGCATGGGAAGGGGGTTAAGCCGAACTCCATGGCCCAGGAGGACTCGCAGGTGCGATCCTTTGGGCAAAAGGCACAGCCTGGCACCACGGGTGTTGTCACAGCTATAGGTGCCCCATAGGTCTGACTGGGCGCTGGAAGGGTATTTGAGAAAGGAGCGAAACAAAAGCTGGAAAAACACAGGACTGAAAGATCAAACTGGCAGAGTTTTGCGTGATTTATTGCCAATAAAGTCCAACTCCTCGTCTGTGATTTGGGAAAAGAGGAAACAAAAAAGACCGTAGAGACAAGCAGACACTTGCGCAAACACCCTGTCTCCCCTGTTGCTCTCAGCTTCCCCTGTTTTCACTTGTGTGTCCTGCCAGGCCATCCCTGTCATGACAGACAAACTAATTGCAAATGCAACACCTTGTAATTTTTTGCTCACCCTCCCAGCTTATTGAAAAATATGGTGGCATCTTCAGCATGGACATGGGCAGTGAATCATTTGTGATCGTTAATGGACTGCGGATGGTTAAGGAAGTTCTTGTAAACCAAGGGGAAAACTTCCTGGGTCGCCCTAAAATGGCTCTTGCTGGGGAGCTCTTCAGCAACAGGGGTGCGTTCTCCCTCAGGACACAGATCTCAGCCATAAAATCAAAGCGGTGACCATGCAGAGGTCCAACACGGCTGGACATAAGGCAGAGCCCTGGAGCTTTTTCTCCTCAGTGGAGGGATCTGCCTTGGCTCACAGCGTCGTGTCTCTGGCAGGACTGGTCTCTTCCAACGGGCACTTGTGGAAGCAGCAGAGGAGGTTCACCTTGTCCACCCTCCGAAACTTCGGCTTGGGGAAGAGGAGCCTGGAGGAGCGCATCCAGGAGGAGTGCCGGTACCTCGTGGATGCCTTTGGGGATGAGCAGGGTAAGTGCCATGGCCCTCGTAAGCTGTGATGAGGACAGAAACCAGTAGGGCCCATTATAATATCACTCATGAGGCACTGCATGCTGAAAAATGCCTCACCTTGCAAGTGATGTTAGCACCCTGCCAGCATCCCGCCTCCCTTTTACAGGTGATTTTCCTTCAGACTGAGAGCAGAATGAAGCTGGGGAAGCCCAAAGTGTTATTCATAGCCCACCTTCAGCCTACTGCGCTCTTGGAGATCTCCAGAACATCTCATGTCTGTGCAATCACTGATGTTTCCAATGAATTCACATGATGTTTGCTCTTCTGCAGGCCTGGCTTTCCAATGTGAACAAACTTCTGCATAGTCTGACTGAACTGGGACCAAGGGTGGGATGTTTGCTGCACACTGGGGCTGCCCAGCCAAGCTTGGCCAGATCCTGGGGTGGTGAGGAGTCCTGGGAACGCAGTGACACTGGAGGGTGCCCATCGGAGCCACTCATTTTACTCCTCTTTGTTGAATAGTTTACCTCTGACAACTGTGTTTTCTTGTTCATTTCTGATAAGACTCAAAGAAAATGTATCATTTCCTTTACCTTCTGCAGGGGATCCTTTCGACCCTCACTTTAAAATCAATAACGCTGTTTCAAACATCATCTGCTCCATCACCTTTGGCAATAGCTTTGAATACCAGGATGAGGAATTCCAAAAATTGCTGCGACTGATAGACGAGACCCTTACCTTCAAGGGGGCCATCATGAGCCAGGTACAGCCTCCTGCCTCCAACATGGACAGTGTGCGCTCTGCAGTGCCATAGTTTCTCCTGTGGAGTCAAACTCAAAACCTGTAACTCTTTCAGCAGCAGACATTGTTGTCATTCACTATTCCCATAATTTCTTTCTGCCCTTTTTTCCCAGCTGTGCAATGCTCTTGTCGTTCTCTCTCACCCAACATCACCTTTCCTGCCCATTAACTGCCAGCCTGCCTGCTGTAATGCCAGGTAGTGCGTGAGTCTCTCTGTGACAGGAATACCAATCTCTTGTCATGCTCTCCTGGAGTAGAACTGTTTCCACCAACACCAGCAGTTCACTCAGCTAGGCTCTGTCGGCTCCTCAGGTTTTGATAACAGAAAGTCTATTTTCATCCTTTATTCAATTTGCCTCTCTCCTTTTCCCTCCAAAGCTGTACAATGCTTTCCCATCCATAATAAAGTTCTTCCCCGGAGCCCACCAAACCATTTTTAGAAACACAAGGTTGATGAGAAGTTTTGTGAAAGAGAGGATCGACAAACACAAGGAGGACTGGAACCCCTCGGAGAGCCGGGACTTCATCGACTGCTACCTGCAGGAGATAGCCAAGGTCAGCACCGCACAGCAAACCCCTCTGCAGCAGGGCTTAGAAATCCAGAGGGATCAGAAATGAGCCCAGATTCTCCATCTGAGCTGCCTCTGTGGCCCGTTATGATCTTAGGATGGACATCAGGTTCAGGGCACCCATCAAGAGGATGGAGGTGCAGGGGGCCAGCAGCTTCTGCCAAAATCCCTGGGGTTGATGTGGACTAAGCCTGGTGTCAGGGCAGCCCTCGCTGTTTGTGCAGCACTAACACATCTTTTTGTGAAGGACAAGGGTGATGGCGTCTTCCAGGAGGAAAACCTCATGGCATGTGCAGTCGACTTGATGTTAGCTGGGACTGAGACCACTTCAACAACCATCCGCTGGGGTCTGCTGTTTATGGCCATGTATCCGGAAATTCAAGGTACAATCAGTAAACTATCAGCACTTTTTCATGCTTTTAGCCCTCACAGCTTTGTAAGACACTCTTTTTTTGTGAGAGAGAAATGTTAAATCTCCTTGTACTCACACAAAAAATCAGTGGAAACAGTGGCATGTGTCCCAGGTCAGTCACACAGCAGCCACCCCGTGTTGTTCCAAGGTATCTTTGTTGGTTTCTCTCTTTCTACCTTGTCTGATCCCTGCTGTTTCCCACCAGCCCGTGTGCAAGCAGAGATCGACACAGTCATCGGGCAGGCGCGGCAGCCAGCCCTGGACGACAGGAGCAACATGCCCTACACCAACGCTGTCATCCACGAAGTGCAGAGGAAAGGCAACATCATCCCTTTTGGCGTCCCAAGAATGACGGTGAAGGACACGGTCGTGGATGGCTTATACATTCCAAAGGTAACCCCACTGCTTAGCAATGAGGCTTTAGCAAGAGACTCCCTGTTCCCCAGGAACATTTCACTGGGCCAGGTCCATCCTGTGCAGACAGGAGTAGAGACAGAGCGACTCTGCCCCGGCCACCGTTCACTCCCATTGAACATGTATTTTTGCCATCCAGACAATGTTCTCCAGCACACTGAGTGGTGCAGAGCGCTGGGGGTGACACCCCCACTGCACACACCATTGAGGCACAGATCCCATCTCACAGCTTTTACAGGAACTTGGGCCCAAGACTAGAGCAGATAAAAGTGATGCTGACCAGGGAAGAAAGTGGGTCTATAATCTTTGTGGCTCTGAACAGAGAAGAACTAGGAACTGTGTGGAGTTTTGGTCAAAATGATTGCAGTGGAATTTTACTATGGATGTTCTTCACGGAGAGGAGACTTTAAAATAAAAGTGCTCTTCCTGCTCTCAATGAAAAAGTGCAAGTTATTTTTCTTTTTCTCCTCTTAGGGCACTGGTGTGATTGCAAATTTAACCTCTGTGATGTTTGACAAGAATGAGTGGAAAAACCCGGACACTTTTAACCCTGGGCATTTCCTGAAGGATGGTCAGTTCTGGAGAAGAGAGTCTTTTGTACCATTTGCTATAGGTAAGATTTGCTGGATTTTAATCCTTTGCTGCTGAGGCAGTGAGATGTGGAAAAAAGTGATGGAAAGGGCAGATGTTGGCCCCACCCTGGGAGGTGCTGCTCAAGTAGTGCTCACACAGACACCCCGTAAAAAAGCCAGTGACCCTGGAAACACATTCACCTAGCAGAGCAATGCCCCGGGCTCCTGCTCCCACATGGCTGAGGTCACTACAGGCTTCACTGTTGCCATCACAGGGGACCCAGCCAACGGCTTCCCCAAGGACATTCCTTTTACCACCCCTCTTTTCTGTTACCAGCATCACACACCTTCTCTATCCCCTCTCTTTGGCGTAGCTCAAACCAACCAATTTTCCCAGCATGGCCATGTCCAGACTGTGTGTGTCAGCACAGCTTATCCAAGCAAGGGAGGATTCAATGCCTGTACATGTGGTTATACACACGTGCCCTCAAAAGTCTTGCAACTTGGGTGCAGCCCGTGCTGTGACGTCAATGCCGTTATTGGAGAGCTCAGTTTGGATGAAAAGCTCCTCATGGAAAGTGGGTAACGTGGCTGGGTCGTGGTGCTAAGGGAAGGCAGAGGCTGTTTTGGCAGCAAAAGCAGCTGGGCAGCCAGCGCAGGCTGAGGATGCCATGGGTGACTGTCTCTGCAGGGAAGCGCTCCTGCCCGGGTGAGCTGCTGGCCCGCACCGAGCTCTTCCTCTTCTTCACGGCTCTGCTCCAGAAATTCACCTTCCAGGCACCCCCGGACACCACGCTCAACCTACAGTTCACAGTGGGCATCACGCTGAGCCCAAAGCCCTACAAGATCTGTGCTGTGCCTCGCTAGGGAAGCCTTGGCCTCCATCCTCACAGGGAAGATCCTTTGTCATGGATGCTGTAAATGAGCCCTTGGCTGCTCCTCTGGGTGGGTGGAATGACCGCCCAGCTCCAGGGTGAGGCTGGGCGCTTTGTTGGTTTCTTTCCAAGCAATTGCAGAATCATTTATTTTATGAACAGACTTCACACTCTGTATTGCATGGGAAAAGTGATCAGCCTGGGATCTGCCTGGGCACTTTTAGGCTTGTGTTAGGGCACTGTAAATGAAGGAGGGGCTGGGCCTTTCCTACTTTTAAGTACTAATTACCAATGTTTTTTGATTTTGTTATCTTTGACTAGTAATCCAGTAAAAAGAAGTCACTCGAACATAACTGTTTCATGTGCATCAATAAATCCTTACCAAAACGTTTTTGTCATGAGATGCTGTGCAAAGTGAAGATCACCACAAGCCATTTCCAGCACTGGCTGCGGCCTTCAGCCCTGCCCCACATTTCAGGAAGGGGGCAGGGGGCTGCGAGCCCACCCGGGCAGAGGCAGACGCACAGCACCTGACCCACGTCCCTGCATGTCTCTCCGGTAGCAGAGAGGTTGGCACTGTGACAGCAAAGGCAATTCCTACAGAACTGATGAAAATCACTGACCCTGACAGGACAAGCAAACTAGCAGGGAAACCATCAAAGCCTGTGGCCGGGTCCAGGTGTGCCACAACAACAACACTGTGACACCCACATGGAGCACAGTGCTCTCCACTCTGACAGACCCCTTTATAAATCATCTGTACTTGTAGCTATAGAAGTCATAGGTCCTGCCTCTTAGAACCTGCTAAATCCTCCCTGTTTACCTGCCTGGCATCACCGAGTGGCTGGTGTGCCCGGGGGGCAGAGGGGTGAGCTCCAGCAGCACACAGTGCACAGCTGAGCCTGCTTCACTCAACAGCCTTGTGAAGAAAAGGGTCCCTGGGAAAATACCAGCAGCAAATTTCAATCATTTTAAACCATCACATGCAAGGTGGAACAGTCCCAGGATTCACAACTGATGGTTCACACCAGTAAATGCATCGACTCAGTAACAGTTGCATCGTGGGACCCCGGCAAGGCCCCTGGGCATGGGGAGCTGCAGCTCCCGGCAGTGGGACCGGGGCCGGCTGCGGGAACCCACAGCACAGCACAGCCCCCATGAATTCTCAGCATAGATTTGACATGACAAGTGAGGGATTTCTGAGAGAAATCATTTCATACCTGCAGTTTTCTTCTTGCACTTGTTCCAGCCGCAGCTGTGCATGAAAATACTTCTTGGCCACTGCAGTATTTGGATCATCAAGAGAGTTGTCTGATTGCTCTGGCCTGTCCTTCATAATCCCATTTTCTGACACCAAGCTGTTTCTTTCATCCTGGAGGGCAGCCACCTGGTGCAGAAAAAACAGCGTCAACATTGTCAGACCTGTCCAGCTGGGAAGAACCGAAGCAAGACAGCTGTACGTCACCAAATTAGTCTATGAAAAAGGTTGAGTGTCTAGAAATTTTCGAATATGATTTCCATAAGTATACTTAAGCATACAGATACTTTAGTGTATGACCGCTATGGAGCGGGCAAAGGAAAAGTCCCTGTAGAAACAGACAAATTTTTGGAACTGAAACCACAGTAACCACAGTAACGGCAGACAACGTCATATGGAGAGAAACTGGCGCTTTCATTCAAAAGGATACCATGGACACCATACAAAAAACTGTACGGATCGGTGCAAAGGTGCTCTCCATCTTGCTTGTGCTTCACAATCAGCAGCAGGATGGCGCTGGGCAGCACACTAACACAGCACTGCCGTGCGCTCAGCATGGAATGGTCGCGCAAGAAGCGGTTTCAGGCACCCTAAGCCAGTAAGCACACAGGCAAAAGAAACAACCTCAACAGCTCCATATAGAGCATGCATTTTTTGCAATGATGAAGCAAGTTTAATATTGGAAGTGTTCACAGCTTAAGCAAATGAGAATACAACACTCCATTGAAACAGTAAGTGTCGTTAACAGCCATAAAATGGGAAAGTTTTAAGAGGATAAAACCTTTAAAGGTTTTTCGAGTGAAAGCCGTTGTGTTAATTTTAACATCCTGTCAAACATAAGAGCACCTAGCATGTGTTAGTTAATTGGCATTTAAACAGGGACAATGTGCTTTTTGGGTTATGTTTTCCTGAGTCCTACAGAAAACCTACCTTTCTTACACTCTTGGAAATCATTGAGGATGATGGAGACATTACTAGTGAAACAGTTTAACTGAGAAGTGTTAGGGCTTCAAAATATTAGGGCTTCAAATAAACACCGTTTTAATAACCCCCAAACATATCATGGTGACACAATTAGATTAAACATCAGATGTAACTTCGAGTATGCAATATTAAGAAACAGTTTCCTTGCGATCATCATTTACAAGTCTCTCAGTCAAACAGCTGTAAAAAACAAAGCAGTAATTAATCTACCAGTCCAGTAGGTGTTGTCCTTGTGGGTTCACTTGTGGAAGAACCCATTATTTCCTTGTTCCTGAGCTACGGAAAGAAGGCACAGGAAAAGGAGGTTGATTTAGAGATTAAATATCTGTAAATTCACAGTCTACTGAGCACCATGTTGTATTTACCACCATGGCCTTGCATCCATTCAATATATCAAAACATTATTTATAATAATAATAAAACAACACCTCATGGTTGCTAAAGTATTTAAACAAATCTAGAATAAGATGACGGTACTTTTTTGGCCCACTCCTCACGTTAACCACATTAACAGGAATATCTTATTGGATGAATCTCCTCTTCCATTGAAAAAATTGCTACCCCCTAGTCAATTCAAAATAGAGTGAGCCAGAAAACAGGACTTCACTTACTTAATTCAATAGCTATCCCACTTATTTGTGTCACGTTAACTGCCATTAAGCACACAATGGGAACATTAACCTGTTTTCAATACAAAGATGTACACAGTAAGTTTGTCAACAATTAAAGGCTTTACTTCTTGCTCAGGAATTACAGTTTTATTTCTAGACCTTCTACAGAAAGAAGGTTTGTTTAGTCAGAATACAACAAACAAGAGGCTTATGGATGCATTTCTTGCAACAGGGCATTTATAGCTTTAAAGACAATGTAGTCAATTGAAATCTAAGCTTTAAAGCCGACTACCAATTCCACTGTTACTTTGTGTGGATGAAACAATTGACAAAGACCAACAAATGGGTATTTGCCTTCTCAACTGACAGCATTAGGCTGTGAATTATTACTCACCTCTTGAATAGCAGCCAGGAAAACATATTGAACAGACTCTTCAAGGGTCATGATCTCTGTGTGTTCTGTGAAAAAGAATTTGTAGTGACTCCTGACAAAGTTCATCTTAATGGCCTGAGTAGCAAGACATAGCATTTGCACAAAGATCCAGAAGAAAGTGTTCCTACAAAGCTGCTTCAAAACAGGTAGCACTCTTTTTATACAGAGCACTACCACGAATCAACCAGGCCTAGACAACACAGATGTCCTTAACTCATCTGTTAGAGGGCTTCATACATGGAACCCAGATGTCACACACCGAGCCTCTCTTGGGCCAGCAAAGACCCTGCCCAATGTCTGTCTCCAGCCCTCAGTGCCAATGTGTGTTTGGGGAAGGGGCACTCGATGCACTGCAGCCAAAAACCTTTCCCATACTTGGAAGCCCAGATTTTTCTCTGATTAAGCCCACATTTAATCTAAAACAGACAGCATTAAAAAAATATAGGCAAAACACCTATCAATTATTTAGTGTAACGAAGTTATGCACTTTAGTAAGAGTTCTGTAATATTGTTGTGGCAAACCCACAAGTTTTGAAAGCCAATTAACTGGTGGTTTAGTTAACCGACCACTTACGACAGAGAAAGCAAAACTAGTGCATTAAAAGTTGTTGGGCCAGACCACAAATATGAGAGAATTAATTAATTCTACCAACATAAGAAAAAAGGATATGCTTCCAAATTCAGTTGCTCCCCAAGCCTTCAAAAAGCTCCACAGAAGGCTGAAGAAGTTCTACTTCTGGGCTGGGCAGAGCGCCTCAGTCCTGGCAATACAGAAGGGCCCAGCACCTGATATCACAAATAAGTCCAGGTGAGACCAGGAAGGATAAGATGATCTGGCAAGTTTTTCTATATAATACCCTTTATATAACAGTAATCAAGCACCATGCAAAATTCAGCAATTTTTTTTTCTTAACTCAAAATTCAGCACCCTTTAATGGCTACTGTACTCATCCTGCATGAGAGAGAGCAAACTACAATCATTACTACATCTAGAAGGATTCATAATTTATCTCCCAGCTTCTAAGCGAGTATCATAAAACCTAAACCAGGGCTGCCGAATCTGTTGTGTGGTGTAGAAAAGGCAGGAGCAGGTTGCTCTGCTTGCAGTTGTCTCCACAGACCAGGAAATGATGGTGCTTAGAATCTGCTGCAGACCCCAGTGGCTGTTTAATTCCTGTCACACCATCCAAACGTTCCAAAATTAAAGCTGTGAGACAGATGGATTGTGAAAGATTTGCGCAACCTTATCTTGGCTCTCCCTCCTGACCTGGGGCTTGGTCTGGGATCTTTGTACTAGTGAACGAACTTCTGCAAACGGAGAAAGGGAGAGGAGCTCAGAGCAGCTGGAGCCTCCCCTGCACTGTGAAGCCGACACTGGGACACAAGCGGTGAGAGAACCACGAGGAGGAGAGAGCGGGGCTTGTGACAAGCTGTGGGCTCGTGGGAATGGCACAGCGAGGCTGCCAGAAGGTTTTAATCCTGGCCCCACAAAGCTCCTTGCTGTCCTTTAGACAATGACGTGGATCCCTGGGGTTTAGTAAAGCAGCGGTGGGAAGCAGGAGGGAGAAAATCAGAATGGGGGCTGTTTGGTTTTCTTAATGAGATCAGAGAAAATCCTTTAGTTTAACGCAAAAGGTATTTAATCAAATGGTCTTTACTGAAACCTGGGAAAGCAGGAGTCCAGATGTAGATCCCAGTCCAGGTCAGCAAAAGCTGCTCCACACTGTCTTGTGTCTGTGCCCACAGCTGTGCCAGCACGTTGCCCATCTGCCCCTGTCCCTGGGGTTCCGTGGTGCCCCGTGAGCTCGACCTGCCCTGACCTGCTGCAGGAGACGTCCCTGCACAGCTCCACCATCCAGCCATGCTGCGTTTCCTCTGGGAGAGCATCTCCGTCCAGGTGCTCCTCATCTTCCTCGTCATTTTCCTGCTCGTTGCCGACTACATGAAGCACAGAAAGCCCAAGAGCTTCCCTCCACGCCCCTTCTATCTCCCCATCGTGGGGCACATGTACCTGATGAACTTCAGCAATCCTATGATGACATTTCAGAAGGTAAGGGGGTAGTCGGCAATATGGGCAAGGGGAGGGAGGGGGTTGTGTCTCTGCCACCTTTGCAGCGTGGGGAGGAGGTTAACCCAAACCCCATGGCCCAGGAGGACTCGCAGGAGCTCACCCTGGGGCGGGCAGGACGTTTGCCCTCAGATGGCAGCAACGTGGATGAAGTTTGCCCGGGCATGAAGAAGGGGACAATTGCGGAGCGATCCTTTGGGCAAAAGGCACAGCCTTACACCACAGGTGCTGTCACCGCTGTAGGAGCCCTGTATGTCTGACTGGGCACTGGAAGGGCATTTGGGAAGGGAGTGAAACAAAAGCTGGAAAAACACAGGACTGAAAGATCAATCTGGCAGAGTTTTGTGTGATTTATTGCTGATAAACTCTAACTCCTCATCTGTGATTTGGGAAAAGAGGAAAGAAAAAAGACCATAGAGACAAGCAGATGCTTGTGCAAACACCCTGTCTCCCCTCTTGCTCTCAGCTTCCCTTATTTTAACTTGTGTGTCCTGCCAGGGAGAGTTTTGCATGATTTATGGCCAATGAACACCAAATCCTGATCAATGAATTGAATAGAGAGAAGAGAAAAAAATCGTATGCAGAGAACTAGACACTTGTGCAAACACCCGTATCCCCTCCTGCTCTCAGCTTCCCTTATTTTCATTCCTATCTCCGGCCAGAGCACCCCTGTCCTGACAGACACAATCATTGCAAATCCAAGTCCTCCTATCTATTTCCTTCCCTCCCAGCTTACTGAAAAATATGGGGACATCTTCAGCATTGAGATGGGCATCTCATCATTTGTGTGCGTTAATGTGCTGCGCCTGGTTAAGGAAGTTCTCGTAAACCAAGGGGAAAGCTTCCTGGATCGCCCTGAAATGCCTCTTGAGATGGAGCTCTTCAGCAACAGGGGTGAGTTCTCCCTCAGGACACAGATCTCAGCTGTAAGGTCAAATTGTTGACCTTGCAGAGCTCCAACACGGCTGGACATAAGGCAGAGCCCTGGAGCTTTTTCTCCTCAGTGGAGGGATCTGCCTTGGCTCACAGCGTCGTGTCTCTGGCAGGACTGGTCTTTTCCAATGGGCACTTGTGGAAGCAGCATAGGAGATTCACCTTGTCCACCCTCCGAAACTTCGGCTTGGGGAAGAGGAGCCTGGAGGAGCGCATCCAGGAGGAGTGCCGGTACCTCGTGGATGCCTTTGGGGATGAGCAGGGTAAGTGCCATGGTCCTCGTAATCTGTGATGAGGACAGAAACCAGTAGGGCCCATTATAATATCACTCATGAGGCACTGCATGCTGAAAAATGCCTCACCTTGCAAGTGGTGCTAGCACCCTGCCAGCATCCCAGCTCCCTTTTACAAGTGATTTTCCTTCAGACTGAGAGCAGAATGAAGCTGGGGAAGCCCCAAAGTGTTATTCATAGCCCACCTTCAGCCTACTGCGCTCTTGGAGATCTCCAGAACATCTCATGTCTGTGCAATCACTGATGTTTCCAATGAATTCACATGATGTTTGCTCTTCTGCAGTCCTGGCTTTCCAATGTGAACAAACTTCTGCATAGTCTGACTGCACTGGGCCCAAGGGTGGGATGTTTGCTGCACACTGGGGCTGCCCAGCCAAGCTTGGCCAGATCTTGGGGCAGCGATGCATCTTGGGAATGCAGTGACACAGGATGGTGCCCATCAGTGGCCACTCATTTTACTCCTATTTGTTGAATACCTCTGACAACTGTGTTTCTTTGTGCTGTTCTGGTAAAAGTCAAAGAAAATTGATCATTCCCTTTGCCTTCTGCAGGGAATCCTTTCAATCCTCGCTTTAAAATCAATAATGCCATTTCAAACATCATCTGCTCCCTCACATTTGGCAATCGCTTTGACTACCATGATGAGGACTACCAAAAACTTCTGCGGCTGATAGACGAAATTGTTCACCTCCGCGGGGCCATCATGACCCAGGTAAGAACATGGACAGTGTGCAGTTTTGTACAGCCATAGTTTTCAAGCTCTTCGATTTCCATGTCGTTCTCTCTCACCCAACATCACCTTTCCTGCCCATTAACTGCCAACCTGCCTGCTGTAATGCCAGGTAGCGCGTGAGTCTCTCTGTTGCAGGAATACCAATCCCTTGTCATGCTTTCGTAGAGCTCAGCTCTTTCCACTAACTCCAGCAATTTAGTCAGTGTGGCAATGCAGACTCCTCAGGTTTTGATAACAGAAGGTCTATTTCCATCCTTTATTCAACTTACCTCCTTTTCCCTCCAAAGCTGTACGATCATTTCCCATCCATAATAAAGTTCTTCCCTGGAGCCCACCAAACCATTTTTAGAAGTGGAAAAGTGCTGAAAAGTTTTGTGAAAGAGAGGATCGACAAACACAAGGAGGACTGGAACCCCTCGGAGAGCCGGGACTTCATCGACTGCTACCTGCAGGAGATAGCCAAGGTCAGCACCACAGAGCAAACCCCTCTGCAGCAGGGCTCAGAAATCCAGAGGGATGAGAAATGGGCCCAAATGTTCCATCTGAGCTGCCTCTGTGGCCAGTTATGAGCTTAGAATGGGCATCAGGTTCAGGGCACCCACCCAGGGCATGGAAGTTCAGGGGGCCAGCGGTTTCTGCCAAAATCCTTGGGGTTGACATTGACTAAGCATGGTGTCTGTGTAGCTCTTGTTGCTTGTGCACCACTAACGCTTCTTTTTGTGAAGGACAATGGTGATGGCATCTTCCAAGAGGAAAATCTTGTGGCATGTATGCTTGACTTGCTGTTTGCTGGAACTGAGACCACTTCAACGACCATCCGCTGGGCTCTGCTGTATATGGCCATATATCCAGAAATTCAAGGTACAATGAGTAAATTATCAGCAATTTTCCATGCTCTTAGCCCTCACAGCTTTGTCAAACCTTCTTTTCAGTGGGAGAGAAATGGTTTATATCCCTGTACTCACACAATAGAGATGCAAACAGCAGCAACTGGCCCAGTTCAGTGCCTGGGGAATCACCATAGCAACAACCCCACGATGTTCCAAAGTTTGATTTTTTTTATTTGTGTGTGTTTGTTTGTTTTGGTGGTGGGGGTATTTTTTTTTGTTTTTCTCTTACTTTCACTGATCCTTGCTGTTTCTCACCAGCCCGTGTGCAAGCAGAGATCGACACAGTCATTGGGCAGGCGCGGCAGCCAGCCCTGGACGACAGGAGCAACATGCCCTACACCAACGCTGTCATCCACGAAGTGCAGAGGAAAGGCAACATCGTGCCTTTTGGTGTCCCAAGAATGACGGTGAAGGACACGGTCGTGGATGGCTTCTATATACCAAAGGTAACCCCACTGCCTAGCAATGAGGCTTTAGCAAGAGACTCCCTGTTCCCCAGGCACGTTTCACCGGGCCAGGTCCATCCTGTGCAGACAGGAGTAGAGACAGAGCAACTCTGCCCCAGCCACAGTTCACTCCCATTGAACATGTAATTTTGCCACCCAAACAATGTTCTCCAGCACACTGAGTGGTGCAGAGTGCTGGGGGTGACACCCCCACTGCACACACCATTGAGGCACAGATCCCATCTCACAGCTTTTACAGGAACTTGGGCCCAAGACTAGAGCAGATAAAAATGATGCTGATGTGGGAAAAACGTGCATCTATAAACATTGCACCTCCAAACACACAAGAAGTAGGAAATCCAACCATGCAGGGGTGTTGGACAAATGATTGCAGCAGAATTTGACTATGGATGTTCTTTAAGGAGAAGCCATGGAATGATAAAAATGAAGGTAAAGATGCATCACCTACTCGCAGTAACACAGAACATGCAATTTACTTTTCTTTTTATCATCTTAGGGCACTCTTTTGGCTCCCAATTTAACTGCCCTGATGTTTGACAAGAATGAGTGGGAAACCCCTGACACTTTCAACCCTGGACATTTCCTGAAGGACGGTCAGTTCTGGAGAAGAGAGGCTTTTGTACCATTTTCCATAGGTAAGATTTGCTGGAAGTTGGTGCTTCTGTGCTTATGCACTGGGATGGGGCTTCCCACAGCACGGCAAGGACACAGAGGAAGACAGTGATGGAAAGGGCAGATATTGGCCCCACCCTGGGAGGTGCTGCTCAAGCAGTGCTCACACAGCCACCCCAAAGCACCACAGCAACACTCTACGCTCTTTCTTGTCCCACTTCACCTCCACAGGAGAGATGAGGATGAGTAACAGACCATAAAATGCCAGAGACCCTGGAAACACCTTCCCCAAGGCAGAGCGTTGCCCTGGGCTCCTGCTCCCACATGGCTGAGGTCACTACAGGCTTCACTGTCGCCATCGCCCAGCCAACACCTTCCCCAGGGACATTCCTTTTACCAGCCCTCTTTCCCGCACCAGCATCACAGACCTTCTCTGTCCCCTCTCTTTGGCCCAGCATAGGCATATCCAGACCGTGTGTGTCAGCACAGCTTATCCAAGCAGGAGAGGATTCAATGCCTGTACATACGGTTATACACATGTGCGCCCATAAGTCCTGAAATTCTGGGCACAGCCCGTGCTATAACGCTAATGCAATTATTAGGGAGTTCAGTTTGGATGCAAAACTCATCCTGGAAAGGGGGTAATGTGCCTGGGCTGTGGTGCTAAGGGAAGGCAGAGGTCATTGTGGCAGCAAAAGCAGCTAGGCCACCAGCGCAGGCTGAGGATGCCATGGTTGACTGTCTCTGCAGGGAAGCGCTCCTGCCCGGGTGAGCTGCTGGCGCGCACCGAGCTCTTCCTCTTCTTCACGGCTCTGCTCCAGAAATTCACCTTCCAGGCACCCCCGGACACCACGCTCAACCTCCAGTTCACACTGGGCATTGCTGTGGGCCCCAAACCCTACAAGATCTGCGCTGTGCCTCGGTAGGGAAGCCTTGGTCATCGTCCTCACAAGGGGAAGGCCTTTGTCAGAGATGCTGAAGACAAACCCTTGGCTGCACCCCTGAGTGGGGGCAATGACTGCCCGGCTCCAGGTAGAGGGTGGAGTGTTTGTTGGTTTCTTTCCAAGAAATTGCAAAATAATTTCTTTTATAAGCAGATGTCTCACTCTGTATCACATGGGAAAGGTGATCAGCCTGGGATCTGCCAGGGCACTTTTAGGCTTGCAATAGTGCACACACACAGCACAGCACTGATAACACACACCTTCACCTCCTGCTCACCTGCTGAGAAGCTAGGAGAAAGCAATCTTTTCCTGGAGTAATTTTTGCCTCTGTTTTCCTAGAGGATATAAGTTGTTTTCCAGTGTCTGAGAACTAAGTCATCTCCTAAAGGAATTAAAAACATTTTTTTAGATGTAAGCATTAATGCCTAGGCAAGTTTAAAATTCTTTTTTCTTAATCTGTCTTTTCTTGTCTGAGCTTAGGGGGGAAGGCAGCAGGGAATGGTGGGCTGGCCCTACAGACCTGCCCAGTGAGGGCAGAAGCACCCTGTGGCCAAGCACAGCCATGCAACAGAAAGGAAAATTTATAGCAGGTTAACACGGCTTCTCACAAAACTCCTTCCAGCACTGGGCTTGGTGGGGAGGCTCTGCCCCCTCTTCTGATTTTCTATGCCAGGCACAAGCAAGTGGAAATAAGAGCTTCAACTAAGATGCTGTTTCTGGCACTTTAAGCTCCTGTTTCACAGATCCCTAAAGTGGAGGTGTGAGAACACATGGTGGGAACCAAACCCACCTATTTATAAAACGCAGCAGACTTGACCAGGTTCCCATAGAAGCGGGATGAGACATCCCCAACCACAGCTGTCCATTCCTCCTCTCCCCCTGCCAGCTGCCCTCCTGACCTGCTCCTGGCAAAGGACTGCCACATCTTCCCTTCACAGCAGAAACCAAAAAGTTCTACACCTTATGTTCTTTCTTCTCCTTCCTTAGGAGAAGCAGAAGGAGAAGGCTGGAAGTGGACTGCATGCCTGTAATCAACTGGGAACGAGATACGGGGGCAGTGATGAGTTTGTTGTGTGCAGCATCACTCCCAAAGCACTTTCAGTTTGCAGGTGTCATCTGCCTTGTTTTTCTCCACTCCTTGGCTTAGAGTCCCATTTCCTTTCCCAGGCTGCTGCTAGATCCAAAAGCTTCCTCCCCAGGTCTCCACTGGGTTAGCTGTACTCTGAGAAGAGCACATTCCACAGGACCATTTTGCACATGCGCTCCTTGAATATTTCATTTCCTCCACACAAACCGTCTCCCATGCACAGCTGACCTCACCTCCCTTTCTTTGTGCTGGGGCTGGACTCCTGCACCTCTCAGGGCCACCCCTCACCTAAACATACAAACCTTCTGTTGCAGTGCTCTGCTCTTAAGGAGCTACCAGAAAAGGTGTAAGTAAAACAGGGTCACAGACCCAGGCTCCACACAGGCAATCTGCATTTGAACACAGCATCTTGTGACCAAACACTTGGAAATGGAGCCCCCCCCGCACACACCACATCCCCCCTCGCTCCTTCTGCACTCAGGGAGGCAGCAGTGGCTGCCACCGTGTGTCCTGTGACAGCTCACACACAGGCTGAAAACATCCTGCAGCTCGGCTCAGGCTTCCTGTGCAGTTGAGCGCCTCCTCCCTTCCCTTCTCCCTCAAACACACCTGTAGTTTTTGTTCTTCATTGTCTGAAAATGCTTTTAAGTCCAGCCTCAGAAAGAAGGAAAAATGATTCTTCCATATCAAGCCATTCACTTCACAGGCACTGGGACGTTTCTGCCAGTGCAAAGGCCTTTCAACATGGAGGTATCACACAGCTCCCTGACCTCACAGTGGTAACTGCCCAAGGCAATAAATAATGGTTACTCACCAACATCAGGATAGTCAGAGTGAGGATTATGGTTCAGAGAAAGGGAAAACATGTGGTAAGAAAGGGCCTGAAATGGAGCCCCTGAAGGAAACTTGTGACACCTTCTCCCTGCTGATCTTCACTCTGGAGGGCTGAACGGCTGCCTGCTCTTATTCCTAACCTCACTTCTGGGTTGAGGCTAGTGCTCAGGGAACAAGAAAGCTGCCGAAGAGGCCAAGAACTGGGCACATAAATAACCTGCAAAGCAGACTGAGAGGGCAGTCACTTTTCTTTTCCAAATAGTAACAAAGCATGGTGATTTAAAGTGTGTACCTGTCACTCTGTGTCCTCTCAGGTGGGGCTGAGGAGGGTAGGCAGAGATCCTAACTTATTTCAGTAGCAATATGCAATTACCCAAGACACTCAACAGCTCATCTGTGGTGGGTTTTAGCCTTTTCACTTCAAAGTCCCTTGCCCAGCTCTCAGTTGACTCTCAGCAGACTGAACAGAGGTAACCAGCTTTGGGTGAGAGCAGAACTGTAAGCAGGAATGAACTGAAAAGAGGAAGGGAAGGTAGCACAACTCTGATTTGTTGTTACAGCACAACATACATACACTAATTATACATACATGTTATATATATCCTGTAACACGACAGTTTAGATGGTGTAATTATATAAATGTGCAGATACAGTTCATATGTTGCCCAGAAATATGGATACTTACATCAGCTAGGAACTATTAAATACATTGCTTGGAATAAAGACACCCAAGAGTTAATTTTAAAAATCTTTATGTGAATATAAAATAATTCTTTCCAAAGAAAAATAAAACCAAAATTTTAAAATTAGTGCAATTTTTCAAGTTCTATGCAACAAAGTGTTTACATTTGTTTTAAACAGAAGATGTAGACACAGATACACTGAAAACCTTAACTCTAGCTTGACTAGTGAGGGGAAGGGGAAAAAAGCAAAGTAGTTAAGAAAGTTACTTTACTAGACACTATCAACTTGTAAACAAGTGTTTCCATTTTCTAATTCCTAAACTATTTATGGCTACCTAAATAAAACGTCAGTATTGCTTAAATTACTTATTTCCAAGTAAGTGTACGCTGTAGAAAATAAGATACCCACATAATATATTTTTAAAGAACAAAAAAAATCAGCTAGGTGAAAATTTCTTTTCAGGTAATGTTTCTTAATCCACTATAATACAGTCGTTGCAAAAGAATCTTCTCAAAACTGCTGCCTGATCCACCTTGTGTAAAAGAACCTACTAGTTAAATTTGTATTATTGCTACAAACCACTTCCATAGTGCTTATTCTTAATTTCATATAAAAAATATTAACAAGTGATATGTCAATCAGAAAATATGTTTGTTTCTTTGGATCTATATTACCCGTTTTACTGGAAACTGGCTAAAGTTACTAATAATGCTGAGTAAATTCAGCAGTATTTAATGATTTCACCTCCGAATTTCAATCTGTCCCTACCCGTGCTGTCTGGGCATGATACAAATTGATCTTGCAGAGAAAAGTAACCTCTTTCTTTGTCCTGCCTCAGCAGTGGTGCATGTTGCATCAAAGAACAGTGTATTGATATTGTTCTGCTGCTACATGTTGCATACAACTCAGCTGTAACACAGCAACGTTATTAGCAGCTTTTTTGTTTGACGTGAATGAAGTTAACATTAAAATGATACTTATTCTAATGATCCCTTCTGCACAGCCAGGTAAGCTGAAGTGAATACAACATCGTGGCTTATAATAAAATATTTCTACAGGTCGGTTCCTCACTCATAGGACCTAACCCAAGTTTAAACAGTTATAAAACAGCCACTCTTAAACAGGTTGTCAATCCCAAAGAAACGCTGAAGTTATATTCACAGCCTTAACGTTTAACAGTTTCGAAAAAGTCTCAAGGACGTAAAATTTTATCTAGTACCTGAAAACCAGATTAATTTTTGGCAACCCAAACAAAACTATCGGGGGCAACCTTGCCCAGAAAAAGGCTGCTCCCTCTCTATATTTCTGTAATTAAATTCTTCCATCAGTAGGCAGAAGACGAGCTTCCAATTAGGTGACAGGGAGGTTCTTCGTCATTTTTGGTCCCAGGTTCTGCAGTTTTGAGAAGCATATAAAGACATTTGCCCCAAATTTACACTATTCTGCACCTGATACGACTACTGACACAGCTCAGCTACTGTGAGAAGTACAAACAACGCATCAAGCCTACTAACTAGATGAGTATTTGAAAGACATCCATGAAAGTTTCCATGCTGTAAAGAACAAGGGTTAAGAGATCCATCCAACACCATCAGGGACAGTTTGACATGTCACTAGAACACATCGACGTACCAGGCTTCAGAAATGCAGGCGTCTTGCACCGCTCACCACCACCTCCCACACCACTAGCAGATCAAACAAGCAATTGTATCTTAAATACAAACCCCAATAATATCACCGCAGCAATAAAAGACATCAAAACCCAAGAGAGGTAGTCCAAAGAAGAACAGAATCCTGAAGAACACAACCTGACAGACAAAACTGCCCAACAGCAGTTTGTCTGGTGTATTCGCTGCTCATACCACATTTAGCATGAGACTGGCTTTTAAACAACCACTTGTGTAGACAGAAGTTTTAAAAGAAGAAATCTCTTTAATGCCTAAATGTATAGCACTAAAACCATCACCACAACTAAGAAACAACACTAGCTAAGTACTAAAAATGGATACTTCCCATTTCTCTAGCAATGCATGCAATGCCCAATTAAGAATTTTAGATGCTGGGAAGGAAGAAATCAAAGAACAAGCCAGACTGAGGGGCATACAAAATGGAAGACTACTCAGATTTCACCATTCAAAACTTAAATTCTGCAAAGCTGATCCCTGCTCTCAAATCAAAGATAGCCTTGATGGTGAAGACAGACATGTGCTTTCCTTCATGCATATGGCTGAGTTTTATATTAGATCATGGACTGATACAGCACCCTCAAATATTTAGTTTAAGGGCTGCTGTAATTTCATTTTCTTTAACTACAGGTATAACGAATTTGGTCTATACAGTTTGTGAAGAAGAAGGGACATCAACAAGTTTCCTAAAAATACAGTTTACAACAAAAATAAGACATTTGGTAAATAGCAACACAAATTGGGTGAAAGACAGCAATTTCCTGCACCAAAATTTCAGGTATCAATTTGCATTTCATCTTCAGTCTAGATACTGCAAAGCTATTACAGTTTCTGCATTTTTCTCGCTGTCAACAGAATCTTTGCTGCCAACAAGTAGCAAAATTATCTTTCATTCACCTACCTAGCACAGTTAGTTCAGAATAACTGAAGTGACACTATATTTAAAAAGAGGAAAATTAATTTCTATACACAGGGTTGTACAAATAGCTGGAAACAAATAGAATTCCTTCCCACCTAACCCCCTTTCTGCAAAGAAATGCAGGGTACCAATACTCCAGACTTTGAAAACATAGCCCAGACTTTTGAATTATTATCATAGCTTTTTTCTTACACAGGGAAAGACAGCTTATTTGGCTTTAACAGATTCAACATCTTAAAGATAAGTTTTCCTTAATGTATCTCTGCAGGAACTTAATCTTCTATTTTTTAAAATGAACTTGAGATGACAAAACAAATCCTGCCTTCTGTTATATAACAAGTCAACTAGTACTAACCTTTTTTTATCCTTTTCTATAAATGCAAGCACCTTCTTCCTCTTAAAACTGTACTTTGTATTCTAAAAAAAAAAAAAAAGTATTTAAAACATTGTACCAATCTTTTAAATTTATTTTTAGAAGAGCCCAGCAAAAATGGCCAGTACTGCCAGTTTCCTGAAGTACGTTTTTGCATAACAACTTCCCATTACAAAAGTCAACTTTCTAGCCCAAACCCATTAAATAAAGTTTTAAATATATAGCGCCAATTTTAATATTTACAATATATTCTGAAGGCAAATATAAATCTTTTAAGTTGTGCTTGTCAATACACACTGCAGTTATTAAACCTGCTTCTACTTGGAAAGCTATATACTACCTTTTAGATACACCATTCATCAACTTAATCACCACTTGATCAGTTCTGATGTTGAATTTGCAGTTGCCCACCATTTTAACCTTCTTTTGCATCAAGCAGTTGAAGTGGAAGCTATAAAGCATTTAAGGACACTTTAGCATATAAGTTTTCCTCATGGTCCTTCCAGCTTAATCAGATGTTGCACCCGGTACTTTAACAGTGAGATTCCTTCTGGTATTAGTGACGTGACGCTGTTGAGCTAGGAAGGAGCGTCCAGGACCGTCTCTGCAGGCACCGCTACTGCCAACCAGTCTTGATTCCATACCTAGCTTCTGAAGTGTTAGGCTCTGCAAATAAGTGAAACAACATTTACACTATAGCAAAAAACAAACCAAAAAAAAGGCCATCTTACATGCACAAAGCTCACGCTTACTCAGTATGCACACATAATTTCTTTTACTGTATTTCTTATATGCCCTCTTGCTACCATAAAAAGTATGAACCAATGCTGAAAAAAAATAAGATTCATTCACATTCATATAGAGTGTGTTAATTTTAGCTTATTGTAAAGTTGTTCCTTTATTAAGTAAGCCATTTAATTTTACTTTCTTCTTTTGATTTCCCATTCCAGTCTTTATGAAACCCTATTTAAGCATTGCTTCATGTAAAGACTAAGAACTTCCTCCATTCCTTTTCACAGCAACCTAACATCAAACATTCTAACACTTTTGCAACACTGCTACAGGATGAGAAGACAGCTTTAGCTTTTTTCCCCACAAATACTGTCCTAAAGACACTGAACATCTACAGCAGGAGTCTGGAAACCTTTTGAACCACAGCATCCCTTTGTCTCAAGCACAAAAACTCCAACAACAAATACTATTGAACAATCAGAAATCTAACCTGCTAAATCCAAAAGGAAACTTGTGGCAGCAAATAGTACATTACTAACATGGAAGTCATGGCCTATCTTACTTTTAAGTCTCTCACTTTAAAGCACAGAAGACAAGCAGAAAACGAAATTAAAAAAAAAAATAGATCACAGAATCACAGAATGTTAGGGATTGGAAGGGACCTCAAAAGATCATCTAGTCCAATCCCCCTGCCAGACCAGGAACACTTAGGTGAGGTTACACAGGAAGGCGTCCAGGTGGGTTTTGAATATCTCCAGAGAAGAAGACTCCAGATGACCTATAATATTTTTCCTTTACACTGCTATCAAAAATGATGATGCTGGTATTTCCCATGTTACATCAACAGGATTGGAAATTCCAGCTAGAACTCACTCAAGTTTGCATTCTGGCTTAAGGTCAGAATTAGCAAGTGGAAGAATGATCTCATTTTAAACCGGAATCCTCAAGGCTTTGCTCCTCTCCTTAGTTCCCTGTTTTATACGTGAGGCTGTGCTAATCTGCACGGTGGATTCTTGTGCCACAAGTAGCTAAACTATTAGCTTTCTCTCCTAAGCACCAGTTTATAATGAATCTACGAAAGAAAAAAAGGCGATTAAGATTTAACTGTCACAATTGGCAAAACGTGTTCTTGTGATTTCTGAGATATCAACAAACGAGCTTTTGACCCACCTTGTTATACCATGCAGTTACAATAAGCTTTTCCTCATAATCACGTAACTTAGCAAGTTTGTATTCAGCCTGCAAGCAGACGATAACGAAAAATTCAGTTAAAACACAAAAATAATCTTCATAAACTTAGAGTCCATTGAGTGAAATAAACACATGCTGCAGAAATGCTTAAATATGCAAAATAACTAGAAGGCTTAGAAGTGTAATTAAAGATATTTCCATAAATGACTATGAGAGAAGTTACAGACCATTTCAAGAAGAGGCTAAACTTTACACAAGTTGCACTTCAACTTGGAAACATACTTTGAGGGGGTGTCTGTGTGTGGGGGGAAATGCATGAAAACCTAGGGTGTATCAGAAAGTCTATCAATAATTTAGTATTTTTTTTACCTGAAAGTCAAAGACAAGAATGTACCTCTAGTAGCTGAATATTCTTATGTTACTGACTTGCTATTACATTTAACTGCAATATAGCATACTTATCTAGTACGTAGAAGAAATCTGCGGCCACAGCATTTATAAAGTCAGACCTTTCAGCCTACTAACTCATGTTGAGGAATTTTACATTTTCTCAGGTAACTATTCTAACCAGTCCTATCAATATTGCTATTAAAACTGAATGCGGCATTTCCCAATTTTTTTTTTTTTGGTCACACAGAATCACAGAATGTTAGGGATTGGAAGGGACCTCGAAAGATCATCTAGTCCAATCCCCCTGCCAGAGCAGGAACACCTAGGTGAGGTTACACAGGAAGGCGTCCAGGCGGGTTTTGAATGTCTCCAGAGAAGGAGAATCCACAACCCCCCTGGGCAGCCTGTTCCAGTGTTCCGTCACCCTCACTGAGAAGAAGTTTCTTCTCAAATTTAAGTGGAACTTCTTGTGTTCCAGCTTGAAGCCATTACCCCTTGTCTTACTGTTGGTTGTCACCGAGAAGAGCCTGGCTCCATCCTCGTGACACCCACCCTTTATATATTTATAAACATTGATGAGGTCACCCCTCAGTCTCCTCTTCTCCAAGCTAAAGAGACCCAGCTCCCTCAGCCTTTCCTCATAAGGGAGATGCTCCACTCCCTTAATCATCTTTGTGGCCCTGCGCTGGACTCTCTCCAGCAGTTCCCTGTCCTTCTTGAACTGAGGGGCCCAGAACTGGACACAATATTCCAGATGAGGTCTCACCAGGGCAGAGTAGAGGGGAAGGAGAACCTCTCTGGACCTACTAACCACCCCCCTTCTAATACACCCCAGGATGCCATTGGCCTTCTTGGCCACAAGGGCACAGTGCTGGCTCATGGTCATCCTGCTGTCCACCAGGACCCCCAGGTCCCTTTCCCCTACACTGCTCTCCAATAGGTCATTCCCCAACCTGTACTGGAACCTGGGGTTGTTCCTGCCCAGATGCAAGACTCTACATTTCCCCTTGTTATATTTCATTAAATTTTTCCCCACCCAACTCTCTAGCCTGTCCAGATCTCGCTGGATGGCAGCACAGCCCTCTGGCGTGTCAGCCACTCCTCCCAGCTTGGTGTCATCAGCAAACTTGCTGATAGTACACTCAATTCCCTCATCCAAGTCATTGATGAATATATTGAACAGTATTGGTCCCAGAACTGACCCTTGAGGCACTCCACTAGATACAGGCCTCCAACCAGACTCTGCCCCATTGATCACAACTCTCTGGCTTCTCTCCTTCAGCCAGTTTGCAGTCCACCTCACTACCCGATCATCCAGTCCACAGTTCCTCAGTTTTGCCGTGAGGATGCTGTGGGAGACAGTGTCAAATGCTTTGCTGAAGTCAAGGTAGACCACATCCACTGCTCTGCCATCGTCAATCCACCTTGTTACGTCTTCATAAAAGGCTATGAGGTTGGTCAAACACGACTTCCCCTTGGTGAAGCCATGTTGACTGTCCCTGATGACCCTCTTATCCTTGATATGTCTTAAGATGGCACCAAGGATAAGGTGTTCCATCACTTTCCCAGGGATGGAGGTAAGGCTGACCGGTCTATAGTTGCCCGGGTCCTCCTTGCCCTTTTTGAATACCGGAGTGACATTTGCTTTCCTCCAGTCCTCAGGCACCTCTCCCGTTTCCCAATACTTGGCAAAGATGATGGAGAGCGGTCCAGCAATGACTTCAAATCAGTCCTTGGACTCCTGTCAACAATCCTTTCAGGATTTCAGCCAGAGTCTACTGACTTAACAGATTTTACTCTTCTATATGGTTTCAAGAACTCCAGTACATGAAGCCACTGATATCAGAGGTCTACTACATTCAAGTCATTGCTCAAACGCTGAGTCTGTCATACACATGAAGATACAGTACTACTGAAAAAGGCCAGACTCCGCAGCTCTGTACAAATTACTGTCACATTGCAAAACTATTCGTCTTATCGAGTATTTCACTTAGAGATTTTTTCAGAGAGTTTAGAAAGAATCCGAACTAGAGTTTCAGTTCTACATTGAAAAGCACTGTTGAAGAGTCCAGACTTCTATTAGGCTGCAAGGTTAATTAAGCCAAAATAAAAATCTCTAGGTTTGATAGTCTATGCAGTTTCTATAATTGAATGCAGCATTGAAGGGTACTGGATAATTAAGAAACAGTAACTTGAGACAGTAGAATATACTAGAACTTATTGTTACATATATGTAAATTTTTACCTCTAGTGCTTCAATTTTTTTGTCTTTCTCCATTATCTGTTTTCTGAGCGACATAATTTCTGCTGATGCTGGATTTAGCTTAGGGTCTAAGGTTTTTATCACCTGTACAAGGCAAAAAACCCCATTATGAGTCAGGTTTGATTCTCAACAGCTCTGCATCTCATTTGCTCTCAGTAGAAATATGAAAACAGACTGAGCACTAGTCAGGCAATTATGAGAACTAGGCTGTTACACTGCACAACAGAAGATATCAAATGGTACAAAGGAACAATACATCTCATGCTTTAGCCTAAAACCCATTCTCTCATACACTTAAGTGATAGCAATTGAGCAATTTGACTAAAAACGCAACATGCAGCCACTAATTTTAATTGGGAGGTCGACACAGGGGACTCAGATCAATCTGCTTACAACTTACAAGGCAGGAATGTATATGTTCAGTAACGGGCCACTCACATTTCTTGCTTTCTCAAGGTACATTTTGTATCTTTCTTCCATTGCTTTCATATCTTCATCTTTTTTTCGCAAAGCTGCTTCCAGCTCTCCAATCTTCTGGGCTATTTACAGAAATTATCAAAGACATACGAAATAAAAATCAACATGGTACTTTCAAGGCTTCTGTGTTCTCTTTAACCCCGCCCCCCATAAACATTTTAGCTCCTACACAATTTCTTAAGTTCCTATTTTTGTTTCACTCGTACCCATAAGGTCCCATCTGACGCTGAATTCCCATTTTGAACAGTACTGTTTGACAAAATTAAGCCTCCACGAACCTCTCCCTGCCCACCACCATGTGCAAAAAACCCCTCCCCCTGCCCCCGTTTCAGGTTTAAAGCTACACTGCAGCAGAAAGCCTTATCCAGACACGTACCCCATAGCCCAGTGGCTACAGGAATCATTTCAGAAAAAACGTAACAATCTCATTTGAAAAACCAAAACCAACCACACAACCAAAAAACCCAAACCACCACACAAAACAACTTACGGTTCTGACTAATATCAGGCTGGAGTTCTGCAAGATCAGCCTCTTTCTTCTGTAACTCATCATGAACTTCATTCAACTTTTCCCTATAAATAAAAGTCTGGGCTAAGGATTAAGTTCACAAATAATTCTGTGCACAGTTTTCAGAGCTGAAAGTTGAAACTTGATGGTTGAAGTGCTTAAACAACTATTTTAAACTTCAAAGAATTGCCAGAGTTTAAACAGAAATATTAGCAGGTATTTTTAAAGAACCATAAAAAGTTGTGAGTTCTGAATTGAGCCTCATTTACCTAAAGCTAAAAAAACCCACAAACACCACAAAACCAGCATCTCCTTAGCAGGAACTACATCTGCTGAAAGGATGGAAGTATTTCAGAAGGATGAAATATGTTTTGAGTCCAGTAACAGTGGATGGTTCTAGCAGGCTGTTGTTGAACCAGAACAGTAAAAATGCTATTGGTGACAAAGAGATAGTTAAGTGGATACTAGTACTACAAGATTCTCATGATCAGAGTAGACAAAACTACACCAGTTATACTTAACCCACTACGTACATGATTCTCAAATCAGTGGCTTAGAAAAAACAAGACATCCCTACAAAGACTTAACGCAGTTTCTGTGCTACAGCAGTCAAATTATTTAGCATAAATAAGCTATGGTGGATGCATGTGCCTTACTTACATGTGTGCTGCCAATTTCTGCTTCAGGTTGCTAGACTACAGAAGGAAAGAGTTAAAACTGAGTTATATTTCAGTATTTCATACTGTGGAATGTTAAAGTGCTCTTACAAATCAGTCAAGAATACTCAGCACACCTAAATAAGTGAAACCAAATAAGTCTTAAGAAAACTGCATTTTTTCATGTATTTTTGTAACTGCACTCATATCTTCTGTATCGCACAGATACAAGTTCCAGCATCTTTTTTCTTTAACACTATCCTCTTCACTATACCAGCATTTAATGATAAAACTAGAGATTTTTAAAAGTAAAGTGGAAGGCAGAAGAGTCACAGTTCCTTAAAGATGACAAGAGGAAGGAATCATATAAAACAAGAGCTTTTCAACTGAAATGCAATAGGTGTGAGGGTCTCACAGATTCTCATACCATAGTGACTAAATTCATCTGCACTGAATACAGCAGAGCCAAGTCTCTGCTACACAAACCAGGGGAGCTGTTTTCATGCAGGAGAGTTTTTAGAAGGCATTGAACAGCATCAATTGTTTAAGGTATTTGCTTGTAAAGTCTTTTGAAAGGTGTATGTTTGTTCATGGGGGTGGGGGGGGAGGTGGGTTGGGTGACCCAAATGAGCTTCAGAGCTTGCTCACTCTTACTACTGCATAAGCTAGAGCTTTTCAAACTAAATTGAAAAAGAAAAAAAGGCAGTAAACCACAATCCTGCCTTCTTAGTAATTATCAACACTAGACACACTGAAAAAGCAGCAGTGCATCTAAACAAATGACTGAATGTTATGCTGAAGGATTTTAAAGAAAACTGACAAGATGTCTTTAAGGTCAAGAAGCTTGTACTTTCACTTACTCCTTCAGACTTGGATCCCTGTTCCTGTAAAGTCTTTTGCAGATCTTCAATCTGCTGTTGTAATTCTCCAATACGCTCTTCATTTAGCCTTTTAGGAAGAAACGATGGTTATTACCTATCTAAATCGAGCATAAGAGAACTAGATTTTTCTGTTTCATGTCTGGATGGTAATTTTTCAGACTGTTGACCCAGCAGGACTTAAGCCACAAAGAAACTGATTACAAATGCATTTAGCTTAAATTGAACTACTGAAACACATGGCAGCTTTATTAAACATTTTATAATTAAAGACTTAAAATAATTTTAAAGTTTTGAAAAAACTTAACTACCCAAAATTCTCATATTGTAGTAAACTGCTTTCAGCATTCATTAAATGAGAGAAATTCAGACCATATACCAGTGTTACAACATGATTAGTTTGAAGTTCTAGAAATGAGTTTACATCCATTCTTGGTCTACCAAGAATCATTCAGAGCTAAGAAGAGTGTCCTATAAGCAACACTTCCTTCAGAGTACACTAAACCCAGATGTACCACATTTCACACCACCACATTTAAGCTACTTTCCTTGCTTGCTTCATAACCCATTGTTAATGGTTACATCGGTGAAAGAAAAAGCATAACAGGCTTCCTGCAGAGTGCTACACTACAAATGCAAGCCACATTAGGTGCTCTGAAAGTACAGAAATCACTTTTTGCAATATCTTAAGATGCTGTTTCACCCATCACCTTTTCTCAGTTTCTAGTTCGTTCACTGTCCGATGCTTTTGCTCCAACTGTTCCCGGAGCTCTGCAATACGTTCATTTTCTGATCCTTCCTGTTTTAACAGAAGCATCTTGTTCTCATGCTGCAGCCGAATAAACATTTCTCTGAATCGGAAACAACAAAAAAGTCACTGTTAATTAAGAAAAAGGTGACTAAGAGTAGGATGCAATACTCCGTTTCGCTCCCACAACCTTAAACCAAGCGAAACAAGTTCTGCTTAAGGATACAGTTGGAGTAACAATGCAATTCTTTATTAAAAGTTAACTTATAATTTTCAAACACCACAATAGCTTAAGAGATATGAACAAAGTTTTAAATTAAGTCACTGCAAGCTCAGATTTTATTGTGCCTTCATGTTTCCCTCTGCCAGACTTCAAAAGTAATATTACCTAGCCTAATATTACCTACCTGTCTTAGTTGCTGTGTACTCTCTATTTATTCTGTCAGTGGGGCAAGATAAGAATTGTTTTACTCCTTAAAGAGGATGTTTCAAGCCAAACTTTATATACAGCAATCTGATATGCTTTTAAGAAAGAATGTAAAGTAATTATGGGATGGGGAAATTATCAACTGATACATGGGGGTCCAGAGAAGCATCACGGAGGGGAAGCAAGAAGTAGGATACAGAGTCATGTTGCCAAAAAAATTGACCTTTCACAAAAACAACATTATGCCCCACCCATAAAAACTCCAAAACCACCTCAACCTTCTCACCTTACCTATATTCCACTGGCAGAATTTCAGCAGCAAGATTCTCATGGCTTTTAACATGAGATGCACCTGAAATTGCATGGGAGGTTTAATTTAGTAAACTTGAACAAAACACTAACATATATAGAAAAGCCTCCAAAAGTAAAGCAGTACCTGTTTGACTCAGGTGATCCTGCTGCATCTGTGAAAACCGGAGTTCTTCATTTGTCTCTTTTAATGCATCACACTGTACTATCAGCCTCTAAGAAGATATATTTGAGGTAGAATTAAGTCATACTGCATCGCTTTAAGACCAAATAACATTAAGCAGGTGTAGTACTAAGACACACATTTTAAGATATATTTTGTTTTATAGGTGTATACACACACACACACACACACACACACACACACACACACGGCCCTAAACTTCATTTTTATGGTAGCACTACTTCTGGGAAGGTTTTCCTCAAACAAAGCAATTGAGAGAGATTCACTAGGTGTTCAAAAAAACTCTCGTTCAAGAGAGACTTACCTCTTTTTCTTTGATTAAAGCTTCATGTTTTTCTTCAAGTCGCTTCATTTCAAATGCTAGCTTATCAGCTCTTTTTGATTCTTCAGACAGCTTGTTATGAAGCTCCTGGACCTTTTTATAAAGAGACTATATTCAGCACATGAATATTCCAAGTTGCTACTTTTAAAAGCTATGTTAAAGCCTTCACTCATGCCCAGTTCAGCCAAAATAAACAGCTGGTTCTGCAAGCCTAGGGGAGGGGAGGTAGAATAAGACCAGGCAGTGGTTTTGTTTGTTTTGGCTTGGTTGGTTGGTTGCAGGGGGTTGTTTGTTTTCCTTTAGTATTGGTCTTGTTTTGCTCCCTCTTATATATATCTATATTTAACTCCTGTATCTCTTAATTACTACTGAAATAAGGGAAATCAGAATAAAACTTGTACAGTTTAAAATAAACTTCTGTGAAGAATATTACATACAACTGATCTGAGTAATAGCTGAACAACCTCTCCCACGCACACAAATTACCTCAGTTAAAGTAATGAAGAAAAGCCTGCAAACCATGGACAACCAATCAGTTGAGAGGGCAACTACAGTTAATCTTGTTAATTTAATG
This sequence comes from Caloenas nicobarica, assembly GCF_036013445.1. Taxonomy (NCBI): domain Eukaryota; kingdom Metazoa; phylum Chordata; class Aves; order Columbiformes; family Columbidae; genus Caloenas; species Caloenas nicobarica. Next base: position 106,181,538 of record NC_088284.1, on the reverse strand, counting down.
AACAGAGAAAACCCAAAAGTCAATGGCAGAGTATAAAGGAGTTTTCACAAATTAGAAATTCTAAGGAGACAATACAGGTTAAGTCCACGGGCTGTTAATTTAAGCTGTTGTGTTTTTATTTTTTTTTAATTGAAACATAATTAAAATAATTTTATTTAGGTAAGATGACTTTCTGAGGAAAAAGTAACATCCTCAGTGTAGATGCAGCCTCACCTGTCTTTTGTAGGTTTCTAGCTGGGCACGAGCTGCATTGGCTTTCTTCAGTTCATCCTCCAGACTGACTGTATTGTGCATATACATCATATTCGTTTCTTGCAGAGATTTGACTTGTCTGCGGAAGTCATTCAGATCCTGTAGCTTTTTACGATACACTTCAACAGTTGATTCCAGCTTACTTGCCTTGTCTGCCGTACTCCTTAAAGTATAAACAGGAATTAGAAGAAAGAGTGTGCTTCTTCAAAAGATTAAAAAAGGCTGAATTCTACTTTCATGCACATTGAAGCTATTTTCAAGGGGAGATGGCAATGTGCTTAACAGCAGTTAAATCTTACTGCTTTATTTTACAATGCATAATCAATGCAAACTTGAATTATGCAAAGATTGCTTATGAAAACTAAAATCACCACAGGGTTTAGGTGGGAGTAAGACTGACACTCATATTCCAGAAGTAGAAGCAAGCGTTGGTATGTCAAATGTATCTAGCAGATTCTGTGGGGTGCATTGTAAACGCAGCACAACATCCTGCGCTAGATAGTACTCAGTAAGGAAAAAAAACACGCAGATGTTCTCATTGTGGGGTCATACATAATTCTACACAATTAGAACATAACTGCACTATGAAAATGATCATTAGCATAGATGACCACATATTACCAGCTGATCATTAACACAAATCTACATGGTAAGAAAATATTCCGATCACAAATACACATTAATTTCAATATTTGTGTTTAATATCTGCCATCTCATATCACTAGAAGCTAGTGCAAAGACATTATGGAAGAAAATCTATAGTTAAGATTTGTTTCAGATGTTATTTAAGAACCACTGTAAGTTAAACACCTGAAACCATGTTTGTTTCCATGTTTTACTCACACTATTTTATGAATAGCAGACCTGCTTTTCAATATGATCTGCTTTGGATATTTCTTGGGTGGAATTTTATTCTCATCAAGCTTGTGTTTTCACCTTCATTTTGTTCATCATGTTATTAACTTAAACTTAGCCAAGAATGCAGACACTAAAAGTTACGTTGAAGTTCTAGCTGCATATATGCTTTTGTACATTAGAAAAGGCAGCCCCTTGCAAAAACCATGTCCCCTTAATAAGAATGCACACACACTCTCCCATAAAAATTTCTTAATTCTTGCAGAACTTCACCTTCCATCCCACATGAAGAACGATTTCTGTATTCATCAATCCTGCTTTACGGAACAATTCCTTGTTGCTATTCTTATGCAAACAATAGAGGTTATGCCTGTACTCCATCTCTGCTTTTTCAGAGGGTTATCTTCCAACATTTATTTTGGATCTCAATCAGATAAGAGCTATCTGCAGAAGTAACGGCTCTGAAAAAAAATCTTGTTAAATACAAAGCCTTTGATTTAATCATTAAATCCTCCTAACGTGTGTGAGGAGCTACCTCTCTAACATACCTAAGAATATCATTTTCATCTTTCAAGGTTCTAGATTCTTCTGCCAAAGAGGTTAGTTCATTGTTTCTATGTTGCAGTTCAATCAGTTGTTTTTCTAGGTCTTCACAATGGACACGATAATCATCTTTTGCAGCTTCAAGCCTACCAGATCAAGAACAGGAACTCTGTTAGGAACTCATTGTTATTACACATTTTTCATTTAGTGCTAGAACTATGAAAAGCAAGACAAAAGAAACCGATTGACTTAAGCAGCCAGAAAACAGTAGTGTAAGGATGGAACATTTTGTCCACCTGTTAAATCATAATGTAATGTATGCTGCAAATTTACCATATAAATATTGAGAGATAACATGCAAAGTGATTTCTCTCACTTGGAGAAAGATAAATATGTACAAGAAATCAGTGAAGTAAAGAAATAGTGGTTGGGGGCAGAGTGGCTTAGGGGTTTGTTTTACTTACAAGGAAATCACTTTGGCACGCATTGTCTACCTTCCATCACATTTTCTGAAGTGTCAAATGGCTACTATGGCAATTATAAAGTAATAATATCTACAATTAACAGTTACTTTTTAAAGGTAAGGATTGTCATTAAAATATGTTTATACAGTACTAGAAAGTTTTTCTAGAAAAAGACATTGAGGTGGAAAATCCTGAAAGAGTACCAGAAATTCTCAGGATATATTTGACATGACAAGTGAGGGATTTCTGAGAGAAATCATTCCATACCTGAAGTTTTCTTCTTGCAGTTGTTCCAGCTGCAACTGTGCATGAAAATACTTCTTTGCAACCACAGTATTTGGATCATCAATAGAGTCATCTAAGTGCTCTAGCCTGTCATTCATAATCTCATTTTCTGACACCAAGCTGTTTCTTTCATCCTGGAGGGCAGCCACCTGGTGCAGATAAAACAGCGTCAACATTGTCAGACCTGTCCAGCTGGGAAGAACTGAAGCAAGAGAGCTGTACGTCACCAAATTAGTTTATGAAAAAGGTTGAGCATTTAGAAATTTTAGAATGTAATTTACATAAGCATACTCGAGCATACAGATGCTTTAGTGAATGACAGTTATGAAGCACTAGAGGAAAAGTCCCTCTACAAACAGACAAATTTTTGGAACCACAGTAATGGCAGACAATGTGATATGGAGAGAAACTGGCGCTTTCATTCAAAAGGATACCATGGACACCATACAAAAAACTGTACGGATCGGTGCAAAGGTGCTCTCCATCTTGCTGGTACTTCACAATCAGCAGCAGGATGGCGTTGGGCAGCACACTAACACAGCACTGCCGTGCGCTCAGCACGGAATGGTCGCGCAAGAAGCGGTTTCAGGCGCCATAAGCCAGTAAGCACACACGCAAAAAAAACCTCAACAGCTTCATATAGAGCATGCATTTCTTGCAACTATCAAACAAGTTTAATATTGGAAGTGTTCACAGCTTAAGCAAATGAGAATACAACACTTCATTGAAACAGTAAGTGTCATTAACAGCCATAAAAACGGGAAAAGATTAAGAGGATAGAACCTTTAAAGGTTTTCTAGTGAAAGCTGTTGTGTTAATTTTAACATCCTGTCAAACATAAGAGCATGTAGCGTGTGTTAGTTAACTGGCATTTAAACAGGGACAATATGCTTTTTGGGTTATATTTTCCTGAATCATAAAGAAAACCTACCTTTCTTTTACTCTTGGAAAATATCAAGGAAGACTGAGACCTTACAAGTGAATTTATTAAGAATTAGTTTAAATAAGAAGCATCAGTCAATATTATGGCTTCAAAGAAATAAAATTTTAAAAAAATATAATGGTGACATGATTAAACATCAGATATAACCGAGAGTATGCAATATTAAGAAACAGTTTGTGATCATCATTTACAAATCTGTCAAACTGATGTAAAAAACGAAGTAGTAATTAATCTACCACTTCATCAGAATGCGGCTTTCTAGGTTCTCTCCTTTTTTCATACCAGATGTCACTTGACTATCCACATGCACACTCCAACACCCATGAGTAGAGGGCATATCTGAGCTTTGCTACTACTTCCTCTTCAAGGTTCACCCTCTCATTAAACATGCACAACATTCACACTTTTGGCATAATGTTCAAATAACAGCCTCAGATTAAGAAAATCCTATCACGCAACTCAGAGCAAGTTTTTAATCTTTTCTCAGTTTCTTTATGATAGCTTTCTCTTCTTTTCTATTATTTGAACATAACGGAAGTTGTGTCAAAGTCAGCACAAATTATGAAGAGATATTTTAAAAACACCTCCCAGTATTAAAGAGTTATGGTGTCATTAACTCATCTGTGTATACTCAGCACTACCTTTCCCTGGAACACCTTTCATGCCTTCATCTGGCCCACCACTATGTAAAAGCAACTGGTTTTCTGTAACGTATCACTAATGAATACAGAAATCTCAGAAGAGAAGTTTGTGGGAGACAAGACAAACCTGGGCCTTCTCTATTGAGACAAGTTAATTCTCCTAATGGAAGCAGAAAGTGCAAGTGAATTGTTATCCCAGCATGCTTAGAAGTGAAGCTTTTGAACAGTGAACACTCTTTTTGAAGTTTAACAACTGTAATCTGCGAGTTCAGCTGCCAAATCAATCCTCTTGCCCATTTAAAAGAAATCATTTTCTCCTGCAGATTCTGCTCAAGTATTTCTAGATCTCTGCTTTCACTAGGAAGCCTTACTACTGCCTCAAGAAGAAATAAAAGTATCAATTCAATTTTAACAACTTCCTGGGAATGAGCTGCTTTATATGTGAGTATTCTACTTTTTCAGTCATCACTACCTTTAAGAAATGTAAAACTGGGTTCTGGTTTTGTGGTGTTTGGTTTTTTCTATGTCACCCATTGTGGTTTTTTTGGAGATGGCACCCAAATGTTCTCTTTGCACGGGTTCAAACCTGAGATAAACTGCCTTAACAGGTAAACCTCTTCCTATTCTCAGATTTTAGTCCATAAAAGAGAAATCAGACTTTGAGATAACAAATGGATTTTTTTTCTTTTCCTTCAAAAAGTTGATTTTAAATGCAAGTTCCTGATTGTTATGAAATCCTCTCTCCTCTTTCTAAAAAGTGACTTGAATAACTTTTATATCCATTAAAAACAAAAGTAGGCCTATTATCAGTGAGGTCTGAAAACATCTGCAAGGAGTTATTAATTTCCACTATTTTTATTTCCTGAAATATCCTCCATATCACAAATGTGTACAACAGAAGGTTAGCAAATTTTTAATACACTTCAAATTTTAGTCTTTCATCAGCTCCTAGTGAAAACAGCACCACTTTCCTATAGTTAATTCTAAAGACTGATGATTACATTAACTGGATTTTTTGAACACAGTTCATAAGACGAGAGGAAGCAGTGATTAAAAATGAAATGGTCAGTTTTTAAAGCCATGATAATATTGTTTTGATGGTTACCTGCTACTAAGGCTAAACGCAACGCTAGGAGACCAAACCACCTTCCAATTAGCAGTTGGCACAGGACCTCAGCTTACAGTAATTGCATTTTGGAGTACAGAATGATTGCTCTCCTCCCCACAAACAGCTAAGAATTCTCATAGAAACTTACAGAAATGCAAAATTGCCTTTGCCCTTCAGAATTTCTGCATCTTAATAGCAGCACCACTACATATTGAAAAAAATAAGCAGCTTGCTGTTTCTTACCTGTAGATCTAGTTCTTGACATCGTTGTGCCAACTCTTCTTTTTCTGCTAGTGCTTCCTGAAGATCTTCCAAAGCTTTTTTAAGCTTTTAAAAAATAAGATAGTCAATCATTCTGGCCCATATCCAAAGTAGTCAAGAGTTCTAGCTTCCAAAATGTCTCAACTGGTTGTACCATTTTTTTTATGAAGGAAGTTAGCTGCACTCACTGACACAGAAACCCATATATATACTGTTAGATCAGGATCTCTGTTCATTTCAGCTGCATTTTAAATGTCTACCACATGGAATAAGTGCATTATTGAGTAACGTCCAGATTTAACACAACATCTTAGGCTACAAGCATGACAAACCAAACACAGGAATACTCATGTTCTCACAACTTTAAAATCCTTGCATATTAAATCAAATGGCCTTTGAGGGGCAGGTGCTTTTACAGACAACTTCATTTTATGTGCAACATCCGTAGTGTTCAGGTTATCAAGGATTTTCAACATCCCTAAAAAAAGAAGAACCTGAAGTGTTTGGCCTGAAATGGCTGAGCCTTGATGTACCCCTAGCTCTTCTTGAGGTTTGCACTGGCCAGTTTTATACCATCCAGGAAGATGACATAGCAGTCACTGCACTGTTTTTAAAGGAGCTATAAAATAGCTTAATTAGCACTGAAAAATAGCATTACTTTACTGTATATTCTCTGCCTACATTAGTATGTTGCTCTGCATTTTGTGAACCAGTATGCTTTAATCGGATTAGCTCCAAGTGGCAAATAGACCAAGCAGTTTGTGCAGATAAAAACCAATCCAAACCCAAAATCTCAACAATGAATCGTACTCTTTTGTTTTCTAACTTTTAGGACTGGAGAGGAAGAGCAGCCCTCATCTTTATTTAAGGATGGCGAGATACCAATTTATTGTTCAATAATTTGTTAGCAACAAATATTAGGCAGTTACCTGCTGTTCCATTTCACTTGATGCATCACTTGTGGAAGGACCCGTTGTTTCCTTGCTCATGAGCTACAGAAAGAGCCCACAGGAAAAGAGGGTTAAATCAGAGGTTAAATATCTCTAAATTCACAGTCTGAGTAACAATTGTATTTAGCACTATGTCCTTGCATCCCTTCAACATATCAAAACAGATTAATAATAAAAATAATAATGCAAAACCACCTCGTGGTTCATAAAGGCTTTAAACAAATCCAGAATGACTTTTTTTACCTTCCTCACTTCCCAAATTAATCAAGTTACAAGTAACATCTTATTGGATGAACCTGTGATCTGTTGAAGTTATTGCTGCCCCCTAGTTAAGTTAAAACAAGTGAAGTCCTGTCCTCTGGTTCACTAACTAATTTAAAAGTTATCACACTTCTTCCTGTCTTGTTAATTGCCACTAAGCAAACAATGGCAACATTAACACAGCCCTCACTGATCTCCAGTACAACGATGTATGCAGTGAGTTTGCCAACAACTAAAGGGCTTTACTTCTTACTCAGGAATTACAGTATTATTTATAGACCTTCTCCAGATCTTTGCTTGGATGAAAGGATTCACAAACATCAACAAATGGAAATTTGTCTTCTCAACTGACAGCATTAGGCTATGAATTATTACTCACCTCTTGAATGGCAGTCATGACAACATGTTGAACAGACTCTTCAAGGGTCATGATCTTCTCTATGTGTTCTGTGAAAAAGAATTTGTAGTGACTCCTGGCAATGTTCACTTTAATGGCCTGAGTAACATGACATACCATTTGCACAAAGATCCGGAAGAAACTGTTCCTACAAAGCCCCTTCAGAACAGATAGTGCTCTTTATACAGAGCACAACTGTTAACCAACAAAATTATTATCCAATAATATAGTAGATATGTGTAAGAGATTATAATCTCTTCAAGGAACTCAACTAATTCAATCTCGAGCCTCTGCAGATAAATAAAACACATTAAATAATGTGCTTGATTTGCATTTGAATAGTAAGTTTTGGGTCTTGGTACATACTTGAACAAGCATGAATAATCCATACACCCTTCAGATTATCTTTTTAAATCCACCTCGAGCAAAGTTTGAGTTTTATTCACAGACATTTCCCATAGACTTGGTACATTTCAGTGAACTCCACTTTGAGAACAGGCATGCACCACAGAGACTTTTTTGATACATAAGAAAGAAAACTTTCTACATCTCTTCCACTTTAACACTCCCCTGAGGCAGTCTGGTGGCTGCTGAACATATTAAGGTAACGTGTACCTTGTTTCCTTTCACAGTTGACTGCACAACCCAAAATAAGCTGTAGAAGCCTGCCCAGTTCAGTGGGATCCGAGCTCTCTGATATCCGGTTTAAGTCTGGAATAAGCTCTTCTGAAATCTGCTGACCCAGGAACTAGAAAGAAAGGGGGGGGGGGGGGCGGGGGGAAGAGAAAAGAGAGAAAGTGGACTCCTGTCTTTTGTATAACACAGAAACCTGGTATCACATAAGAAATATGGACTCAGTATGTCATCCAGAGAAAATGGTCTATTCATAAAGTTTGTTACTGTAAAACTTGTGGAAGGGAAAGATCTTAAATATTAAATGAGGAGATATACACTAAAATATTGGCTTAGGACAGAGCACATAGATAGCAGTATCAGATCAGGAAATCTGAAGATGCCCAGACACAGATGTCCTTAACTCATCTGTTAGAGGGCTTCATACATGGAACCCAGATTTCACACACCGAGCCTCTCTTGGGCCGGCAAAGACCCTGCCCAATGTCTGTCTCCAGCCCTCAGTGCCAATGTGTGTTTGGGGAAGGGGCACTCGATCCACTGCAGCCAAAGACCTTTCCCATACTTGGAACCCCAGATTTGTCTCTGAATATACCTACATTTAATCTAAAGTAGACAGCATTAAAATAATACACACAAAACACCTATCAATTATTTAGTGAAATGAAGTTAGGCACTTTAGTAAGAGTTCCATAAAACTGTCCTGGCAAAACCCACAAGTTTTGAAAGCCAATTAACTGGTGGTTTAGTTACCTGACTACTTACACAAGAAAAAGCAGAGTAGTACATTAAAAGTTGTTGGGCCAGACCACAAACATGAGAGAATTAATTTATTTTATCAACATAAGAAAAAAGGAATTAAAAATGCTTCTAAATTCAGTTCCTCCCCAAGCCTTCAAAAATCTCCTCAGAAGCCTGAAGAAGTTCTACTTCTGGGCTGGCCAGAGCGCCCCAGTCCTGGCAATACAGAAGGGCCCAGCACCTGATAACACAACTAATCCCAGATGAGACCAGGAAGCCAGAAGATGATCTGGCAAGTTTTTCTAGATAATACCCTTTATATAACAGTAATCAAGCACCATGCAAAACTCAGCCTTTTTTTTTTTTAATTCAAAATTCAGCACCATTTAATTGCTACTATACTCACCTTGCATAAGAGAACATACTATAATTTTTACTATGTCCAGGGGATTTGTAACTTATCTCCCAGCTTCCAAGCAAGTATCATCAAACCTAGACTAGGGTTGTGAAATCTGTTGTGTAGAAAAGGATTAAAACTTCACTACACAGGAGCAAATAAGAATGTACACACACAAGTCAACAGGATTCTGCACCTCAGTCCTTATAACATTCACCTGGGCAATGACGCAGACATGGTTTCCAGATTATACTCCAAGAGTCTTACCTAAAAGACACTTACTCAAATTAATTTTATGTTCACTCAGGCCTCCCACTTAACCAGGTAATTATCATATACTTTCTGCCAAAAGAAAAATCCTTAAAATAAATTACTTTGCCAAGAGAAAGAATAATCACACCTAGGTGAAGGAGGACAATAATCATAATGTTTAATGATCAGAACAACAACAAAAAAAGTGCTGCTTTTTCCTTACCTCATGATAGTAGTCCATAATTCCTTGCAGTATCTTCTTTAGATTACTGGACTAATTGTTGCACATGAAAGATAAGGTTATAGGCTTTTGTTAAAATTCTTAATTTTGCTGAAATAAAATAATATTCTATAATAATATGCTCACAGAGCAGCTCTATCAGAGGACCTTGTAATGACGGGGAAGAGAAATATCACAAGAGAAAATTCTCATGCAGCAATGCTGGAAGGCACTTAAACCATCAACAGACAGTTCAAGTTACTTTAAAAGAACCTAAGAAGTCTGAGCTTAATTCTATAGGTTTTGGACTGCAAGATATTCTCAGGACAGACACAATATCCAACCCCACAGACTTTCACTAACTCCAGTTTAGAATACCTTTATCCTCCAGTTGTCACCGACATCATCCTTAATGCGATTTAGCCAAGATGCATCAAACCAAGCAACATCTCTGAAACAAAATTAAATGGTTAAACATCAATAAACACACAAATAAGATACCAGATTCCCAGCATTAAATCATCAGCTGTTTGACTACAGTATCTGCTGACACAAATTCCTGGAGATTGCAAGTTATCCCTATGTCACAGGAAATGTCTATCCTGACAGCTGAATTAAGACATCACCTTCTGGGGCAGGAAGAATTTTTGTACATGCTTGAGCTTGCTACAGCTGGGAACACAAGGATGTGAAAGCCTTTGTCATGCTGAATGTTTATACCTCACAAAGTGATCATAATGCTGTACAAAAATGTCCCTTTTTGACCAGTGTTGACATTAAGCTTTGTATCTAGCCTCATACACTCAGATTTTCCAACATTCACTACAATTCAAAATAATTTATCAAGGTAAAAAAAAAAAAGCATTTTAAACTGCTGGTGTTTCATATTTTTGTATGCCTTTGCTTCCCCTGGGCAGAAATATATAAACAAGGATGAGATGCTCAGGGAGGTGTTTACACACACTGAGCTGCCAAAGCACTACAATCACAGCAGATCTAACAATGTCTTAACTTTCACTCCAGACTGGTCATTCACTGGTCTCAAAGCACCTAAAAAAACCCAATTATTACCCCCATCTGCATATCAGCTAACTTGGTTGTAAAGAAGTTTGCCCAAAGCCACAAACACATGGGAAGTGATTGTCAGCAAATCTTCACTAGGTGATCCTAAACCAATTCTTCCCAAGGGTGAGCTTTGTCTTTACACAGCACATCCAAAACCTTTTCGAGCAGACAGGGGAGTTTCTGAGTCTGGGCTTTTTGTTGTTGTCCTTTTGTTTGTTTGGGAGGTGGTGTCTGTTCTAAGTAATTTCTTAGTAATCAAACATACGGTTTGAGCAGGAGGCGGTAATTCAGACTTCTCTTTTATTATCTGAGCCAACAACAACAATGAAATCACAGTGATAAACTTGTAGCATGATACCCTTTCAATAAAACTCATGTTATGACCCTCTGAAGTCACTACAAATTTTAGAACTAGTGTGTTATGCAACCCAGTACCATTTGTCACCATACCAATAAAATAGGAATGATTTTGCTTTTGATTAGCCCACTATTGTTTTTTAATAATAACATTACCATTGAATTTTCATGGGGGGGGGAGGGGGGGAGGATATCACACTCTTGTCCAATTATCCCCAAACATGAATTTAATACTACAGTATTAGAACATCTCCTCCTATCATATTATTATTCAGCTATTATATCATCCCCAAAACAGTATCAAGGTATATTTTATCTTCTGCTACAAACTGTCTGCTCTATGTTTCTATCTAACTGCACAAAAAAACTTCAGGTGGGAGAAAGCAACTGTGCACGTCAAACACAAAAACCCCAAGAAATTAAATACCTCTTCTTTGAACTTAAGTATCAACTTACATTTGGTGAAGTACCTGCGCCATGGCAACCCCATTAGTCAAGTCCTGAACATCTCTGCAAGGTGCAGCAGTATGGAATGTCTGCAACTAAAAGAGGGAAAAACATTGTGTTTCTCACTCAGTAGACAGGTACAGGAAATTAGTTATCATTTTCCTTTTCCTCTTTGAGGCACAAGCATTTAGCAAGATGTCTTCTGCTTGAAGCAGCTGAAATCCTTTTTGAACTAGTTGGTTTTTAAGCCAACCCAATTATCTCAATGCTTGCACTGTTGATTATGACTAGTAGTTTAAAAAGTATTACCGTGTGTTTTTGTTTTGGTTTGGTTTTTTCATGCTAGTCCTTTGGAATACTAACTTGGGAAGCTAAAGTCATATTTATCCATCCCTCAAATTATGTTGGATTGCTTAGTTCTGAACACATAACTACCTAAACAAAATGTGGTATCAGAAGAAGGGGCAAAAGTTGAGGGGTGAGGGGAAGAAATCCAGTCTTTTACTACAGTAAGTTAGTTACAGTTAGTAAGAGAAGTCATGACACCAGCAGAGACCCCTGAAATTATCCAAGGGTTAAGACTGGGAGAAAATTATGCAAAAATAGCGGAAAACACAGTTGTTTGAGAGCTACTGCACACTTTAAGGATATGAAGACAGCTGAAAGAGACTGAACCGTGTCCTGTGAGCTGGCTACATACTTCCTTGCAATTCAGAAATTCCAAAATTATTCTAAAGATGTTCCTACTTAAATATACAACTTCAAAATACTGCTATTAAACCAAAGAAACTACTATAACCTCAAGTGATACATATTTTCCTGGTAATCATATGCTACTTGTATATTATTCCTGGTATTTATATTTAATATAGATACATATTTTGCCATTATTTTCCAAGTGCCACACAACCTAGTATTTAAACACACGGCTGGATGCAGTTTTACTCCATCTACATATTTCTGTCTAAAGATTACGCAACAAAGCCCCAGTTTTTACTCTTCTCCTCTACTACAAAACCAGATTATGATGGAAGCATTTTATATTGAGTTGCCTGATCTACCCTATATGAATTGCTATATTCAATCTTTGTATCCTAACTGATGCTTCCAGGCACAAGTACAATTAAAGTCCCTTTGTAATAGGGCTACAAACAAGATGCAACTCTCATCCTAAAGAAAAGAGTTTTGCAGCTAGCTTCTCCAAAAGCAACTCAAATGACATTAATATCTTCAACACATGTGCATCCCTACAGAGCACTACAATAACACCCAGCAGACAGCTCCATACACAATAACCAAGAACCCCATCATCAACCTGAAATATAATACTAGTTTATTATACATCCATAGGCAGCTCTCCTGCTGCCCTGCTAATTTCTGCCTGCAATTCTGACTGCTTCATGTATAAAGCCTTAAAACATGGAGGTATCCAGGTGCTCAGATAACCCCACAGACTATAAAAAGTGACTGCAAACTCTGCAAAATACTCCATCAGGCTCCAGGAACTTGTGTCTTGGAGAACCCCCAGAGCACAGATGGTACATTTCTATTTAAAACAGCCCTCAGTCAAGTTTTATTCCATGAACTTGGCTGAGGGACTTTTTGCAGCCACAGACTCAGCATCCAGACATTCTGCAGGATATTCCCTCTTGTCAGAGTTTGTCACCTGCTGCCTTCACCTCAGCTCCCCTGCTTCCTGTGCAGATGGTGAACAGACTGTTCCCCAGATGCCTTCTCCAGGAGCTCAAGTCCTACTGACCCTTACCATATCTACCTCCTGCCACTGTGTCTTGCCCAGGACCAACATTCCTCATCTATTTAACCAATTCTCGCATGGAAGCTCTTCCGCACTTCCCATGAGGATAGTAACTTTTAGTTTTTTGGTTTTCCTGCATTTAAAGTCTGTAGGATGGGATTACCTCAATGTTCACAATGTTTCTGCATTTTTGATATTGTGTATTTTTTCAAAACTATCCCCAAGTTATATCTAACATTCTGACAGAATTAGATATTATAATTGCAATATTTTATTTCCCAAAAAAAAAAATCAGCTCAAAGCTAACAATTCTAGGTCAGAGCGCCATCTCCACATGCATGTCAGTTCATCACTTGGTTACTCCAGAAAATAAGAGCTCATCAGCAGTTCTTTTAAGTTCATCCTTCTTTATGATTATGAATAAAATAGAAAGGGGAAAGTTTGCTGTTAATACCATTAGAAAATGTACATGTTGAACAGAATAGAAGCAAGAACAGATCCTTATCTCTGTCCACTGAAAACTGACTTCTTAGACTTACTCTGTTTACAAAGTCATAAATTACCTGTCCATTCCTGAGAGGGCTTTCCCAAACATCCTGTGAAACTTAAGCTTTTTCAGAGGCCACTGAATGACCTTGTCAAGTGTGTTTAGGAAAAGGAGATACTTAGACCAGAATGGTGGAAAAGCAGTTTCTAGCTGGCGGAATTTGAGGCAGTTATGTCCATTCTGTTTATAAAGAGTCATCATATGCTCTGAATATTCATTTGCTTGCTTCAGAAAGAATCTCATTGAGCCGAGAAGATAAAAATATGCAGAGCAGGGAGGGTAATTTTTTTTTTTTTTTCCAATTAAAGTATGTTTTCAATCCTGTGTTACAGCAAGCGAGAAGCTAGTAATCCCTGGTAGATTACATAAAAGATTAAGTAGAACGCCACAAACTGAAGCGGCTGTGACTGACAGCACTGGTTTCTAATACTATAGCAGCCTTAATGCCAATGCAAGAGCAGGCACGCAAGCTTATGAGTCAAGACTGAGCACAGCAAAATTCAGAGCTTTATGGCACAATATTGTGATGCTGCCATCTGGATATATCCTCTTGTAAATCAAAGAAACTGCTAAGTACAGGTACTACTATTTCATCCAAGCCTCTCAGAGCAGGCAAACAAAACCTTAGAAAACTTTGCGACATGCACACTGATTTTTAGGTATGCCAATATCCCCCAGAATAGACAGAGCTAATTAAAATTAAGCAAAAAAGCAGGACTGAGAGTCTTAGTTTCTCCATATATTTAAAAACTACATAAGCTCCTAGAAATAATTTCAGAGTAGTATTAATTATGGGTTTACCAAATCCTATGTCAGCTCAGTTACTTCCTCGACACATATTTTTAGTGTACTTACAAAAACAAAGGTAATGGGCATGGGGAGGAGGTTGGTAGAGGCAGCCATAGACTTAAGGACTATGTAGCACTCCTAATCTTTTTACAAATTTGATTAGTTTTACTAAATATAGCTTCAAGGACATGCAGAAGCATGTCCTTGTTTGTTTCACGAACCTAGTTTAAATGCACCCTGACGCTGCTATGAGAGGAGCAAATATTTTTCTCTCAGACATACAGCTACTATGCTCACAATACACATTTAAAAGTTTAACTCTATATCACATAACACTTAATGCATTTTCTCTGGATCTGCTGAAGGCTCTACGACCTAACAGCTGCAGATTAAACATGACTGTTCCCATTTTCCAGAAGAAATCAACCTATCCAACTCTTGGGGAAGGTATGCCTTCCATTTCATCCACACGATGTAGAGTTGAGGTTCTCCATTTTTATACCCAGATAACACATACTAGGGACAGACATTTTATAGAGTTAGTCAAAGATTTTAAAGTAACAACAAACATTCTCATTCTTAATCCCAGAATATTAATAGAATAACTCAGCCATTTAACATTACCAATGCTGCCAGTGCCAAACAGGGGTGCATCTATTGTGGAAAAAGCTTTCTGTTTAAGATGTCACCATGCATCTCATCTCTAGTGTGGAGACAAAGACAGAAGCAGCCTCTGAGCAGTACAGTACCAAAAGACATTCAAGAAGCTTTTGCTCTACTACAGTAAAGAAAATCCCTATTGTTGTGCCATCTAAACACAGAAGATACTACTGCACCGCTAGGCCTATTGCTGCTACTTATATCACTCCACTCCAACCCAGAGGCAGAAAATATTCAGGTTCACTTCATATATACTAACCCAAATCTGTCCTTCTGACTTAGAAAATCATTTCTGCAAAAGACTTGCGAGTTCAGTCTTAACAGATATTACTTCAGTCAATTTTCCTTGCAAACTCATATATTTCCCCTGTAATTTAATATAACTCCATTATGTTTTTCCTGTAACACCCTCAAAGCTTTAAATTCATTGACACCTGGGTTGCAGAACCAAGATAACATTTTTATTCCTGTTTTTTCTTCTCTAGCTAATGCAGGTTTTCTAATATAGAATTTGCTAAAATTAAAAAAAAAACAAACAAAAAACGAGATCTGGTAGCTGAACACAGAAATCATGAGCATGTCTTTGCTATGTTAATGAGTAAGTAAATTGAGAAATCTTTAGAACCAGAGTTACAGAACCCTCTTCTCTTCAGAACACTTCATTCCCCCCTGCCCAAATATGCTCAACTTCAGAAGATAATTTTTTTCTCTCTTCAGTCTGAAGTTCAAATTGAAAGCATGTTCTAAACATGTCCTAGAGTTAACAATCAGTTTCTTCTAAGCTGTAAACAAGGTCCAAAAAACCAGGGTGTTAAATGCCAAAACATTAATCTGCTGAGTGTTTTATACAAAACCTGAACACACAGAGTTAGATGTTCATTTACATTAATGACACTACACAAAGACCTTTCAGTTTAAGGCTAAAGTTCCATTAGCATTCTCTTTAGGATTCATTATTAAAAATGAGCATTAGGCTTAAAATATTTTAAGCAGGAATTGTAAAAATTATAAAAGAGTTCAACACTGCTGACAGGATTTAGAGACAGAGTTCAGGAATGCGCTGATTTATTTTTTAATTGAATCATGATGGGTTAATTCTTACATGACTACTGAGAGAAAAATACAAAGTTAAAGAGCCCAAACAAGAGAAAGAAAAGGACGCATAGACTAAATGACAAAATATCTCCAACTCCAGAGAGGTAAGTGTAAGACAATTGAAGTTCTAAAGACCAACAAAACATGGGGAGCATACAAGGTCACCAAAAGGAGGGAGGAAAATAAAGGAGGAAAATGGTTTTCGGTGATTTGTTACAGATTTTAACTCATTAAAACTGCTGTACTGCCACATGGAAAGTAAAAGGAAGACCCATTCTGGTAACTGTCACTATCACCTTTGCCAGTTTCATGACTAGATCTCCACAATGCTCCTAAAAAACATGCGCTTTCTCTGATTTACACTTCACACAGGCAAAACACCTACTATTTCTAGAGAAACTCTTCATGACAGAAAATTGTGGCCTTCTCTGCCAAGATGCAAGCAAGTGTTCTATTTAACACAGCTCACTCTCATCAGAAATATTGCATCTGCAAGACCAGACTGACAGACAATGAAGCAGAAGAAACTTGAAAATAACAAGGGATAAAAAGCAAGCAAGCCTAACTGATGAACAAGTATGTGCTTCTTGCACAGGCAACACCCACACCTAGGTGTGCTGCAACCGACTGTAATTAATGCTTTAACCAACTGAGAGCTGGGATGAAATGGTCTGAGGTTTCTGCTCCTGTCAACTCAATTCAAATTAATTGCGTATATTTCTTTCTATTGTTAACTACTGAGCAGTTTCCACATTAAAGGCACTGCTGGAGAACCACTGCTTTAGCCTATGGGATATTCAAAAGACCACATCTACACTTCAAGACTGTTTGCAAGAACGTTTCACTGGTTGTAAAAACACTCGTTTCTCGTGCAGGCCCCACTACTACAGCCATGCTTGTGTCCCAGCCTCCTCCAGTTTCTGCTCTCTTGCCGCTTAGGCAGCTCTCCCCCACTCAGAGCACCTGACAGGAGCCCCAGCCAGCGGGCTGCTCACCCCCCCGGCCGGGAGGCCGCCCCACAGAGCTGACGGGCCCGGCGACACAGCGGCCCAGCCCGCGGCCATCGTCCCCGTCACCATGGCAACGGCGCGGGGCCCACAGGTGCCCTCGTCCCGCTCCCCGCCGCCCAGCTCTGACAGAAAAGGCCCCTCTCCGCCGGCGAAGGCCGCTCCTGAGGGAGCCCCCCCACACCTCCTCAGGGACAGCGAGGAGGCGACACCGGGGGGAACGGGCGGCGGTGCCGCGTGGCGCGCAGGTGGGGAGGGATCCCCGCGCCACTCACCCAGAGAATGAGGCTGTCACAGAGCTGGGGGTCCGCCGGCTTCGCCTCCATGGCGGCGGCCTCTTCCCACCGCCGGCCGCCCCCGCTGAAAGCGGCTGCGTAAGCACCTGAAGCACCGAGCGCGCTTACGCCCAGCACTACGCGCACTGACGGGACGTGACAGGACACGACACCTCCGCGCGGGGGCGGATGCTGCGGGGACGTACACGTCAGCACGCGCCCATGCCTTCAAACGCCAGGAGCGGCAGCGGGTCTGACCAATCACGGAAGGGGGTGTAGCTATTCGGGCCAATCACGGGGGCATTCGTGACAGGCAGGGGCACGCCTCTCAATGGCGGTTTACCTCAGCCGTCGGCGCTGCTGTGCTCCGTGCGGTCTCTGGACGGGGTGTGGGCAAAGCGGGGACGTGTCACCTGCTTCTGGGGTGAAACGTGGCCCGAGGAGTCAGCGGGTACAGCCGCTACCTGCCCTCCGCGGCCCCAAGCCCGCGCAGGAGGCGCCGCTCCGTCCCAACATGGCGGCCGCTGCCTCCCGGCCGCGGCGCGCGCCGCCGCTTTTGGCGGTC
Organism: Caloenas nicobarica; assembly: GCF_036013445.1. Taxonomy (NCBI): domain Eukaryota; kingdom Metazoa; phylum Chordata; class Aves; order Columbiformes; family Columbidae; genus Caloenas; species Caloenas nicobarica. Next base: position 106,163,772 of record NC_088284.1, on the reverse strand, counting down.
ACAGCCGCTGCCGCGGGCCGGGGACGTCACGGCGGGAAGAGCTGCTGCTGCGGGCCAGCTTGAGCAGTGCCTAAGCTGTAGATAGGCCAGTGCACCTGTACCAGCTACAAATGTTGCTTTCAGAGCAGGATACGGATTTTTTTTTTTTAAATACCAATGTTAAATTAGTCAAAACCCACTTCGTTTGCAGAGGTGAAGGATGGAAAGCGCTTACGTGCAAAGCTGATGAGTAACAATTGTAACCCTTCTCCAGGAGGTGAGGCAACGTGCACCTGTCCAACAGCGCAGCTGGCATTGAGGCCTACGGCAGTTTAACCTCTTTTTAATTGTCGGGTTTTTTTCCTTTCTCCTCAGCCTCAAAGGCTATTGTTAGTACAACCCAAACCCCACCAGACTCGGTGTCTTACGGCTGCAGTTTTCACCCGCGGGATCAAGGAGCCTTGGCAGCTCCAAGTCTCTCATCTGCATCAGGCTGATGACGGCTAATGACTGCCTGCACAGGCCGGCAACCACCACGTGTTCCACTGCATTATCTCTAAAATGTAGGAGTACTTTTTTGTTTGATCTTTTTTGTTTCCGAAAAAAAACCCAGACTGAAATTCTTTCACTTGCTTTCCTCTGCTATGTTTGTTCCACAAGAATCTTGCGTATGCCTGGTTCAGGATCTTCTATAATACCCTGTCTCAGACACTCCAGAGAAAAGTCTAAGCACCTTACACTAAGAAGATGTGATTACTGTCCCTCTGCTTTTTCAGCACAAGAACTTGAGCAATTTTTCTCTCCAACAACCCTTTTTCTCTTAGCTAATTGTGTTTTATGAAGATTCTTACATTGCCTGTTGTTACTGTGATGTGCAGGATGGCATTAAAACACAGCAGTGTCTAGGTCACCTTAAGATTGAACTAAATAGCTTGAATAATAGCTGGTTTAGGCATTGTATGCTCTTCTTTTTTTGGCTATTCTACTTTAAGACACATGCTCTAATTTTCTGTTACTGATTGTACTTTGACTCTCAGAGATTAAAGTTGTGGTGGCTGACGTGGACAGTATTTACATGACTATTTCCCCTCATAACACTGTCCAGAATTGATAAAGGCTCAAGAGTGGACTTGGATTTCTGGAAAGCCTTTGACTGTTTCCTTCACCAAAGGTTCTTAAAGAGATTTGGTTGCCATGGAAGATTATGGGAAATCCTTATTAAAAATAGAATAAGGAATACAAGGTTTTTGCTGTAAAATCCCAGAGACTTCTGTGCTAGGATCCGTACTGTTCAGCATGCTCATTTTTGCCTTTTAATATTTTTCCTCTCTTATAATTTCTACTAGTTTTTGTTAATTTTTCTTTTACCCCTCTTCATTTGCTTACTGCTTCTCCTTCCTATTATTTTGTGTCCCTTCCCTTCCCAGGAAGTATCACATCCTAGTGTCGGTCACTTCCTACCAACCTCTACGCAGTTTCCTACAACCCATTTCACAGGAACATATAATTTTGCATTTCAGCTTGTTGATTTCACATGTGCTTTCTCTGCAGATTCAACCTCTTACACATTTGCTTTCTTTCTGCAATTTTTTCAGGCAACTCCTCTTTCCTGGGTTTATGCTACGTAAGCCAGGGAGCGCCAAAGCCGCCTGCTTTCTGGGGAACATGGAGTCAAAAGCAAGAACAGAGCCAGGAGGGAAGGGGCTTCACCAGCCAGGACCTCAACCCACAGGACCCAAGCAAGGTGAGCAGGGCAGGTCCAGGCATGTTCAATTGTGAGTTCAGCTCGTCCGGCAAGTTCATGGTGATGAGGCAACTGCAAGGTGAAGCCCGGAAGGCAACCTGCTGATCAGGGTCGGGCCCAGCAACTTTAACCAGAGTCAGGCACAGTTGCATCATCACCGGGTAATTCTAAGGTGAAGCTGGGAATTCAGTCCACAGGTCACAGTCCAGATCTGTGGAGTCCGTGGCCAGGCACAGGCATGGCTGGGACTCTGTTCATGGCCTAGGGCTGAGCTTCGATGGAGTGGCCATTTACAGGTCCGCATCTAAAAGGTGTTTTCCAAGCACTTGGGAACAAAACGTCAGAATATAAAAATACTGAATAGTGACACTTGGTGGTTAGTTATGTAACCTGCACTTTTCTTGCCACTAGAAAACAGATGAAACATGATCCTCAGCTTTTTGGTCATATGTCGTAGCTTGGCTGACAGTATTCATGGAAGTCTGCACTTCCCAAGCATCTTACAAAAGCTTCAGAAGCATCATTACTTAATTTCTGCCATTAGCAACTCCCAGGAAGGTGCCTGCCAGCTGCAAATCCATGGGCACAGTGGGGTCCACAGTGACTCTTCTATAGGGGAATATGTCCACCACCCAGAGACCATTTAGCAACCCCTAAACCCCAATGCCACAGCAGCCCAAATGGCCATGGGCTGTGTTTGCTGAGGTGTCCCTGGTCAGTGGGGGCAGGTGGCCTTGGACGTACAAACTCTGGGTTTGTGCCTCAGCACCAATTGGGACTTCCAGGTGGCTACGGCTGATCCTGAGCTGCAGGCGGCCTGAGGTTCTGTGTGGTTTATGCTCCCTGCATGACCATCTTGCTACTTTGCAATGAAAATATTAACATCTAAGCTGAGATCTTTGCAGCAGCAGAATGCATTTTTTTATGTTGTAAGTAAATGGAAATTTTAATTAGGAGGCTACAGGGTAGTAGAAGCTGCTTCTACCAAAGGCCGACCCAAGCAGGATGGCACAAGGACCTGTGCTTCCAGCAGGTCTCAAATGGCTATAAAAACGCAGTATTGCAATTGTATGGTCAGGAAAGGTTTATCCAAAAAGGTTTGTGCTAGTAAAATACAAAACAGGAAAGGAAAGTTACAAAAAAATAATTGCATGGGGTTGCTCAGGAGGAGTTTAACCAAAGCCCAACAGAATGAGAAGCAGCAGAGAATGTTGGAAGGGTCATGCTCATGGCAGCTCACCTCTGGCTGTCAGGAGGTTTTGTGGTAGGAAGTCATGAGCTCTCCACATCCCCTCTTCTTCTGGCAAAGGTTTGTGACCATACACAATGGTCATGTCTGTCGTGTGGGGCCAAGGAGCTAGGTCGTGGCAGGGCTCCAAGAACTTCAGTGACTTTTCTCTTCAACTGCCTCTTTTACTAATTGGTTTGAATCATTATTTTTTTGCTAACTGATTCTGTTTTATGAAGATTCTTACACTCGCTGTTTTTACTGCCATGTGCAGGATAGCTTTAATTACATCAGCATTTAGGTCAGCCTGAGCAGACTAAACAGCTTGAGTAGCTGTTATAGGCATCATATGCTCTTCTTTTTTTGGCTAATGTGGGAATATAATGGAAGATTGGCAGGGAGGATTGTAAACACGGTCAAGGAGCTTGCAGCTGGGGTGCAGAAAAACATAGATATCATACTAATTTTTGTTTCGTCTCATGTGCTTGAGAAGTAGAACCTCTATGTTTAGATAGCATAGGCTTCTGATAGACTCCGATGCGTGCCTGAGATTCCTGCTCTGCTGTGAGGAAGATCAAAGCACAGTAGTAAACTACACCTGTGTGAACCCTTGAAATCAGGTGAAAGCAGCAGGTTTGGTGATCCTGTTGCATGGGCTGAGTTCTGCAGTGCCCCTGTCCCCACTTGGGTGCCTCTGCCTGGGTGCTACTTTGGGGACCCTCTGGTTGGCAAGGTAACAAAAATTAATTTACTTTTTGCACTTCATCCCTGGTTTTGTGGTTGTTCCTGTGTCCTGCTTGTGCTGGCTCACACAGCTTCAAGATAAATGCTTTAATTTTCTGTTACTGATTCTACTTTGACTCACAGAAAATAAAATCGTAGTGGATGACACAGGCATTACTTACATGACTGTCTCCCCTCATAGTGCTGTCCAGAATTGATAAAGGCTCGAGAGCAGACTTGGATTTCTAGAAAACCTTTGCCTGTTTCTTTCACCAATGTCCACTGTCACTACATTTTAAGTCAGGCTAAATTACTTATTGCAATAGGAAGTTATTTAAAATGTGCTCACTCTTTTTGATAGTGCATCCTTTTCCTTCTTGACGAAGCACCTGACGGTCTCTCAGTAAGGGTTGTCTACCTTGCTTAGCAAAAAAGAATGGCATTTGCGACAATAATTTAAATTGCTAGGCTTAAAAATAAAATCCAATTCCTAAGGTTTTTGGGTATTTTTTGCGTGTGTGGTTTCTGGTGGTTGTTGTTGTTTGGTTGGGGTTTTTTTTTAATTATTATTTCAATGGAACTTGGATTATTATATCCAGTAATATGAACAATATTTAGCTCAGACATGAGTTGATTACTTGCTCAAGAACACTGCATATCCATACACGTGAGTTTTCCCGTACCTTGTGTGGCAGATACGCATGTCTCCTGTAGTGTAACAATATTCTTATTCTTGTTGGAAAATCGTCATTTACAGATCCGCACCTAAAAGGTATTTTCTAGGCACTTGGGAACAAAGATGTCAGAATGTAAAAATACCGAACAGTGACACTTGGTGGTTAGTTATGTAACTTGCACTTTTCTTGCCACTAGAAGACAGATGAAACATGATCCTCAGCTTTTAGGTCATATGTAGTAGTTTGATTGACAGGATTAATGGCCCAAGCATCTTACAAAAGCTTTAGAATCATCAAATAAGCCTCGTGATGTTCTGTGGCACTGAGGCATGTATGAATTTTTCAGAGGCAGAAGCTAGAAACTAATCAACTGCCAAAATGTGTGCAGTTAATTATCACACAATACAAACGGATTTGGTACCTGCTGTATTCCCTGGGCCACATGTCCCTTCACGTCCTGTCATCATCTCTTACATCTTCCTGCTGTATACACTGCCGCTTCCTTTTGAATCAGGCTGTATGTGTGTTGGCAGTTATTAGACTTTCATGAAAAAGCATTGGCTGTTTATTCTCTAAATGCTGCCAATTTACAAGTTATTACAATCAAATAAAGATTATTCAGCATAAGTGAACACCTAAAAATCATAAAATATGAAGAAAAAGTGCACTAATGGGATCTTGCATTATTTGCCTGGCTGAAGATTATCAGTACCTTGCTGGTCTCATGCAAGTTTATGTTTCCTGAGTACACAGGAGATGGAACAGGCTTCCAAAACCTGCAAGATTTTGCAAGTCACTGGCAGTCAGCAGTCACAGTCTTGTGATTTCTGATGTACCCCCAGGGCCTGAAAAATATTACCCAAGATACCTGTGTCAGCTGTGAGAGCCCCACCAACCCATTGCTTCCTCCATTTGGGGTAAGAACAGGGCTGGGGGTTGAAATGGCTTATTCCACGATTGCTTTCCAATCTTTCAATAAATTACATTTTACAAGAGTAGTAACTCCCAGAGCAGGGAGTGGTTGTGGTACAGAGAAAATCTTACCATGATCTGAAAAGGAGCTGTTTGGGCACATGACACATGACTCCTTATTTCTGAGAAAAAACAGCTGGAGGAGATGAAAAGAAAGGATAAAAACACAAACACCAAAAAAAGACAGTTTTGATGGCTGAAATACTACTGGGGTAGCCAACCGTTTCACAGTGTTTCAGGTCGATGTCCTCATATGATTTTTGGTGAGGGCAGCAGGTACTATTATTAGTGATTTTTAGGTAAGGGGGAGAGTAGGACAATTATATAGCGTGTGTCTATATGGCACAGTTAGCCAACAAGACTGACTACTGTGCTGTGATGTGTTTTTTGCTGAAGATGCTCTACAATAGTTTCCAGGTCAACTATGCCCTGAGGGAAATGGGAACAATGTCATGATGATGAATGTAAAAATTTTCATCATGTAACTGAAGTGTCTGTTTTGTAGAATACCCAGAGATGTTTTGTCTGGCTGTTGTGGGAGATGAAAGTCCCTATAATATATTCATTATCGAAAGAGTAGGAATTCTGGATATTTTGTATATTCATTCTGAAAACGAATACCTTGTACGAGAGCATATTCATCAAGGGAGTCTTGTATTCAGGCTTTTCTGAAATGTGGAAACATTTTCACATGGAATAAGCATCTTTCAAGTATTTTCACGTTAGACAGAAACACGTTCATCACTGAAGGCCCTTCTTGGAAGCCATTCAACTATGAGAACACTCGCTTTTAATAAAAGACTGTTTAAGCAAGTGGGATTCCTGGAATTCCTGAGCAACTTATGCTCTTCTTTACACATTTCTTAGCACATCTTAACTCGAACATTTTATTTGATCCTCACAGACTGAATGGTGGTAAGGAATAGTCACCTCATTAGAACCATGAAGGCTTAGACTGCCATTTCTAGTCTGTCTTACAACGAATTCCGTTTTGACTGCAGTGATTCTGGGGTCCTTGGTTACAGAATTTCAGGTAGAGTTATCTTAGCCCATGTGCTACAATGAGTGTGTATATAGTTTACAACTGCATCTGCACCTGCTACACAGAATAATAATAACACAATTATTGTGTTATTACTTTAGTATATTTAGTTTATTACAGTAGTTTCAGAAAAAAGTAGCAAGTACTTATAAAAATATTAATTAAGGTTTATCATGTCAGTGAAGTAGTCACTGATAAACTGAAACAGATGTTACTTTACTAATATTGCTAACGTAAGCTATGCAGATCACATTTCAATACAGAGATTATGAAACTGCAAAGTAGGAAGGTATTGTTAATCTCATGCATACAACAAATAAACAAAACCCGGTAGAGTCCTCCTAGACAGTTTTTTATCTTATGTTGGAGGAAGAAGAGAAAGGGGAAGGAGCTGACTGAACAGAGGGGCCGCTCAGACTTGATTTGAAGCAATTGTTAAGTTACTCACCTTAGTACTTTTCAGAGCCACAGGCTCTGCAAAGAGGTGTCTTCTTTTGAGATTATAAATGTGTCTCTGGCCAGTCCACTGTCTCTAAGTTCTCCTGGGAAAACAAAATTCACTTGCAACATCAAAAAGAAAAAGATAAGATGGACTATATGAGGGCTACCTTACCTAGTCACTCCTGAAAGAGCTGGAAAAGATGAATGCAGAGGATGACGGATTATCTCTGCTTTAGTATAATATCATTCCCACGGCAGGGAGGTAGAGAAAAGGTGGAAATAATGCCACAGAGCCAGAAGTAGTGATATCTCATTAAATTCCATAAAAAGCTATACTGGAAACAAAGCAGGTCAGAGGTGGAAAACTAACTGCCTACATTTATAAAGACAACTCTGACCAGATCTTTGTAATTGTACCTTTTGGATTCATACAGCAGGAGAATAAATAGTTCACATCTCTAAGGAATGACCTAGCTTGGTTATCTCAGTGAAACCTCTCAGAATCCGGAACTTTTATGAACAGTGACTTGAGCAGGAAAAAATATTTACACCTCTAGGACATAATTTCTCCTCAAAGAGCCCTCACTTTGTTACTGTAACCTGCCCTCCTGGCACGCTCCCGCACTGCCTCGGTTGTTTCTCTAACATTGGTCAATCTCATATCTGTGAATTTCTATTTCTGGCTTTTTGTTTACTTTCTCGCAGATATCTGCACTTCTATTTTGGTGCTCTTATCTTTTTTTTTCAGTGAACAAGGTCACAAGTGAAAGTGGGCTTTGGCAATTCCAGTATTAGCAAGCTGACATTAATTGACATCACGGAACTATTTGCACTGTCATGGTAGCAGCTCCTGGGCTTTACAAATTCACATGTATTAAATTTCTCAGCTACAATTTCCGTTAGTGCCAGTAACAATTCAGTACTGGGATGTGAACTATTGCAGAGATGTACTTGTGACAAACAAATCCACATTCATCTGCTTTCAAATCCTGTTTCTACAGGTGCGTTGAAAAGGCAGCACGATGTTGTGACTTCATTTGAGTAAGGCATTGGTTTGGCAGGTGGTTTTGTGTCCCAATGAGGCCATTTGGTGTGTAGCTTCTGATCCTGAGAATATCTTTGCACTTATTTACTGTTATGCACCAAATACCTCCAGTTTCCACCACAGTCCAGGATTACTCCATGAGTAAGCTCATGAGCATGGTTTTTTTTCAGGAGTAAAAAAGGAGTAATCCCTTTAGATTGATTCTGTGCCAGGTACTGGTATGTAGTCTTGCACAGATAAGATAATTATGGTAATATATCTAATCTCTCCAAACACAAAATAATTTTCAAAACTCTGTGTTCCATTGTACCTATTATATATCATTATCTTATGATTCAGAAACATTATCATCAGTATACAAGGCTCACTGAATAAAGTGTCAATAACTTGTTCATTTCCATTATTTTTAAACTGAAAATTAACAGCTAAGTTATTAAAGCATGTTTATTTCTCAACATCTGTAAGTTGATGTGAAAAATTACTAAAAGACATCTTTTAAAATGGAATATTTAAATAGTATTCTCTAGTTGAAGAAGAAAAGTCTGTATTCAAAAATAGAAACACCAGGTAAAAATGTCATAGCTATCACTTGCTACTAAATAACACAGAAATGTCTAAAACCCAACCACAGCTAAACGGAGTAGGGTGGCTGTAGGTATGTAAAGCACAAAATGAATTGTTATGATACTCACCGCAACATTTATATATTGAAAAAGCAAGTTAGCATGCACCTGTCAAAACTGAGTTCAGATTTCTCATCATTGTTATATCAATGTAATTTTTTTTTCCTTTGAAAATAAGCATCATTTTGCCTAATAGTTTCAGACTAATTTTCTTTCATATTTTAAGGTTCTCTTGATACAGCATATTCCAAAGAGTGAAAGCCAACTCTTCAGCAGGGAGGAGTTAAGCCTCTTTTTAACAGATTGCTCCCTCTAAGCAGTGCCAAGGAGGTTACAATTATTTTTATTGGCATTTCTAATAAAAATACATTTTGCACTTGCATAATTTTTTAAGATAAAATTTACAATTGTCTGATTTTACTAGCTGTTCACTTATGTTTCTATTTAAAGAGACTTCTCTCTTGCTTTCCTGATGCTCTTCACTGCCAGCTGCTCTGACACGTTTTGCTCTTTCAGAGGAACCAGGTTCACAGCGGTTCTGAGGGTTTACCTCCTCCCCGCTCAGCCAAAAACCCCCTGGTTTGTGTCAAATACCATTACATAGGCCCTGCTCCAAAACACTGCCAGGAAGTGTTATTTCAGATCTTTATGCTTCTCAATCCCATCTTTACACTTCTCAGGCCCAATTTTTGGTTAGTCAGGCTTTTGTGGAGTAGAATAAGAAATCTCATTTGTAAAATTGGGAATTAATAGTGCAATAATACAAGTGAATGGCATGAACAGACTTGTTGGTTTTGATGGGACTATTCGTCTACGCAAAATAACTCAGGCACGTGTTTGCCAGCTCAAACTCCAAAGCCAAAATGACAAACTTACTCTCAGTGAACAGTATTACCTGCACTGTAGCTGTGCTTTGAGGCCTTAACCAAAGATCTAGCACCCAAAAAGCTCAACCCACAATTAGACAAAATGGATCCAGGATTACAACTTTCAGTCACATACTGGGACCAAAAAAGTTAGCAGAACAATAGGAATGGCTGGCCTTGGGCAATCACAGTTTTACTGTTTTAACATATGGATTCACAGAAGTTTAAGAGATTTTCTTGTGTCCATTAACTTCTCAAAATATTCTGGAGCAATGTGAAGGGAACCTTGCTTTTATTTAATAGTCTTCCTCTGGCAAACAGGTACGGTCAAACTGCTATTATTTAGTTAGAGGGGGTTTCACCTCTGTATTAAAACCATTCAAATCCTTTTTTAGCAAGTACTAACCAAATGCTTAAGTGCCCTAGCTAAAAAAGATTTAATATGTTCAAATCAATTTTCCAGTGTATCAACATTCTTGTCTGAAAAAAATCACAAGAATAACCAACATCTATGTTAGCAGCATTTATGAATTTAACACAGTAAGCAGAGTAGTTGGGAAAAGGTTGGAGAGAAAGGGCTATGCTCAGATATTTGGGTTGGGAAAGGTTAGAGAGCAAGAGCTATGCTCAGATATTTGAGGGATTCACCAGGTGGAAGCATTTTACAGAACAGCCTGGAGAGGATGGCACTGCTTACCCTGTGTCAGTTCTCGGGATAAAGAAATGGCTCCAGCTTCTGCATCTGTCAGTTTGGCGCCTTTAATAAGGAAGTAAATCACACTGTAGATTTGTATATATGCATGGATAAATAATAACTGACAGCTATCACACTGGCATGCGAGCACGCCTGTGTACTCAGGGCAGGAAATCACATACAGTATTTCATTTGTGCCTAATTTATCTGTGACAAAGTGAGGAAGATGCCCTGAGGACTGGTGACTAACAAGGAGCTTTGTTTATGCAACAAATCCCGTCCAGTTATTAGTCTTTGAAAAGTGCTTTGTTTAGCTTATCAGTGCTTCAGCAGCAATGCCAGGGGCATTATTTTTGTTCAAAGCATATTTCTATTCCCATATTACTGACTCGCACTCCAGCCCTCCATAAGAGGTTATGTGTTACCTGAGGGCTGAAAATTAGGCATGTGCTTCAGTGCCTTGTTGAATCAGGATCAGGATGGTTAACACTGCACAAAATGGAGCCCTTAATAGGTTTCCTTATTAATTTTTCTGCATTAAACTGGAGAACACCTTTATAGAAATCAAGCCTTTCTTAAGGACCATAAAGCATGACAAAGCATAAATACCTTATGAAGTATATATGCTCATTTATTAAAATTATTTTAGCATCTTAGACTTTCTGATTCAATTGTACACTTCACTTGATTAATTGGACAATATTATGTTACACAATCTAATTCTGCAGTTATGCAATTCCAAAGTATCATAAGTTTCTGGCAAGTTTTAAGGCTGTTTCACAACAGTACTGATAAGCTGCTACTCTATCAGGTGATCAAAATACCTGCAGTGTGCCCTTGATCAAGTTAATATTTAAAAACAGTAATGCAAATTTTTTGTTAGGTTCAGGTATCTTTTCAGTTATGTTAAAAAACTTTTTTGGGGAAAGATTTATTTAGATGTTTTAGAAAGGGAGGGCTGTTTTGTTTTGTTTTTTCCTATTTTGTCCCCCCCTTTTTTTTTTTAGCAGACTACCTTTATTTGAGGGGAAAAAACCCCTCACCACATTTCTTTCATGACTGTAATTTAGAAAACCTGACAGACCCTTGTCATTGGGCAACTAAGTTAATAATTGACAAAGACGCAGAGCTGGCCTTAATGAATGATTCCACACCAACACTGTCAGCGGGTGTAACCTGCTCAGCTCCTCTCAAACGTTTCTGGGAAGAGGAATGGTAAGTCCAACTTTACGCAGGTCTTCCAAACCACAGTTGAAAGTGTTCATTAGAATGATTAGGAATAAATAATTGAAGTATTTACTTATACTTTTAATCATTAGATTACTTTTGGAGAATTTGCATGGACCAATTCTTCCCTTTAAAATATGTCATATTTTTAATTTGCTTGTGATTAGGTTAAATACGTATAGTCAAATAATGAGCTGCCCAGTGTGTCCTCCCTGATCATCTTAACTGGCCTTGTAATTGAGACACAGAGCAGCTGCTCACAAAAGAATCTGACCAAGAGGTCTCATTGTATCGTGCCTTCCTAACGAGTTTAAACCTCAAAGCAAGTTCTCTTTTACTTCTAAACAATGGCAAATGTTCAAGGAAAGATGAATAAATGTTTGTTAGCACTTGAATCTGATAAGTGCTTTTGAAACTTTAATTCCTTCTCTTCAAACATGAGAACGGACTCATCCCTGATGCTTTAAAACTAAATTTCCTTGTGGTAAAACTGAAAGATGTTGTGAGCTGAGCTGTGTCACAGAGATAAAGGTTTATACCCCCAGGAGCTTCTGGTTTCACAGTCAACAGTCTGATCACTACTGCACACCTTTCTTTTGCATGCGAGAATTAAAAATGCATCAAGTCTAGTCGCTGTGGTTTAGTACAAGAGGCTTGATTTTGGAGATTTCTCCTAGAATTATTTTCTGAAGCGCTCAGTTTTCATTATAAGTCAGAAGATGTGTCCAGATTTGAAAAAGGCTACTTTTTCTCAAAAGTGTGATTGCCTCATAGGGAACTTCTGGGCTTGAACAGTTTCAGAGCCTGGCCCCCGATGAGGTACCTACGTCGAGAATTCTTTTTCAAATCTGATCCCAAAAGCAAATAATACCTGTGGTGCCCACAGAGGAAGGAATATAAACATAAGAACACCATTTTAGAAAAACTTTAAAACTATATTTAAAAAGAAACATGTAAACTTCCCATGGTCTTTGCCAACCAGAAAATTTAAAATTTGACACGAAGCACTGTACATGGTTATCCACTGCAACTCCTATAATTTTAAAAAAGTTTTCAAAAGGCATTTGTGTCATATATGAGCATGTATGTCACACTATGTTCAACTTACTATCTTCTTGCTAGTTTGTTGAAGTGGGTGGGTACATTTTCCATCAGTATTTTTGCATAGGGAGTTACTTTATGTCCATTAGCTGGTGGGGGAGCTTCCCAAAAGATAGGAATTGTGGCACTCATAATTTGAGGTGGCAGAGTTTAAAGCTTTCTCTGGATCTTTGGATTCTAAGTCTGTTTTTCAGAATAATTTGGTTCTGAACTTTGTGTGGGTTTTTTTCCCCATTTCTTCCAAGTAAACTGACTCCTACTGGACTATACATTTAACCTTCCCATTCCGTCTGTAGTACGATTCCCAAGAACGTATGGCCTAAACCACCAATATTTTAGGGCTTTTAAAGATTAATCTTAGACAAAAGATAACATTAGGTGTTCAAAATAGTATCAAGAAAATCAAACAGAAAATCTTGACTTGGGTATCTTCTTTCATATAACAAAATGAGATTACTGTGGTTGTAAAGTATGAGGAACTCTTGAGCTTCCTTCTGTCTCTTGAACTTGGGAACAGGCTCATTTCAAATCTCACCAGTGTGACCAGTATGAATGCTGAAGGAATTTCCAAACCTGGTTTTCTGTACTATACATTGTGGCACTCCCTAATTTGACCGCAGCTCATCAACAGTTACTGGAAGATGATGTTTCTGGTGACAAATAGTGCAAATTTGCCCCACTTCTCCCACAGCAGAGATGTTCCTGGTATGGCGGCATAATTTCCATACGCTACATAGAAAACTATTTCCATAGTCCCCTTTTTATTCATCAAAGCTGCTTTACAGTATCAGCATGGCATTATTTGGGCCTGGAATTTTCAAAGGTGCAATAGCCACCAAGATCCAAATACAAGGCTATAAAATATTAACTTTTATGGGCACTCTCAAAGTTGCCAGCCTAAGATCTTAACAGGAATGACAATTTTAATTATTCTTTGTAATTACATGTAGAACTACTGTATGAGAGGAAGCTCTCTAGAAGTCTGACATTTTAGGCAAAGTCACACTAAATATTTTATTTTGCTAAGGCTATTTAATGCCATCAAAACCTCACAGCCTCGTGACACAAAATACTAACTGCCATAATCACTACTTCAACTCTAATTCAGTCTGCTAGTTCAAATGTTCAAAGGCTGGCTCAAGATTTTGGCAGGGGTAAATTAATTCTGGCAGACTTATAGCTATGTAAGATACCATCTGTCTTCTTCTATCAGATCCAGCTGGGAGGTCCCCTTTTAACTAGGATAAAGACAACTCGAACACCATTTTGAGGGCTTGGACTAAATAAATCAGAAATTTGATTATGTGCATATAATTTATTAAAAATAAATGAAAGATTTGGCATGTCTTTCCTAGCCTCTCTACTCAGGAGAAGACAAAGCCACTGATATCTTTGCTGAAGGTGACTCCAAGTCTCTCTTTCCCCTTGAATGCTCTATTGATGTAAGAATGGCTAAACCAGGTCAGACGAGGGCCATCTTGCCCTCCCTGCAGCAATGGATGCCTACAGAAGAATAAAGAAACATTAATGATGCTTCCCCAGAATACTCTCTCATTCTCTAACAGTTTATGGTACCGGAACTTCCTCAGTCAGAGGTACTACCTTTGCATTTCACAGTACTTGATGCACAGCACCTGTTCAACTCAAAAATTTCTAGCATCCATGACAAGAACGTCCCCTGAAGTAAATGTAAAGAACTGCCTATTTTTTTTTCTCCGAATTCGCCACCTGTTAGTCATACTGCCAGAGCTGGTCGAGTTTCCCACCTTGTTTCATTCAGTAGGAGAGAGATCACAATAAAATAAAAAATGCTGTGTCATGGTACCGGGTTTGAATGATTTTTCTTCATTGTATACAGGCGCGTGTTCTTCGCCTACTGTCATTAGTACAGAATCATTGTCTGGTTCTTTGCTTTAATTCATAAGAGTCGTAACTCTAACTCAAATGCTCTGCAGCATTTTGCCCTCAGCAGCAACTTGCCCTCAGCTGACGAGTTTGCAGCCCCTTCGTGTGGTAACTTAGCAGCCAGCACTGGTATCATATGGCAACACAGCAACGTTCCATTTTCCTGTTTTCTGACCAGCACAAACTCTGTTTCTGCACAATTGCTCATTAAGTCGGCAGAAGATGAATCATCTGGAAAAAAAAAACTATAATCATTTGTCCCCTAGGAGTCATATAGTAAGTTAATTATTGTACAACATGTTCTAATACGAACTACATGAGCACTTTCAACTTATTGAGGTTGCAGAGGGCAAGAGAGCTTTTCAAAATTTCCATCGGTTATGGTCTGGGAATGCTGGGTTTCCCTTGACTCAGTATCTATTGCATAATCAGAAACACATTTGGTTCCCTTTGTTGTATGAGTCAAAGCTAAAGAAATGTGTGTGTTATTACTTTGCAAAAATAAAGAGTAGATACCTGATTGGCTTGTCATGTATGCAGTGTTTATAAACACAACTGCTCTGGGGCAGTTCCTCAGCTGATGAAAACTACTTCACCTTTTATCAGTTGAAATAATACTCTTCTGAATCTGCAAATACCCCATCAGTACTGCATGGGAAGTCAAAATATAGGAATGTGATGTGCCATATGGATTTTAGGTGGCATTGTGTTAAAAACTGCTTGCCTGGGGCTCACCTGTCCATGTACTGGACTTGAATCTGTTCGTAGTCATGTTTCAGTTATTTGTATCCAGTCATCCCAGCTTTGTTGGGTGATTGTGTGATTGTTATCTCAGCAGGAGATCATCTTATTGGTGCATAAAGAGGAAAATCTGAAAAGAATGCGAATGCCTTCAGCATCTGAAGTTTTTCTGTTGAGAATCAGAAACAAATACATCTACAACTTCACAAACTGTAAAGGAGAAAGACTTTTCCCAGTAGTTACGGCACATTGTTTTAAAACCTCCAGTTCTTATTTACAAACTGTCATCATAGGAAAGAAAGACTGGTATTAAAGGTGCTGATCTGAATTTACGAATTGGGTGAACTCATCATTTTAAGACATGGCTCTGGCAGAAGACCCGGTTTCCTGACCACTCATTCGGCAGACCTACACGATGACCTCTCTCTTCTTTCTTGGAATTATTACATTAAAAAAGTTAATTGCTTAAATAAAACCTTTGTCTGTTGTCAAATGAGCTTGAAATTTCACAGTCAGGCTGGATCTTCCAATATTTGAAATGCAAAAAATAGTACCTATTGAATTTTCTCTCTATAAAAACTTCTATAAAGAGGTCAAATACTTGGAAGTGTATTCACTGATCTGTCATGTAGACAAATGCCAGTTGGGTGTTTGAAAAACAAATAAGCAGTCCAAGTTGGGCAACAAGGGACAGGAACCAAACAGCAACACTGTTATCTCAAAGTATGCCGTCATCTCATCTGAACGTCTTACTTCAGTAATGGAAAAATAATACCTGTTCCATGCAATGCTGCACCTCTGTGGTCATTACGAAACACGAAGTTCACCATTTTTTGACCAAAGCCCAAAGTAAAATCGTAATTGATGTCATCTCCTGTTGAACCTCGCTAAACATGCGTAGGCAGTGGGGGACAGTCAGTGACCTTCAAGACTCTGCCCTAAAGTGGAAGAACTTCCTTGGAAGCTGCGTCCCAATTTCAGAAGCCCTCCTCTACTCCTGGGACTGACAGAAACATCAAAATAACTTTATCTCAAGAGAGAAAGGACACTAATCACAATATTATTACATTTTCTTCCAAGACTGATCTCGTGGTTATGGCAATTGAACGTATGGTCAAATGCCAGTTTCTCCATGGTGTGCTAAGAGGAAGTAGGCAGGTCCGTCATCCGTTACAGATTATCTAGTGCATCATAATAAAGGTAGCAAAAACTTTCAATGTGGTAAGGAATCAGTATCAAGTAAGAAGAACTTATTTTTACCTCTCACTGTATCAAATAATCCCGGCACAGATGAATATACTGCAGAGTACTCCAGAAGCACGGTAACGCAAATATGCCCACTTTGGATTTGAAAATGCCTCTTTAGCATTTGAGTAGCTTACAGAATTCTTATCTTCCTACTCTAAAAACAAAGCACAATATTATTCTTAATTATAGACGTTGCTAAGCAAAGGGAAGGATTGTTTGGAAGCAATTTATTTCCTCAAATAAAGGAGTCTTTTTGCTAAATAGCCTGTGATACGCGCTAAGGATACCATTCTGCCACCCAAGGAAGGCAGAGAATGCACCAGACTTTATTTCAGTATTTTAAGTAATAGACATGACTCCAAAGGAGCAGGAAAAAGATCCAAAATCTACTGAGGTGGACTTCAGGTGCTGTCTGACTAATAACGACAGCTACAGTGATACAAACTCGACTGGCTTTCAAAACATAAATATTATCCAGTGGTGTGGGGATGTATCACTGGAAGCAGAAATGTGGCATCATAATCGTACCTCTGACGCTGGTCCTTTCTGTAGGATTACACAAAGCATTTCTTTGTGCCTGATTTTCATTATCTGCTGAGGTAACGATTAGTTCTGCGTGACATCTATACTTGGTTTCTGTGACTCTCTGCTAATCAAAGTAAATTATTATTAATGAACTGAATATGTCAATCAAAGTACTAATTTGTTGAAGACTCTGTACTACTTCTTTTCCAGGAATCACTCCAAATTTGGCAACGTAATAATCACAGTGACTTCAGCTGCCCCATCTGTCTCCAGACAGCTACTTTCCCAGTAGAAACCAACTGTGGACATCTATTCTGTGGTAAGTTTTCTGGATTGACAGTGCAGTGCTCATACAGGCTACTGAACAAAGCACTCTTCTTACAGAGATCTCAAGTTCTGTTTAAGAACCAAGACCAAGCCCATCTCCCTGGAATTAATGTAAGTTCTCTCATTGGAAACAGAAGTCTCATCTTTATATGCCACCAAAAAATCAGTAATAGTGTTTTTATTTGCTCAGTGCTTTTGCATCTGCAAGGAGCCACTTGTCAAATGCCCAAGAAATCTTAAGATGACAAGAGGCAACAGATTATTTTACAGGATACTGTTAAATTACAACACAGCCTCATGGAATGGGTAAAATGCACCAGAAAAAACACAATTTGAATTCAATTATGCAAAAAAAGCCTGTTATAAAAATCAACAGTCTAATAATCATGCAGCTCGTGACTGTAAAAGTTCAAGATGCAACAGACTTTAAGTCTTATCTTCAAGCATGAACTCACTTTCGGGAAGACAGCTTGTCTTTTTATATGTCAATACTCAACAGCATAAAAACCCAGCTATCCCATAACATTGGCTCTGATTGTATTTGTATCGGTGAAAACTGGGAGTAAAACACACTGGGCTCAGGTCTGATTCTGTTCCACAGGCTTGCTTTCCACGTGAAACATTTGCCTAAAATAAAGCAGATGTGATATAGAGCAAGAAGGCATAATTACTTTGTTTTGTAGTCCTGTAAAAGCATTCTAAACAAAAAAATAGTGGAAGTTATACATTAAACAATTCAAAATGTGAGTTTCTAGTAATGTATAAACGTTATTTTAATCTGTTTGTCTTCTTAAAGTAAATCTGTGTGGTCATAAAGGGGAAAAATGTTCAAAGATGTCTCATCATGATGGATGCTCAGTAACTGTTTATTCCAGCCCAGGATCTGTCTTAACAGGAAAGGGACAGATCTAGATTTGAGGGTCCTTCTGTCGAGGCTGCCTGTGCTGTGGTCTCCCAACCTCACCCAGTGCACTTACAGTCACTGGATAATCTTAGTAAACCTGTAATTCTGTAGATAAATGTGTCTGCTAAATGCCTTCTTTGAGGCTGCTAAGCCATGCGGTTAGGATTTTAAAATTTAAATAATTTTTCAAAGAATACAAGGATGAAGCACAGAATAGTGGAAGGAGTTATATTCGTAATTGCATTTATAAAGGGGATTTCAGGATTTTTAAAGCCCACATTATGCACCACTAGAGCCAGTGTGAGCTTTGCGCCTGCTTTGAAACGCAGCAGGGTAAGACCACCAGCATACTTGGACTGACCACTGTTTTTCTCAGACCTCTGAGATACATCATCCAGTGAATTTACAGGTCAAATTCACAACCTCACTGCCTCAGCAGCTTATCAGTTTCCTTGCTGTCATCCCCAGGGGTACTTCAGGGCTCCTGCGCAGCACGAGGTCAGTGATCTCTGGCAGAGGGGCAGGCAGGCAGCACCATCTGCTACTGCAAGAGCCAAGACACATCAGAAGACACTGGTCAGAACCATAAAGCTCCTTTCCACTGCTCTGGCATTTTACAGAGACCTTAAAGCAAGTTCGAGTTAAATTTACAAGCCTTTTTCACATTTTTCATCACATAAGAGCATTATAAAACAGCCCAAGCATAAATGAGAAGAAGGGACTGTGTTGTTAATGCTGGTGCAATAAAAGCACATTTTTATCTTTAGGAAGTGTCATTTTTCTCTAGATTGAAATGATGCTCACACAGCACAACTCCTCACCACTGCCACTATCTGCAGCCTCTGAAACGACACCAAACCAGTGGATCACCAACAGCTGGGGACACTTCATAGGGCTCATCTACCTCATGAGTGACACCATTTAATCCTTTAGGTTGTTTCCTGCTTTTATAACACTGTTTTATAACATACAGGAAAAGGATACCTCACTCCAGGACAAACAGTGAGCATATGGCCCCAAAACGTGTTTCAAATAATGTCACAGAAGTTATAGTTTCAAGTACAAGGACAGACATAACAACAAAGATCATCAACTTTACTCATTCCCTGGCCTGGTTAAGTTTCCCTTTTTCATCTCTGAATAAGACATAATGATATGGACTTTATTTTTATTTTAAGATCTGTCGACGAGAAATAACATATACAAGCTTGGTATATATTGTTATTGTTAGCTGTATATATTTAGCCAGGCTTTACTTTCCTCAAGTACATCATCATTTACACTCCGAAGCACTGATTTCTGTGCAATGCACTATATATGTTATGACTATGTTTATATTGTAGAATCAGCCTCTGTAACATGCCTCTTTTTCATGTCTTTAACCAATAAAACTTTACATTGGGCTTATCAAAACCATTCTGCCTAGATCTAAGTCTGTTGTGACTGAAATAAAACTTCTCTTGATGCCCTGTGGAACAGAGCTAAGGCAATGCTGAGCTCTCTTAATAAATTCCAATATGGTAAAAGTTTTATTTAAAAAATGTGGTCAACCCAGAGCTTTTAAAGAAGATTAATGTGGACTTATAAAAAATGTCTGATTTTATTATTAGTAGTAATTCATACAGTTTGTCCTGAGGTTTTCGTTTTCAGCTTCAGTTTGAACCATATGTTCAGGAAGTTCAACTGAAAAGTGATCCTTGAGCAATATTATTTTTTTCTAATTAACAATAACCACAGAGGTATTTTAGAGAAACCTACAGACTCCCTTGGAAGGCTGTGCAGCAGGCTGGATTAAAACAGGATTTTGTCTGGTTTATGAAAAATGCACCAACGCACAAATAGGTCAACTTCAGAGGAGCCCTTCCTTTCCTGTTCTACTAAACAAAGGATACAGCAAATTTTAATTTCCACGGGCTTCTTTTTTGAAAGCCCTTGAAGAACCATGGAATCCATCAGTGCCCCGCTGTCACAGCGATACAGCCGTGTGGATCACGATACAGGATCTAGACCCAGTGGGTCAAAGCAGTTCCCTTGTCAAACACAAAAGGTCAAACGAAAGCTGGAAGCTGGCTGCCAGACTGAGTTTATAGGTACCACGTGGGGATTTACATATAAACACAGCCATGTGCCCAGCCAACTGCTCTGTATGTGCAAACAAAACAGAAGAGTCATAAAGAAAAACCCTACACTCAATGGAAACAAAAGCAAAAAGCACAAGTCAGAGAGACGTTCATGAAAAATATCTTTGGGCCAAATTTAACACCTCTAGTCTTAGTATACAAGATGTAACTGATATTATAGCATCATGAACACTTTAATACTTGATTTCAAACACAGTTTCTCCAATATTCTTTTCAGTGACAACAGATAAAGTCTGGGTGCAGAAAAATCCCACGCTGAGGGCTCCTGTTATAATACTGCTTACAAGAAACTACGTGCCCTTTTTTTTTTTTTTAAGAACAAAGAGCATTGTTCAATTCAATAAAGCAATTCCATCAAAATGGCAGCACAGCATTCTGCTTCTGTTTTCACCGGGGTCCTTGTCAAATTTGATCAGTTCCAATGTTAAGAGATTTTTTTTCCTGACCTGTCACATTGCACACTGCGCCCAGGAGCTGAAAGTCAAGCTGTGCTGCTTCGGATTAGCTGCTATTTATGCTTTGCTGTTTTTGCTGTTAGTGCCAGCACTGACATTCATGTATGTCAACTGCTGCTGTCAGCTATATGCGCAGTCTGATCTTATTGTCCTCAGATTCTGCCCTCTTTCACACCTGAGACCTTAATGTAAGAAAAGATGATGTTGCATTTGGAAATTAGTTAGCAGTCATCTAGGTAAGAAGAATAAAACAGAAAGCAGCAACTCGCTCTTCCAGAGCGATGCAGTTTCAGAAGGGTAACAGAGTTGAAATATAGTAAGAAAAAAAAGGCAAATGGACAAAATAGCCCAATGTACAACACTTTATCACCAAGATACATCTTGTGTCACCAGAAGTCTGCACCACCAGGCTGTCCCCTGGCTGTGCACATTGGTTTATCGGTGGTAACTGACCCTCATAACCAGTAAAAGCTGAACTGGCTCCGGTGGAACTCCACCTTGATGCAGCTGCGCTGCCTTTGTCCGCAGCAGCCAGCGCCGTGCTCTGAGGGTGCCTGTATTCCTGAGTGCCTCGACCTCAGCCCAGGGAGCTCCAGAATAAGACACTATCGACAGGAAAAGAAACTGAATCAAAGTCGCCTTTAGAAGGTTCATGTATCTCTGCGTTTACCTATGTAAGAGAGCTAAGGCTCCATTTTTACACAGTCACTTTGCAGAGCAAAACCACATCTTAAAATGAAAGCAAAGAATTACATTAATTTTTACAGAGTTGTAGAAAGAAGAGGGTTTATTACTGATAACTTCCTTGTAAACATTAAATATCCTCAGATATATCTGAAATATATTTGCACTTTTTTTTTTTTTGGTAGGTGCCTGTCTGATCACATACTGGAAACACAGTCCCTGGTTAGCAGCCATAACCTGCCCTCTCTGCAGACAAAAGGTAAGACTTACCTCCCTTGTTCACATCTGCATACAAAATGACATCTGCATCTACATACAAAATGACAAGCTTCAACTCTTAGGCTCAACTTTATTTATCCTCCGATTTTCTGTAGCATTTCAAACCTATTTAGACTTGAATGACCCTGCAGCCATTCTCATTTGTCATTTGACATGTCATGTCAGGCAACTCTGCGAAATAATTGAACAGGCCTCCAGCATTTTACTTTTGTATAATTTATTTAATCTCTGGGAGAACATTCCATAAAAAGCAATATGGAAGTTCCTAATCTCATCTGACCCCAGTCTGAGGCTGCCCGTTTTACTGGAAGGATGATGGAAGTCATAAAAGGAAAATATTCTTGCTATTGTGGAACTGCTGGAGCTGGACAAAGGTCCAGTTGCAAGAGAGAGACTATGAAGAGATGTCCTACGGAACACGAACCTTTTTAATGGAGGTTAAAATACACCGTGCTAATACCAATCTTTTCTTATGAAGGTGGTTCTTCTGGATAACATCTCTTGTGAGAAGCAACAAGATAAGCCAAGTAAACAAATTGTACATGACATCAGAGATTACAACAAGCGTTTCTCAGGGCAACCTCGACCTGTAAGTAGTTATACATCTACATTTACCCAGTTAGTAGTGCGTAACACAGAGAGGATTGAAAGAGACCCAGCAATGAAAAGCAGTTTCTATCATTATGTGAATTACCTTTTTATGCAATTATGGGCAATACCATGGTGGAAGTGTGACAACCCACTTCTGGGTCTAGCACCTTCTAGTAAAGGTTCAGGCTAGAACTTTCGAAATTGAACTCGGATTGGAACTCCAGGATTTTAACTTGCCTCTAAAATTTCAAATCAGATTCCAGCTTAGAATGGAGCTGGTTTTTTTCCCCAGATATTGGCAAAATCAAACAGCCCATGCTGGCTCTGCACTTTTTTAAAAGCTGGAATCCCAGCTGGTAAGAGCTGGTACAGAGACGTGACAGGCAGTGGAAACGACTGAGAGATGAGGGCTGAAGGCACAAGTGAGGCCCGTTCCTGACAGGGTGTAGAATATCACCAAAGCAAATCTTACTCTCCTGTCACATCCTGGTAGGAGCCTGAAAGGACTGTGGAGTCTGGTTCAATCTATGGACTAAACTAAGCACTGTGGAGGGGAATGTTATTTTCCAACCCAACAAACTAGCATTAATGAAGAAGAACAGTCACGCAGTCCTACGGTTCCTGTACACACCAAGGCGAGACTTGAGGCCTCATTTTCAAGCATTTGTGGCCTACACTTGATGTCAGATTTTAAAGATGGGCGTATGCTCAGTGCACCCATTAAGGCCCAGTTTCCAAAAAGGATTAAATGTCTAGCATAATATTTTCTTTTTGAAGTGCTGGGGGAGCGGGGATTCCTTTTGGAATGTCCTCTAGATACCGCAAAATAACTGAACAGCATAGGTGGATTTGGACAGCACAGAAAGTTTCTGCATTTAAGAGATGTGAATCTGAAAGTGCTTAAGAGTCACATTCAGCTGAAAGAACTGCAGGGCATCAGAAAACAAAACAGTATAACTTATCTGAATATTTAGTTTGCAGATTACCTTTACGACATGCCGTTATTCCTGACTCTTGCCTTGCGAGGAATCTTCACTTGGGGCGGTCTGGTATGGATTTTTTTCCTAAGAGTTGCTGTTTGCTCCTTCGGAACAATCATATGCTTGTCTTCTCCATTTGACACAAAGCCTGGGCCTCTCTGTAGGACACTTGGAACAGCTGACGACATGGTGGTTGTTTCCCTTCTTTTAATTTGCATGATAAATATTTGTCAGCAAATTGCATCTAATGGGGTAAATATGGCAAGGTCCACAGCTCAGAGCATGCTGTCAGAGTCCTGACTGACTCAAACTTGGATTCCTCGGTCAAACTTCATCAGGCGATGACAGGCTTCTCTCTGATTTGGGGCAGCCTATGATGGATTTGTCATGCTGCTGCTGACAAAGGCTGAAGCAGGATGCAGCAATACTTGGCATGGCCAAGTGATTCAATGTGCAAGTGCTCAGAAGGCTGGTTTTACACTATACACTGCTAGACTCTTTCATGCTGCACTTCTTTGTAACTTATCTTCATACAAAGTGCCTGAATTGAAAACGCCTGAGGCTATGAACAGAGCCTAAAATCACAATGCCAATCAACTTGCAGCTGAAGAGTTGTAGAACTCTTGAGCTTTAAGATTTTACATCTTGGCTCAATTTGAATAACATTTTAATTTGAGAACTTAGCAAATGGTAGAATTTGCCAAGTCTTGTATAACGCAAGGAATGTTAGATAGTATCACTACAAAATCTTGTATCCATGCTTTGTGTTATCCCAGCTGATTCTATATCCACTGGAATACAGATTTTTTACAGCTCTGCAATGACTGCAGTCCTGATTTTAAAAAGAATTAACATGGAACTGGTAGTAACACTGGCTTAGAATAAAAATACTACAAGAGGAGAAAAGCATTAACAATCATGCAAGAAATGCGAACAAATCTTTATATAACTATTTCGTGTAAGCCCAGGCGAGGTACACAGCTTCCTTGAACTCTGTGCATCTGAGCTTTAACAAAGTCAGCATGACTGTTTGTTTCCTTTCTAGACTTCATACACTCCTTGTGATTTCCTTGTAAGACTTGGTACCAGTTCAGCCAGACAGATCAAGGCCAAACTTATGATGCTGATAAAAATAGCAGGAAGTTTAAGGAAAGTTTGCTGAAGTTGGGGTGTGTGTGCACGTCTGTTTGTGTTGCGCTGCAAAGAGTTAAAAATGCTGCTGCAGTGCCAGACAATCTGTGCCTGTACAATCTGGACATTTGCTATGTATTTGGAGTCAGTGGACTTCATTTTTACATATGAATTGTATATTAAAATAGATATATTAAAATTTAAGAATATTTATTGTTCACAATACACTGGTCTCCAACTGTTTTTTCCTTCTTTGTATTTTCAGTTGGCATATTTTATTGTGCCCTTGAATTGTAAGCTATAATATACCATAATGTTGCAGTTGTTTTGCTTGTTGTACTCTTTTTGTTATGATGTTTTTTCATTTTATTCCCATCAACTTTCATTGTCTTTAATTATGTCCCTGAACTTGTAAAGTTGTTTCTCTTAACAATGGGTACTTTGGAAACGGCAACAATTGCTTTTCCATGAACGACAAGGCAGGAAGTGCATTGTTTCTTAAAAAAAATTACCAGATGTTTTTGAGTGCTGACTACTAACATGAAAAAACCCAGAAACTATTATTTTCCGAGTTCTCTAAGTGCAGTTTTGTTATTGTGTAACTTCTGTTTGCATTTAACTGGGAATTATAGCCTATGCCAATACTAAAGAACAGTACTTCTATCAAGCTAAGTGTATAAAGACGGAGTCCATTTCTATAAATACTGACTCCATGGAAAGGGACTGTGGGTTGTTTCTCTTGCATAATACAGGCTCACCGAGAGGGTGGCAGTTTGCAGTTTGGAGAAAAAAAGGGTTCTCGTTTTGTGACTGATAACAGAGTTGTGTTTGATCTGAGTACACTCTTCTGCTACTCCTCGCTTCTTAATCAGTTGGGGTCCCTGGTTTTGCTTTTTAAACAGAACAGTATCTTTGATTAAGAAGTAACAGACAAATGGCAGAGAAAGAATTTCTGAGAGAACCTCACTGAAGGCACTGCCAGTGTTTGGATCTTGCAAGATCAAAACAATTTGTACTGTTAGAGGTGAAACATTTTTGCTGTATACGACCAGAGCGTCCAAACTCTTAACTTCTGCAGCCCAGTTATGCCATGACCTGTGGTTGTGAGCCTCGCAGAACCTTGTAGGACAAACTGTCCAGTACAGCCTTCGAAAATCACCTGGGAACAAATAAAAGCCTTTTGTTGCCTGAATTTGGCCAGCAGACGGCCAGGAAGGTTTCTGAGCACTGACAAATGCAAGTCTACGGAAGGAAAACTCTCTCCCCCTCTGCATTCTCCATACCTGCGCTCGCAGAGTTCAGCTCTGCAGCTGGCGAGCTGTGCAGACGGACAGCTCTGAGCTGGGTCTGGCTGCAGCAACGCGATGAGAACAGGCAGGGAGAGCTGGGCTGTTTCAGGGCTGACTCCCCGCAAGGCAGCTGGCAGGATGGAAGGAATGCACCTGCATTATGAACAGATTTTCAGGAACTGTGTCTGCTCAGCCTAGTCTTTCAGTGTCAATAGTGGGCCGTTTCACATCCGCAGTGATTAATGCGCGCTGAAGGCGAGTTACTTGCAAAAGACAAAATGGCACAAATTATTGATGGCAAAACGACTGCGCTGCAAGAATGGAGACAGAAAAAAAGAGAGCAGGAAACAGAAGAAAACAGAAAGAAAAAGACTGCACAGCTGCAAAAGTGATTCTCAAGTATCAACCACCAAAGAAGTACTATAATCACAGTGTAAAAAAAAAAAAATCCAATGGAAATCATGTTTTAGGTCTTAGCTGTAGCAGATATTAAAATCTAAAGGACCACGTGCGATACCAGGTGTAGTTACCTGTGAAAAGCATGACAAAAGGGCAGCGCTTCAATCCATCTGAGCCAGTGACGTTCCTTGTGCTGTTCCCACTTGTGGCCGGTCTGTAAATACCGGCACTGGGGTACCTGTGGCTGGTTGTCTTGTCTTCTCTGACTGTAGCAAATGATTATTCACTGGGGTGCAGGGATTATTGACGGAAAATAACCAGTGCTTCACAGTGAAGTGGGTGCATTTTATTTCTCATTAAATTATTTCTCATTAAAATATACACCTTAAATGATAAAATCATATTTTTACCAAGAACAGTACAGTAAGAAAAGATTACCCTCATCATAAGGATCTGGAAATTCTTTATCCCTGCTGTTCCTTGATTACGCAACTCTGGATCAGATGCTGTTCATAATGGAGCGATACTCCTTCTGATGTTCCACAAGCTTCAAAAATACTTCATATTTCTTGTCATAAAATCTGCATGAGAAAGTTAATTTCAACAAAGCCTGAGATTTTAAGATTTAAGTCCCCTGTAATATACATTTACTTCCTTCACTTAGCATCAAAGAAGCGTTGACTCTCTCCTAATTACAACTTTAAGCAGGATCGGAGTGCTGTATGCTGCCAGGGTAGAGCTTCCACCCAAACAAGTGATTCTGAAGTTATAATTATACCTTTTGCTTACCCTATAGCCAGCTTTGATTTTCAGACAGTTTTTCTTCCAGAGTCCTCGGCGGTGGGAGCGGGCAAACCGCGGGCCTTCGCTGCTCTTCTACCCATTGCTACCCCCTGGCAGAGCCCCAGAGCTCACGGCTCCCCGGACATTCACCCCGTCCCGCTTTCGGGAGCGCCTTTTGCCGGCGGACCCAGCACCCCCGGGACCGCCCGCGGCCGCCAGGGGGTGCCCGTGCGCCGCTGCCGCCGAAGGAGCCGCCGCGGGCGGGAGCGGCCCCGCAAGCCCCGGGCCCCAACTCGCCCCCGTCCGCCGGGCGTGTGGGGATTGTGCGGCCCGCTGGACGAAGCACACGCGGAATTATGCGAAGGTCTGAGGGAGCCGGGAACCGCGGTCGGGTTGGAAACGCCGCTCAGGGCGCTTCCACCGCCTGGCACGTTCGAACCGGTGACCGCGACCCTGGCGCTGCCGGTGGCGTTGGTTGGCAGGGGCTGAGTGACAGGCTGAGGAGCTCACATCAGCGGCAGCTGATGACCGCGCTCAGCCAGGGGAAAGAGGGGGATACCCAGAGAACCCTTAAAAAATCTGGGTGTTAAATACTACTGCATTCAAGCGAGGCTATAAAGAGACATTTTCAGCAAATTCTCACAAAGTTGGGATTACCTTTTATGCTCGTGGTTAGGCTGCACGACTCTCCCAATTTTCCCCATTTTCGCCATGGCCTCCTAGCAAAAGACAAAGACAAATTGGAAAAGCATGGTTTCATTTAAAATACTTTTTGACAAGAACAAGATGTTTCAAAACCAATCAGAACATTACTGATGTATTTTGTTTCGGCTAAACAAGCCAGATGGCATAACGTTATGTTCAATCCCATTATATAGTAGTCATGAGAATAAAGTACAGCAGACCCCTCAGTAAACCAAAATCTGTTCCTCTTTCTTACTCGGAGTCCAAGGCAGAACAAACTTATCTTTTATTATTTACATTAACCAAAGGAAATGTTCAACACTGCATCCCTGGAGGGGAGATTTCTCAAATAAAATTATATTTTACATGAGATGCCTTAATCATAAAGTATCAATTCCCTGCAGCAAGGGAGAACTCGAGTGCGCTCCAGAAGCAAAGTGTAACTTGCAAAGTCCTGTTACAGAGCCCACAGCTGCCCTCGCATTCCGGTATAAAGGTGTCAGAGACAGACTTTGATCCTGTGCCACTTTCGGCCAAAGCCAAGTCAGACGAAGGGATCTCACAGAATCTCCTGCAAAAGGAGTCTCTGGGACAGTCTGATGTGGAAGGGAGAGAACCAAATAATTTGGTTCCTTTCCTGATCTCTGTGAGATTCTGATTTTGTGTGGATTCTCCTGAGCAATCCTGCTGGAATGAGACACTACTCACCAATGTTAACAGGGGATCAAGCTCTCAGGCAAGGGTGGAGGCAGCAGGCACAAGCTGTTTTCAGTGCAAGGTATTTCACAAGGAGCATTAAAGCAACAGCTTTCAGATGGAACAGTGTCAAACATAAAATATCAGGATTCAAGAATCGGTGTCTGACTAAATCTGTATCAATGTTCATAGTTTCTAGGCAGGACCCTAAATCTGTTTTAATCTTAGTGCCTAAAGCACAACACTGTGAGAATATTGGGATGACCCCTGGAGAACACTCAGCCTGTGCTGAGATGATTTAGGATGATTTGGATGATTTAGGAGGTTGTAATATCTGCTGTAGTAAAATCTTTGCTTCCCACTAATCCAGCATTTTATAGCTGAGGATCTACCAGAACTTTACAATATACGCGAGGAATATAAGCACAGTCTCACTGGCCCAGGACAGGCAGCGAGGCTCTGAGGATAAGCAAGATGACTGGCAGACTGTACCTAGTTTCCCATTTTCCCTGCGTTTACGAAATCTGATCATGACCTAAATGCCAGGAGGTAAGTGGGCTGCCCCTGAAGCCAGCAGATACTCCTCCCGTGCATAGCAGTGTTTGCTCAGCCAGGCACAAGGTGCCAGGGATGCCACTCATGTGCCAGCGCCACTGGCAGCCCCAGCTCTGCCTGCAGGCTGAACCTGCAGTATTACCTGGCATGTTCTGGACATGTTTGCTCCATCCTTCAGCATCAACATGTCCTTTTATAATGCTGGTCCAAATGCACTACTAGAATGTGGAACACCTACCTTCTACATTTGTCAACTTCAGGGGGTTAATACCAGATAAAAACGTAGCTCTACCAAAGTAAAAAGCACTACGAGTGATGGCGCAGCCAGGATTTTACTCTGCTAGGGCTTCTGATGAAACAGCAAGGAGTATTTCTGTGCACTCATACAACTCATACACCCACACTCTTTCATACGTGCAGAAGTTGATTGGACTTTGATTCCCCAAGAAACACCCTTGAAATAACACTTCCAGGGAGATAGTGTGTTCTTTCCTCTGGGACACGTGAGCCTGCTGGCACAGAGTCTCAGCACACCGGCCAGATCAAAATACTGGCATGGAAAGGTTGATGTATTTCCCAGTAAGAGAAATGGGCATTTATTCCCTGTTCTTTAACAGGTGCTACTAGCTCAAGCATTGCTCCTGTTTACAACAGCCTATCTTTTACTACTCCCTTACATGGCCAGCTGCACTTAGAGGCTACCCCAAAAAACAAATGAACACACAGAAAATAAAACCTCAAAGTAAAAGACAAGTCCCTCTGTTACAATCAATACTGCTTTTACAGATAGTTTTGTCTTACAGAAAACATACGGCAAAGCCCCTCAAAGCACTCTCACTAATGGAAAGAGTCACCTTGCTTTCTGCTCCCTGCTTTACATCTCTTTTTGAGTTGCCCTGGAGATAGCACACAAAAATAAACCCAAACTAAGACAAATCCACTTTTTTCTCAGGTGTCAGATAAATGAAAGGGAGGGCCAAACTTTGCTACTCACCCCCTCTGTGCACACACACAGGGCCTGTCTGCTGCTGCCCCGTTCTGGGCAGTGTTAAGAGAACAGCCACAGACAGTGATGTTCCCAGGACACATTCTGCTTCTGCCATAAAGACTCTACGCAGTCATGTTCTGCTTTGCTCTGGGGCCTCTTACAACTTCCAGTGCTGAAAAATACATCACTGCTTCTTTGGGAAATCAGCCAGCCTTTTCAGATAAACATATCTTCAGGCTTTATTTACATGCTGTTACTCACCCAACTCCAGGTCTCTCTTGAACCAGCATGAAGAGAAGAGACACCAGCACCAACTCCACCAGTCAAGTCTCCACAGGGCTGATGAAAACCTTCTGAGCTTGCTGCAAGGTGTCCCCAGACCTGAAATCCCCGGCACAGAGACCCCATCCTCTGCGGGCAGCCAGGGAGCCGCTGCTCTGAGTTGATGGTTGGACTTGATGATCTGAAGAGTCTTTTCCAACCTAAATGAACCTACGATGGGGCCAGGAGCAGGACAGGTCCCTAAAGAAAAACTGGTCCCTCAAAGCCTGACCTAAACTAGGGAACGGGGCCTGGCTGCTGCTTATCTTCTGCTGGTTCACCCATCTATACATGTTTAGCTAAGGAGGAAGATGTCCAAGCAACCTTTCCAGTTTATCAGGTAAATCGTATTTTTAAATCTACTGGAAATACACAGCTCTTTGAGAATCCACAGCATTAAGGTCTCACAGCAATTACTATGGTCATGTGGAATAACATGTTGCCGCCAGCAATCTTCAACAACTCACTCGCTCTACGTTGCTCAAAATATCCTAAATGAATTCCCTCTCTTAATTGGCATTTTGGTTGTGTGTTTTTTTGTTTTTTAAAGTCAGTTTTGTCATTGTTAGTTTGAACAAAAACTTTACTCCCAGAGGAGAGTCTTTTCAACAATTTTCTGGGGACAAAGGGGAACAGAACATTGAAAATATGAATTTATAATGAAATCGGAAACAACGGAACATTAGAATCGCATTACTGAATCAGATCAACCTTGTGCACTGTTCTGTCTGCAACAAAGCCTTAAATATAGTGAAGTGATAATACTGCTGTTCAGAAATAGTTTGTTTGAGGGTTGACATCCAAATCCATAATTCCAGTCACCAAGAATTTCACAATCTTAACTTGAATGACGCTCTATCTTCTTTGTTTGCCAGTCTAGACATACAATGAATACAGTGATTTAAACACAATGAATTCTCTCTTAAAACAAAATATTTTGTAAAATTGCTTTTTAATCATTTCTTTTCTCTCCTTCCATAAAGGCTATGCTATAAATAAACCCTGAAAGTTCGCATTTGATCATCATTTCTAAAGGCTGGGCAAGAGGCAAGTGAAGGGTTTACACAGAAAAAAAGGGAGGCACTGTGGAGCAGAAATAAAGGGATGCATTCATGATTTCTAACCTTTTGTTAGAGTGTCAAAGCTGAGACAGATACAAGCCAGTAAACACTCTGCTGACCATGGAGAGAGTTGGTCAAACAGGGTTACCCTGCCCAGGACAGAAGGATCACAGGCCCAGGGAACCAAACTCTCCAGGGCCCACCAGTATTTCAGAATAAGGTGCCATTTGGGTGCTGGAAGGGTGACCCAGCTGGGAAGGTCGGTCATCGTTCCAATTCATTCCGTACTGGTGGCTGAATTCTGCTCTTGGGCATCATCTGGGGCAGGGGATAAGTTTAAGATATCAGAGTGGCCTCAACAGGCAGCAGATCTCCCAGGAACCCTGAAAAAAACTGGGAAAACCCTGGGAAACCCAGGGAAATCCCAGCTCCTGGCAACCCAGCAGGATCTTGCTCATCTCACAAGAGCAGCCCATCACCCTTGGGACCACAGAGGGAGCCAAGGAAGATTAGACCATTTGGGAACAGTCCCTGAGTCTGATTTTCAGTAGTCACTCAAGGACTTACGTGGCTGAATGTTACTGAAAGTTAATGGGATGCAGGCCCTTAAAAGCATACATCGAATGAGAAATCAGATATAGGGACATCAGCCTCAGGTAAGCAAGTCAATTAACTTAATCCCATTGAAATTAATGAGCTGTGAACATCAGTCCCCTTAAGAATTCGGGATTTTGCTTTATTTACATACTTTAAAAATTGTATCCAAAGTTAAATGGATGAGGCATTAAGGCAAAATGCAATTTCCCAGCTGTGTTCTCCCCACTTACTTCAATAATTCCAAGACATCTTTGGACTTTTACCTAGCATGAACAGTGAAAACAACCACATATCATCTAAAGTTTTACTGTCCAGTTTCAGTGGCTGAAAGCGTTTGGGCTGCACACACAAAAGCACACGGCAAAGCTCCCCAAATCCTGTGGCCATACCATGGTCCAGCCACAGCAACGCTGTGCCAGCTGCTGGCAGGGAGGATCCTCAGACAACATGAAAACCAAGAGGGGCACTCAAATGCAAATTAAGTAAGTTTTCTCTGAGAATGCTGCTGGTTTATGGCTTGTCCAGCAACAGCCATGGTTCTGTTGCACCAAGAATGGCCTATGAGTGATGGGAATGATGAAAAATAACCCTGTTGTAAACCAGTTTGGGGCCATAAGTTAGAATGTAACTAATTCAGGAATCTCAGAACAAGCTGGAATGAGATCCATGGCTTACTCTTCTTCCCAAGCTGAAGCTGTTAATTCACCTCATCTTAGTACTTATGCAAAAGTAGGAAATTACACTCATTTTTATTGTGGCAATACAAGCCCCAAGTGATCAAATGCTGCCACGCTTACAGCCAAATGTCATGAGAAATCCATACCAGCAAACATGCTTCTCATATTCCTGAGAATGACATGAGTGTATGCACAGAAATTCAGTCTCAATTTCTGAACCACACAGAGCTTTGAAACACAAATTTTGACTTTGTTACCCTGAAAACATCACGCAGACTCCCACTTAGGCCAGTCTTGATTCTGGTGTTTTTGTATGGCTCTGCTGTCCCAGATCCAGCATCACAGGAAAATAATTTAAAAGTTACCCTATTCACAATAAACTGACACATAGGAACATCCTTCCCCACCAGATTTGTTCTGATTTGCAGAATTCAGCAGGTGTAAGTACCTTCAAACTAACAGGCTGACTTTATTTACACTTCTAGGTTCTCATAACAAATAAAGTAAATCATGTTATACGTAATAATTTTTACTGTTCTTCAACAGTGAAGAACCTCTCTCTCACTCATCGCTATTCCACACACATGAGACTAACAGATGCTAACTAACATCATTTAACAAGTCCAGTCACAGATATATTTGGATGTGAGGGGAATAAATAGATTTCTTGAAATGCTGATGTTCAAGAAATACTTTTTAAAATTTCTAAGAATTGCAAGCAAGGCTGCTGTTTTCTTATAGGTTTTTATTTAGGGATTGCTTACTCGATAGCCTGGAGATGCAAAATTCATCTTATCTATGCTCACAGGAGTTACATGGATGTATTTATGTAACAGAGCCCTAGCAGAACATTACTTTTTAGTGGTATATGACTGCATAAAGCAAGCATGTGATGGACCATATACAATATTTTTCTAGTGGTTTTTTTTTTTCTCCCCTTAAATTTATTTGAGTTATAGGGGCAGATCTTGGCAGCATGCACAAAGCCCAAAATCTGTAACTCAATTCTCTGTGGTACTCTCAATGGAGCGAGCCAAGTTTTAAAACACATTATGGATAAATATTAGAGCTGAGCAAAAATTTCACACCTAAGACCAAAGTGTGAAAATTTGGCTTTCATTCATTTAGTGAAAAGGTGGAAAAATTCACACAAGCTTGTATTTTCCTTTTGCTCTGTTCCAACATCGATTTCTGTGTTCATATCAAACCTCAAAGAGAGTGTTTCTGTCTGTCTGTGAGACCACAAAGAAGGAGGGAGGACGGAAAGACAGAGGTCCAGCGAGCAGGACACCAGTTCAGGACTTGAGTTCAAGCCTGTCTTCGAGGAAAAGTCACTGGCCTTTCAAATCTCACTATCCATGCGTTAGGTATCAGTCCTGGCCCATCTAAGTGGAATATTTCACATGTTTGCTTATTAAAGACTGTTACTGTGGTGAAGGGAAATCGGACAGGTAGCTTAGAAGCAGCCCAACATTGTTCTACCTCTAAACCACCCAACTTCAGCTGCTAGAGGCCAACTGGATGGATCCTCAGTACTGAGACAAGGTAGTTTCCTGGTTCAAGCACTGAATCAGGATCCACAACATTTGCAACAGATTCCCTGAGGTATTTGGGGCACGTAACTTACTCCTTTAATTTTCAGTTACCTCTCTCTGAAATAGGCTGTGCCCATTGCTTTCCCCCAGGTTTGGTCTGGCCTGTCTACAGAGTTTGTAAACTCCAGGTTTGTCCCTGAGTTTGTTCTGTGGATGGTACAGGGAGCTCTCGGTCCTACTGCAACCCAACTTGCCTCATTAATATATCACTCAACCTGCCTTGTACCATAGGAGCACGGTGTTCACTCCTCAGTATCAGAGACGAACAAATGGAAAAGAGATCACATAACAGTAGAGACAAGCGTAGATGAGGCCACGGTACCACGTCAACCTACTTTTACTCTGCTTCAGTGGCTACACGGACTGTCAGATTGTGGCCACCATAGCTCAGTGTCACCCAGAGCTTGTGCTTCAGCCAAGCTGGCCAGCTCACAGATAAAGCCATGAGAGCAGCAGCAGTGGCAATGCAGCTGTTGTAAACAGTGGCTTGTCATGCTAGCGATGGTATTAATTACTTATTCCACAGACCAAATTTAGCACGGGATGAGGGTCAGCTATGACTGCCACATCATCTATCAGCTGGAAACTATGTTTGGGTCTAAGCTCCAGCCACACTGCTACTAAATATAGGTTGGTTTGTTGTTGATTTGACTCTGCACTCCCTTGAGTTGCCTTTGACTATCAAATAATTAAGCAGTTTGCTTTGTGAGGGCTCCATTGCTGGCACCTCTTCATGCCCAAAGCTGCTTGGATGCAAACTTGACAGCTTAGCAGGGGTTTCAGCTTACCCAGGCAATGGAAAGAGCCCAAGCGTTTAGCTCCTGTTTCAGTTTCACCAATTGCTGGCACTGGGTGTCATGAATCAACAGTTTGTGGGCACCACCTGTGCAGTCCGCACCAGAGCTGGGGCACAGTTCAGCAGCATTTACCCTGACATGGGCTTGGGCAGATTATTCATGAAGCGTATGTCCACTTTACAATATCTGTGTATGACAATCCAAGATAGCTTTAAATTCAGCTCACACAGACAGGGATAAGGTGCAACTGCAGCAGCACAGAGGTCTGTCCAGCCTGCCCACCAGGCTGGTTTCTACAGCCTGGGGCACACTGCCTCCTCACTGGTCCCTCACCTCTTCGAGGTGGAATAAATTTGTCAAATCACTCAGCATTGCTGTCACAATAGACTAAGAAGGTTTGTCCATATAGACCACATGAATATATATTGATTTAACTCACTTTTTAGGCTTGGAAACGCTATGCTGACAGGCAGCTCTGTTTCACAGAAAACAAGCTCACCTGGCAGTCAAGAGAGCAGATCCCTACAGCAGATCCCGACGCAGGGCACTGCCTTGCAGCCACGAGCTAAATCGGATCTCTCCACATTCATCGCTGCTGGTGATGGAGTGAGCTAAGTCTGGGAGCGCTGCTCTGCTGCCCAACCTGGAACGTTACTTTGCTTCTCTGGCTTCTTTCTGGCCTTCTGCTTGCAGTATCTGCCCTTTTACTCTCCATCTGAGGTGGTAAAAGCTTTGGGGTGGGCAGGCCAGGTGTGTGTTTCCACACTAACTTGCACAACAAAAGAAATGAGCTGGACAGAAAGCAGGAGGAGTCATTTGGACAGGGGAGCGTAAAACACAGAAGCTGAAGAACAAGCATCTGCACAGGATATCCTGACGCTCTGCTGCGTACTTGACACAATATTTAGTTGAACTGCACCACTTCCTTCAAGGTGCAAAATTCGGATTTATTCAGCTGATTTCTTTTCACATTCATGCTGAACATACAGCTTTCCTTGCGTTTAGTCATTGAGTTCAAACTTTTATTTGCCATCTGGCAATGGATTGGGGTTTACTGGGGGGAGGGGGTAGGAAAGGGGGCTTTTTTCCCTTTTTTTTGCATCTGTATTTGCTTTATGAGCTACAGCTAAGACATCATTTACACATGGGGAACTGGATCAGGTTCTCTCAATTCTTTCCATATGTTCGCTTATGCTGTCAAAACATTTTTTCAATCTAATTAATCTGCATACGTCTCTCCATTCATTTCCCCAGTCGGTGGGTTCTAGCATTTTTGGGGTATCTAGCTGAGATTTTGTCATAAAAACAATTTCTGACTACACTTTGCTTTAGGGTTACTCCACCAAGAAAATGAAACTATTTGCATCATTTTGCTCTTCTTCATCTAATTATTCTCATTATTCCCTATTTCCAACACTGGCTGAGGAGACTTTCCTTTTCCTCTCATCTTTCAAACACATTCTTTGCCATGTTCCAGTGCCATGATGGCTGCAAAGACTTAGCAACCTCTCTAGCACACCGTTCCAGAAAGTATTTTTCTTTCCCAAATTAGAGGCTACAAGTGACTAAACTTGAGAACTGACCTGCTGATGATATTGTCCTGTTTTGTTAAAAACTGGGGCACCCTCTCTTCTCCGGGTCTCAAAATGAGCAGGGATGAGAAACTACTGCTCCCATTTGCTTTTCTGCCATTAAAACTGTCAGCCTCAATCTCAACTGTGGGATTCCCATGGACACAGAATCCAGAAATATTTATACAAAAAGACTGTAATAATCACATGAGAGTAGGCGTTCTGCTCCCCTTGCTCCTAAATAGTTTGTCTTCTATCTCTCAGAAACCATTGGGAAACT
Organism: Caloenas nicobarica; assembly: GCF_036013445.1. Classification (NCBI taxonomy): domain Eukaryota; kingdom Metazoa; phylum Chordata; class Aves; order Columbiformes; family Columbidae; genus Caloenas; species Caloenas nicobarica. Next base: position 106,127,206 of record NC_088284.1, on the reverse strand, counting down.
GTAAATATAGTTCTCTTTAGCATTAAAACATCTCTGTAAGTAGAAACCTCTTTATATGCACAATCCGTGTACTGCAATTACATTTATTGCATAGAAAAACCTATAGGCACCAACTTACACAAATTATTCGGGAAGAAACTATTCTTGTTAAATGTCAAAAGTTACACTCATCACTACTCTAGCTACCTGTCAGGCCTGACATTTTTCTATACAAAACCAAAACCACGGCCTATTAAGCCCCACCTGCCCCAGAACCACGAAAGAGCCTTTGATTACAGTAATATTACACAACCTCTTTTAATGAGCAAAATCTAAACCTGCCACCCAGCATTGCCAGCAGGAATTTTTAAAGGTATCTGAGGCATCTTTTTCTTTAGGAGATCTTCTAAGAAAGCATTTGTATTCATTTGGTAATTAGAAAAAGAGCACATTTTATAATTGACTGTGCCCAAAACAATAGCTGGTTGTGTCTGAAAACACCAGTTAGAATTAAAAGTGCAGTTAGTGAGTGAGTCATCAAGTGGCAGCAGAGTTTGGCTGGCTCACCGCCCCAGATCTAATATAGCACCGTCCTGCCCCAGGGGTTATCTTTAAAGCTGAGAGCTTGCAGAGAAGAGCACACTAGACAGACTCCACTTTCTCACTCCCAAATTTTGGGTAGGTGGGAGGGTTTGTGAGCTTGTCCATAAGCTTTTGCATCTGCAGGAAAGGTGAACAGCCCTGAATCCCTCCAGAGGGACATTCTCACCTTGCACCATCCAGTCGGTCACCATTCCTGCTTTTACTTCGCTGTCCCAGCCCATTTCCCATTTTTTACGAAGCCCCCAGTGAGCTGCATCGTGAGGCTCCTATTTCCAAGCAAGCCTTGCCCCTTCACTCCCTTTTCATGAGAAGTTTCTAACCCACCACTCCTAAAGCGTTTATGGGGGAAAGCTCTTCCCAGCATAACTTCTGTGACTCTAAGGAAGGCAGTTGGATACCTCAGCTCCTGAATTTTAATCCTGGACAAGTCATGCAAGCCTTCTGCACTTCTGTTTCTCATATGTTCCACAGGAATCAATAAAACTACTAGATTAATGTCAAACACTTACGAGGGAAATCTAGCCAATGTGGGACACAACCAAAGAAAAAATACTTTGTGCTTCACGATTCAGCTGATCCTAAGAATTGAGCCAATTCCTGCTGCTGAGGATCTGGCCTTTCATTTAATGACAGCAAGCTGAGAGGAGAGATGAATAGCGGAGATTCAAATGGCTCATGGAGCTTTTAACTTGTAGGTCACCAGTCAGAACCTCAGCGAGGTCAGCGAGTGTTTGCAAGTTATTGTGGTATGCAAGCTTTTTATAGTGTCCTTTGCAAAGCGCATTTATTGGTTTCAAATTAATTTCTATTGTATGCAGTCTGCACAACATGAAACCCTCCATTGTTACAGCTCAGTCACTGTTAACCCTTTGCAAAGCTACACTAGAGAAACTGCTACCACCACCACCTGAACAGCACGCCTTTTATCACTGTACTTGAAGTGTCCTAACTGTGAACCGAGCCTGGATGACCTCAAAGAGCCTTTCCTGGCCCTGGGTAGAGGCACAGCCATGAGAGGAAAGTTGTGCTGCGGCTGTACATACTGTTCCTCGCTCGTGCATCGACCAGGAGAGGCAGAGCCCAGCTCCGCAGGCTTGTTCTCTGCTCCCCACAGTGACTCCACAGCCCTCGCTGGGTCTGCTCATGGAGAAAGAGAAGTGTGTGCTGGCAGCAGCACAAGCCTATTCTTTGCGGAAAGTACTTCCTGACAGAAAAAACAAAACAGAAGAAGTAAAAATGAACAACTATATCATTATCTAAAGTGCAGAGATCTCAGCAGAGATCATTTCAAAGATCCATATTGTTTACAGCAGTTGATGAGTCTAACAAGTGCTGGAGCTGTGCTCTCGCTTAAAGTGCTAACATATTTACAGTTTTCAGTCCTGTCCTTAGCGCTTATCTGTCATTTCAAGATGAATGCTCCTTTTGTACAGGCTAATTACTTGCACGAATGCTGCACTAGCTCGAAATCCCAGATTCGTTTTGCTTTCCCATTAGCAGCAATTTTGTACTTTTGAAATTGCTTAATACAGCAAATTAAAAAAAAAAAAAAAGAAAGCTACTTTTTGTCCAAAGGTATGTCTTTGGCTGTGACAAGTACAGAATAAGAGGAGGGAAATTAAATTACTTTTATCTGATGAAAGTCTTAATTGTACTATACAACTTTTCTAAACTCACACATTGTTCTACTCTTGCTAGGTTTTTGGTCTTAGCTTAATTTGTGCAGATCTACGTAAAATCAGACTAGATCAGTAACAGACTGCTTGATAAGACACAGTTATCTCATGCTCAACAAGCTTTTTTTATATATAATACGTGAAAAATTTGGTAGGATCCCATCTTGCCCCTTCCTCTTCTAATAAATGGTAGGACCATGTGCCACTGAAAAGCTGTCAGTCATTTCATTTTTACAGGAATAGAAGGAATGCAGGCCATTCTACAGCTCAGTAACTTAATTAAAAAAAATACAACCCAGACATGGAAGAAAAAGGATACAGTTGTAACAAAGAGGTCTTACCCTGATGAATGTTTTACATTACAGTCTTTGGGTTACTGACCTGTCACAAACCAGTTTCAGATGCAAATCAAAAAATGCTCAGCAATGCAAGATGCATCTGTTGTTTCTGCTAATCCTGATCCCACTGCAGTCAAAAAAGGATAACAACTGATTTTCAGAAGTCTCCAGCAAATGCCTTCAACTGTAGTTTAGAAAAGCTTCCATACTTGAGCAAAAAGAACCCCCAGTCTCTCAGTTACGTGTTAAATACGGCATTGGATGTGTAAAGCTACAAGCCTGTGAATGAAAATGCCCTTGTTGTTCCTAAGGAATTGCTAATACAAACTGAGTGAATCTGTGCTGGTCTCTCTGTGATGTGGTCTCCCATTCCGTCCCCAAATATTTTCTAAAAACAGGAATTCTGCATAGTAAGTGCATTTGTTCTAAATGGATAATACAACCTTTAAAAGTCATGAATGCTCAAAATATTAAAAATTGATATAAACTTTTGAGTTGTAGTCATGTCATACGATATAGGCCATCTTTCATTTTATATACATAGCAATGAAAATTACGACACGTAATAAACTGGCTGCAGTTCCAAAGTAAGATTTTGTTTTCCCATTCAGAAGTCAAAGGATGTTCCCATTAATGTGCAACTGAGTTCCAAGTCTACTGACCTTTCCTTTCTTACTTAGTTTAATCCACCAGAGTAACATCATTAGTGTCACCATACATTTTCTTTGCACTTTTCATTCTATCACCTTTAATATAACTATAAAACCAGCCTATGAGCTACTTAAACATCACTAGATCTGCTTCACAAATCAGTTGGAAGAAGAACAAAGTTAAACAACTTGCCCAAAGTCACAGAGTCAGTGGCGAAACTGGGAATAAAAACCATGTACTCTGATGCTCAAGTTAGATAACATACATTGTCTTCTCATTGCAAAATTCTGCTTTTATTCATACCAAGAGAACCTCAGAAGAACTTGACACTACAGTGGCTTATGTTTGATTTGAACTAGCACGGCTGATGAGTTTCACCCAATACATGCATTATCTCCCGTTACCAGGCTGCTAATAAGAACTACACGGGAAAATACAGGTTTTTTTTCCTCTGTCACTAAGAAATACCACACTGCATTTCACATGGTATTTGTTTGATCTGTAAAGCCAGGCAATTCAGTTCTTATCTCAAGGACATTAAACAAGCCAGTTGATTTGAGGTGTCCAACATTTCTGGATATTCATATCTGTTCATACTCCAGGAGTTACAATACGAACAGGGATGCTGATAAATAAAGCCCTTGTTCCTTAACCCTTACTGTGAACATTGCAGGAAAAATCCAGCTGGCATGGGTAGAATATGTGCAAAAACCTCTGCAACCTTAAATCCTATTGCTGTGTTGCAGATACAAGGTATTATCGATCCATAGCATATTTTCCTGCTTCCTGAAGTCACAAGCCAAATAATGGCAAATGCCATTAGGAGAAATTGAGAAAGTTACAAAACATAGCAAAAAAAATGTGGATGGGAGGAAAATGAGGCTGGAAAGTTAAAAAAGCAGCCCAATGAAATGCTTGCGCGAAACAGTTTCCGTGTAATTAGCCACTAGGGGGAAGAAGAGCCCTGCTGCTTAATTAAGGTGCAGTCACTTGAGGCAGTGAGCCCTGGGGGTTAGTTATCCTTGTTCATCCTGGGGGTGTTTGAACACTTTCCTTGCAAGGTTTGGAGTGGGACAAAGCTTTTCTGACCTTTGGCTGTGGTTGACCTTCCCCTTTCAAGTCTGTATAGGCCTTGTTAATGGGACTTGAGAATTCATGCACCTTTCATATTTTCTAGCTGCTATTAACTATTTTTGTACCTGAAGCACCTGGTAAAAATATTTAATCAAAAATCTGGGAGCAGAACGGAGGGGATGAAGAAAAACGAGAGGACCAAAAAAAAGAAAAAGGGCAAAAAAAGGCAAAGCTGTGTCTTTTCAGACAGTGTACACTGCAGTGTAGCCTCTTTTAAAGTAAAGGGGAAGAAAAACCACATGCAGCTCATCTGCAAAGCGTGTGAGAAATGTGGAGCAACGCTCTGCTGTGGCAGCAGTTGGGAGAGACGGCGACGGACCCGCATCCCCACTCACGCCCACTGACCTGCGTGACCTGCACGACTGAAGCCACGTGAGAAAAATGAATGAGGCAAAGAGTCGAAGCCCCTCTCGGGTCACTTTTTCTCTGCTGCTGCTGTGGACACAGAACTATTCAACAGCCTGGCTTGGACTGAATCGCAGACAAACAATATTTTCTATTACCATAAAAATGACAAATAAGTAATAGTTACAGCCTGTAAACACGACTCAAATTAAATAGAGTTCTAAGTGGTACGCTATAACTGGAAACAGGAACCTACTCCTATTAGAGCCAGCTCAGCTTAAGGAGTATCAGATGTTACTTGGGCCTTAGAAGGCCTGAGACATAAATGATGTTTGTAAGAGAAAAAGTCAAAGGACTTGTGACAGGGTTTGCTTTAATATAAATGACTTTATGTCTCTTTGCTTTTGAAGGCTTGCCATTTTCAGATCTTGAACGGCTAACCTAGGCAGCTGGCGGCCTTCATTTTGTGTATAAAACTCTGGCGTTTACAAAGTTGTATTCCTCTGGCAAAGGGAGGGCAGTTTATTTTAGCACTGTGATCAATGCCATCGTAAATCTTTGCTTTTCCAGTCCAAAAACGCTGGGCCAGCCCAGTCAGTGCCGTGTGGATCTGCTGTACCCATAAAACAGAGGCTACACCACGAGGCTTTACTACAGACCTTGAGAGCAGACCTGAGGCAGCAGAGCTGAATGAGCCACAAGCCATCCCTTCCTCTTTGCTTTTGATTACGAGAACACAGGTAAGAGACTGTGATATGGAAAAAGCAGGGAAAAGGACAGAGAGAACAAAAGAGGAAGAATAAGATGATACAGGAGAAAAAGAATCCACAGATGAAAAAAGAAGTGGAAAAATATAAACAAAAGAGAGGCACGAACAAGAAGGCGGCAAGAACACAGGACAAAAGAATAAATAATATCTGAGTGGGAGCAGGGGAGAGGGAGATGGTGGGGATATTGGGGATTTAGTGCCAAAAAAGAAAAGCCCCATTCTCCCTCACACCTATATTCTTTCTCATGTTTCCTTCAGTCTCTTTCCATGCCAGTCCTCTGGTTCCTCTCTGGAATGGGTGGAACTTCCATGCCCAGAAAGCCACAAGTCTGGCACTTTGTGTCTTACGGCAAATGTGCTGGCTATCCAATGTTTCCACAGGGGCAAAGTTATACAAAGCAAATGAAAAGCTCACTTAGTCTCCCTTTCATGCAATGCAAGAATCATCCCTTAGATGGGACTATTGCAAAATTAAACAACCTTACATCCACGACCAGTAAATAATGAGTAATGTGCTTGTATATACAAAGCTTTTATACCAACCAGCCAAAGAAAGTGAGGATAGCTCATCACAAAAAGATCCCATTTATCAGAAGGGCTTCAAACAGCTTAGCAACTTTAGGGTCATTACTCTTCTCCTTCACCTAAGCTAAGTGCCGGCTTCCAACCGAGAGGCTAACGCATACCCGATTTATCTGCTTAAGACACTCAAGCACTGCTTTCCCCAGTCTAGGCTAAAGATACAGGATTCAATAGCTAAACTACTTAACAGAAATCCCTTATTTAATGACACGAGATAGAAACACACTAGTCTGGGAAAAACAGGCAAAAATCAAATCTTACCAGACATTTCGAAAGCAAAATGAGTATGACACAAGGCTGCCAGACTCGGCAATATTTTGCTGAAGGTGTTTAACTCAGTTCTGAACTACAGGGCTGGGCAATGAAGGGACCTGCCAAATGTGACAGATCATCCTTCACCCCAAAATTCTGGGAGGGAGCAGCTGGGCTTTGTGGTAGAGCCCTCCACACATACTCTTGTTGTGGAGAGATTCTTCAGAGGAGAAAATATTGATTAGAAATTGGTTTATTTTCCAGACTGTTTTCCCTTGGAGGGTTCACTGTGCTTCCCGAGCTCCAAAAGAAGTGACATGGTGAGATCTAACCGTTCCTCACTCTGCTTAGCAAGGTGGGCATTGCCACATCACTTTACTCTTCCCTGACAAAACAATGTGCTTCCATCAGAGCTTCCACATCCACAGCCCTCCCTAAAATTTCTACCTGTTTCTACCTATTCTACCTAAGGACTCTCTGGAAGCTGTGCAGAAAACAGCAACTTATAGCAGGTGCTCACACAAACAGGCTCTATGTGGGTCAAAATGCATTTAGGCACTGAAGGTTAGTAATGCTCAGGGAAATGCAACCTGTAGGAGAACTACACATTGAGTACATCCCCTATAGATGACAATCCAACTCACTTTTGCTGCTTATACATGCTTCTAAGGCACAGAAAGATATGGGCACAGCCATTCTCCTCATTTGTGTTCTTCTAGTGTTTGTCAGCCCTCATCTGAAAGAATACTTGTGCAAAAATCTGCAACTTATGCTTTTCGATGCGCACTTGGTTAGCCCTTCTGCTTGTATTTCCCTCAAGAGTGACAATTATGGTCTTGCTGATCATGACATGGACACTTGTCCCAATAAAAACAAAACAGAGCCATGAAGCAATTTCATGAAGCACAGTGGATGTGAGAAGTTGCTTCAAAACAAGAAAGCAAGCAAGGGCTGGGAGTAGTTGTTATATGCCTATATCTAAGAAACCAAGGAAACAAAAAGCTATGACTTAGCTGAACAAAGATGGAGAATAAGAATTGGATTCCAACTCTGAGGATGAGGAAAGCCAGTATGCTAATAGAGCAACTGCCTTCTATTGCTAATAAAACTAATAAAGGTCATGGGATCTCTCCCTTACCATTTCAGATCCATGATTCTATGAAAGGGAATAAAGAAATGTCTTTACTGTTAACCACAATAAAATGAAATGTACTGGAAATGCCCAGATAGTAAACAAAGTCTTGTTAAACTACACAGATAGGGGAAATTTTTAGAAACAAACCCCTCTAGACATCTTTAGGAAAAAGGACAACATAGTACACGCAAGTTATAGAACTTCTTCAAATATAGGGTGGCAAAACTATGTTCTAGCAATACGAACTACTGGCATCAAATCCCATGGCCAAGTGATCATAATGTCCTTCAAAAAAAGTATTGTGAAAAAACCTGAAGCATTTCAGACAGCTAGTGCTGCGGCTCTACATGCTTGCGCTTTGCCGCAGAACAGTCTGATCCCCTGTGCTGACATAGCAAGAGTGCAAATCCCAGATGGAAAATTAATCTCACCATGCAGCCAGATTGAGTTTCCAATTCTCCAGTGCATAACTTGAAGGTTGTTCTGCTCAGCTATTGAAGAGGTGAGGGCAGAGAGATTTTAACTTTTTGACATCCCAAACATCATTTAAGCAAGACACACTCTGAAAAGGACCTTACTGACTGCTGACGGTTACAAAGGATCCGTGGTATCCTCCTTTGTGCTCACCCTTCCTATAAAATATTGCTATCACACTTTTCCCTGCTTAAATGGCCTGGACAGAAGGGGAGTCCAAGGTCCAAATGACTTCAGCTATGTCTCCAAGTATGTGGGTAAAATCTGTCCTTAAAATAGAAAGGAGATAGATTCTTTAAAATGTACTGTGATCTATCTGCTATAAAGACATATGAACAGTTCCCTCATATTTATGGTTTTCCTCAAGAACAGACAGGGCCAGTAAGCTAGAAAAACTCTAAGGTTGTGAGATTATTAAACTACATCTACAACCTGATCTTAGTCTGCCTGAAAAAAAAAAAAATCAACTAATTGTACACCTCCTCAAGCAAACTCCACCATGGTTATTTCATGGTTTGTTACAAAATATGCAGCAGCAGAACCTGAACTATTCTAGGCTGCGCATTTTCTCCTGCTTGCCAGGTCTTGTGCTGACTGACAGATGAGAAGAATACCATTGGTTTAGTAAGAGTCTCAACTTCTGCAGATTAACAATACACTAAATCTTATTCTTTGCCAACATCAGCTGACGTGAGTTTATTAAAAGCTAAAAGGCACAACCATATATGTGTTGAGCCTACAGACAGAAGAGACTGTATTTGTATACATACAGTTGCTTCTAACAACAGTAAACAGGTCTGAGCACACAAGATACAGAACGCAGGTGAAGGCAATAGAGCTGTGCCAATGCACAAAGCTGGCTACACCTTCAGCATAAAGACAGAGGATTAAATAGATATTTTTGGTCATTCAAGTATCTGAGAGGTCTTTATGACCTTTCCTCATACATGTAAAAAGTAAGTAACAAAATATCACCGCTCTCAGACAGCACTAATGAACAGGTAATTCACAGTGATACTCCAACACACAGTGCCCATCTCCTTCCACTGATGCCTAAATAGAAGGCCATGCTTCATTTCATTAGTGTGCTATTTCACGAAACCACCTACTTTTAGAAAAATAATATGGCTACACCTTTAAGTACTGGATTTCTGAGATTGTTGCCTCCAACTTTAGTACTTTTGTGCCAAATACTCAGCTAATGTAAATGGGTAGTTCTGTTATAGCCAATATATTACACTGACTTACTGCAGCTGCCTTTCCTTAAGGAGTTACTGAGAAATTCCAAACGTGCACTGGATGACATTTAAAATGGAGTCTCCACAAAAGGCCAGCACTTCACAAAAGACACCGCCTTTGTATCCTATTACCTATAGCATCCACAGCTTGTTTCTGAATGGGTAATAACACGAACCAATTGCAAGAGCTGTAACAGCCTTTATCATTTCAAGATGTGTCATCCACCCCATGAACTGTGTGTCAGATTCCTGTTTGGGCTCTGATCCAGTAAAACACTTCAGCACAGGGGCAGTCCTGCTTATCTTCAGCTGAGCTTCTTGCCTACTTGAAAGTCAGATGATGTACCTAAGTGCTTGATTGGATCAGGGCACCGGAGTAAACTGGTGTCACTCCTCTGAAATCCTGGAGCAATACTGATTTACATTAACTGAGAATTTTGCATTATGATTATGGACTATCATCTGTCATTTCAGTAGCGATATGACCTGCTACGACAAACTTTGACATTTCTTAGACAAGTTTTTACCTGTAATAATTTCAAGTGATATAAAACAACTACAAATCACCCAGTGCGACAATGAACCAAACACTACTGTACAGCATGTACTGATCTGATAATACATCAAATGTATGACAACATATAGCATTAGACATTGCACTCCACCAAGAACATTTAGCAGCAACAGAATTATTCCTCTCAACTCCAATATAAAAGGCAGCCAGCAGGATGATATCAAATGATGGCAGCTCTGCTTCTCATAAAAGGACCTTGGGGACTCCAAGGAGATTTGTGGATCTGCACTTCAACAGCATAGCGATGTGGAAATGTTAAAGTTAGTAAAGCAAACAGTCCTCAAATGAGAAGGGCAACAGATGTCAACCAGTATCACATGTCAGTAAACAGCAACAAGACAGAGGGTACTTTTCTTAGCACTTTTGTGAAAGTGTCGTGCTATCAACTACAGCCACATCTCAGCTGTTTGACTCTCTAAGTGGCGGTGCTTGTATGTGTGATTTAACTCCCACCAAGAAAGCGTTTCCAACCATACGATACTGTCCACTGAAGTCAGCTGAAAGAAAGTAGAAATGCTTCTACATATTTATTGTGGCTTGAAAAGTGGGGGAAAAAAATAAAAATCATGGTCTCAAAACTGATTGAAAGCTCATTTTGTGCTTGGCACAGACAGACAAGCATTTATATTTCTCAGCTTTAATACAGAAGGATCATCCTTAGGGCAAAAGAGTAGTTGTGATTCATCTGCTTTTTACCCTTACTGCAAAGACTTCTGACAGTAAGGCCAAAATATGCTAACTAAAAAGGCACTCTTTGTACCATAAACACTGGGCCACAAGGAACTGGACAGTGGCCATCAAATCACTGCCTTTTAATTTTCCTCTCTCATCTACATTTCTCTAAAGGTTTCTGGTAAGAAGGCAGCTGACCCTATACAAAAGCCAGAGGCATTGCCAGTATCTTGGTGGTTTCATGCACGCCATATTGAATCTAACTTTATTATGCAAGAAAAAAAAAACCTCTTTCAATTAGGCAAAGATGTATTTCAGTGTCAAAACATAAGGGAAGAGGTAAAGAGATAGAGTTCTGCTACTGCTGGGTCACTGCTTTGAGTTCAGGCCTGGTTATCTGCAAATATACTCCACGGTCATCAAACATCTCAGATGTTTACGTGGAAAACAGTTTGGTTCTCAGCAAGCAGTAGAGTCCATATCATGAACTGTCACATTCCTCGAAAACTTTGCTGCCAGTCATAAGTGAAAGAACAACAAACGAATGGACTGGGAAGATTCAACTCTTTTCACCATTAGAACACTGTCTTTAACAGTAGATATATAAGCTATGCACTGAAATTTAAAGTAATTTTTTAATGGAGCATGTGTCCTGTCAGTTGAGACTGATCATATACAATCCAGGAAGGATTTTTTTTTTTTTAAATCAGTTAGATGAAGAGGTCATACTCAATCAATACACTACTCAGAAAAGCAAGAGCTGTCACCCACCCTTGCCCCAGGATGGTCTCCACTAAACCCTGGGCTTAAACTCTACATGTACAAATGTGGAGCTTTTGAAGAAAAGGAACACAAGATCACAGCACCTTCACACACTCCTTGTGTACAGCATGGTGCCTAAGAACAACCACCTCCTTCCTCTGCCTTTCCAAAAATCCTCTGATTAAGGGAACAGGAGAAAAAAAAAAACCCAATGTCCCAACACAGCAGGAAGGCCTTTACTAAAAGGTGCATTAATTGGGTAAGGCAAGCCAACAAAATGATTAATTAGCTGCTCTCCTTCAATATTATGTTTACATAAGTTGATTATAGCACTTAATTACTAATTCACCCTGCTCAAAAACAAGAGTGCTTTAAATTTTTAATGAGATGAGGGAAGGCAACATTCCCTAACTCAACAGGGAGAAGTCATTTTATTTCCTCTTTTGATTTCCCAAGTTATTACCATTTCTAAGGAAAAAACTATCCACTCCCTGATCTTTCACTCAGTTCTTGCTTTTGAAAATATGGAAATCAACAAGGCACTTCTATTAATTTCAATCCAGGACCTGACAGGTAATGCTCTGAAAGAGGAACAGAAGGTCAGGTCACGGACTGAACATGTCCATTGAACTAAGGGCAACAAAATTACACCAGAGACTGCCGAATCCAGAAATGGAAGTGGCCTCATCCCCTCCAGTTCTGTCAGCAGAAACTTTGAGTATGTCCCAGTACAATTATGGGCTTTTTTTATGAAATGTTGTCAATTCACAATTGCCAGTTGCTCCGTTACTGGGGTTGTGGACTAACCGTTGCACTAAAGAACTTCTTCACATTCACGACAGTCCGTAATGTTCTCATTGTTAAGGGGTCAGTATACTGCATCACACACTCTTCCTGGCGGATCTTTAAAAACCTTGAGTTATCTACAGGTTTTCTTATTTGATTTCATCCTCTATGCTATACCACTCAACAACTCCCTTACACAACCCAGAGGTGATGTCCATTAAATTAAGCACAATCAGGCAGTGCACAAACAAAACTCTTTTGAGTTCCTTTCGCACAGAGCTGTAAGTGAATCATTTCACCTGCACCATTGTGACTTCAAACTCCTGGCTGTGATATATCTCAGCCATAGATATGCCCTCTAAGTCTGTTATCCTCAGGGGTACTTCACTGGCTTAACTGCTACTGCTGCTAAATAATTCAGCTATTTCACACCGGGGAATTACCTAGCACCTCTTTCTACAGAATCTGGCTAATTTTCATATGTCGCTAATCCACTTTATAAAAACCATTGAAAAGCTTTTCCTTATCTTTTTGCAGGATATATCACCAACTTGCAGAACAACCAAAACTAACAAATAAAACACTACGCCTCTCTTAGAAGTCAATTTTATACCAGAAAAATCTTGCAGTCATGTAGACCCTAATTTCTAGCTCAATGTTTTACACCAAAATGACTACGGAGAACTGATTACAGAAAGTTACCAGTAAAATGTATCATAGAAAATCATACAAAGTTTCTTCTCTTCTATATTAGCCTGTAACAATGACCCATGTTAAGACGGCAAATCCAAAATAAATCTGGTAACCTGGTTTCATTCAGGTAATTTTATTAATTGCTTTAATATGCAATTAAGGAATAGTCAGTGGGCTGCAGGATTTTATAAGGCAATAATCCTGTTCCCTGGTGTCCAGCTTTGTCCCAAAGAGTAGGTTATCAAAAAAAAAAAAAAAGGCGCTGGATGACTGCCAAATCAAATAGCACCTTCTTCCCATTTTCAATTACACACAAGTGAGGCAGAATAACGAGGATATACTGGAAACTTTGACATTTATTTATTGAACATTTTTACTGAGAAGGAATTGCTGGCTTGCGAAACCGGAAACTATATTTTTACTACAGAAACAATCACATCGAAAACCAGGACCCTGCTGCTCAGCATTGAAGGAATAGTTAGAACCAACAAATTCACCCATCTAAGACAGCAATGTTAAGGTTATTTCATTCAATGCAGCATATATTACAAAAATCAAAAAATCCAGTGTATATTTAAAAAATCCTTATGTCATACTATTCTACATAGGACTGTCTTCTGTGACCCAGCCAGGTTGTGTTACGGTTCATAGGCACAAGAATCAAGACACAACTAAACCACCAGAAGAAGAAGGGTGTAGCATTTCTAGGGGCAAATGAGAAGATAATCTAAATTGCAAGAAGAAATTGTGAAGATTTTCTCCCCTTTCCAGAGATTCTAGAGACTAAATAATCAAAAGATGAAATGGGGAAGAACTCACCACACTGCATGTTTTAATTTTCTTTTTGGATAGACCAATTATTTTAATTCAGTTTTACCACAGAGGAGAAAAATTCAGAGAGAGTAGATGAAGAGTAAAACAGGGAAGACAACATTCTTTGAAGCAACAACATATGGTGACCAGGCATGAGAGATGGTGGTTATAAATCTTCCCTTGATAGAATTACCTAAAGATGAAATTGCGACTTCAAGGGGCTTGAGCTTTTAAAAACCATAGCAGAATCTAGCAAATTAACCTGCATGGTTACAATTCTTTTCCTCTCTGGGAAGGTGATGCCTTGGCAGATTTTGAGGATGTTGTGTGTGTCCATATTTTCTGAGTGAACAGAACACGGACTGAGAGAGCAGTGGCTGACCTGGCTGCCCCATGTCCCAAACCACCCCAAACCCACACGGGTGGTTTCTTCAGAGAAGTTGTGGCTCCCTGGACAGGATTCGGGGCTTCACCTGCCTCCCAGTGATCGCCACAGGCACTGTGATGGAAAGAAATATGCAACAAACGCCCAGGGGGATGTGTAATAGCGGTAGTTTCCAAGCCACTTTCCCCTTTTCTGTTTCAGAGATATTGCAGGGAAGCTCATGGGCTTGACCTGGAACTCAGTGAAACAAAAGGAACTCTCCTGGTGTCTGGCAAAACCCCTGGAACCAGATGTGGCACAAACAGCTGCTGAGGCACTGAAAAAGGCAGAGGCTGCGTTTGGGAAATCAGACTCCTTATGCAGTGCTAAGGCACTGATCGCAATTTGTATTTATTCTTTTTTCTTTATGTGCTGGTATTAACTTATTTGATCCAAGCAGAGATGGGACGTAGCATATGGATTTATCAAGTCCAGCTCCCAGCAGCCTCAGGTAAGCGCTTAGGAGAAGTTTACTCCAAGAACACCCACAGAACCCACACTGTACTCAGGGCAAGCCAAAAACATTCCCATAACCAAACAGACAGGAACCTCCTGACATATTACAGTAAAAGAGCAAACACTTTTTAAATTATTAAGTCTACGACATAGCCGGTTCAAAGGATCTAGTTTCACCGAAAAAGATTTCTGAAGGAGCATGCTATGCAGACTGACATATATGTATGTGTGTATGTATAAAATATACATATCTGTTCTGACATTATTGGATATGCTTCTGAAATATTTTGATATATGAGAGCAGGAATAAAAACTAAGGGTAAACGAATACAGTAAAATTATATAAACACACATCACAGAAAACTTCTCAGCATTAGATTTTACTAATGGTTACGAAGACGGACTTAATCAAATCAGTTTTGAGATGTTCAGTTATCGCATAATAGCGTAAAACATCTTAAACTTGGAATGTAATATCTGTGTATTTGAAGGCAGAAGATTAGCAGAAGAGTAGCAATTAAATATGAAGTCACCTCATCAAAAGCTGCTACTGAAATTACATTTATCGAAACAAGTTTTCCTCACAAGCACTGGAATTATTAAATACAGACATATATTCTACTATACATTTTTTGCAATGGGATTAATTTTAATCGAAAAATTCTTATGAGAGGAAACTACTCTTCCTGCTAACCTATACACTGCACTGTAGAATACTGACAACTGGAAATTTCACATTTGGAAAAATGCCAAACACAGCCCAGTTCCTCAGCTGATGTTGAGCTGTTTATTGATTTCAGTGGAACAGCATCAATTTAACCAGGTTAAGAAGCTGACCCCCCTATTCAGAAAATCCACTCAGATATGTTTTTGTGCAAAATTTCAACTACAAGTATCTGTGCCTGATGTTATAAAGAAAAATGTATCTATGGACCATCCTGATACACCATTTTGTCCAACTAGATGCAGTGTACTCTTCAGTGTCCTTGTGTAGCATGAGGAGAGGATGTGTCTTATACTAGTGGAATTGCCAGGTGGGAAATTTTGGGCATACAGACCCTTCGTCAGGTTTCTTTTATACTGCTGTTGTTTATGTATTGCAGCTAAGTCATGCTTAGGCTGATCCACCGAACAGAAAAGCCTCACTGCTACTTCTAGAACTGCTAATGGATTGAAATAACATGAATAAACATGAAGTTCCATCCTCATGATTAACTCTGCCTTCACTGTGGGCAAGACAAGAGGCATAGGTGTGTCATTTTTTTACTGCATAAATAGTGCTATGTGGTTTCTTATGTTTAACATTCCTCAATGTGAAGGAAGGAAAGCAGGACAAATATAACTGAGATGAAAGTGTGACCTTCTTGCAGGATCAGAGCTTTGTCAAATTCCGTTTTTTGTCTGTGAAATTACATGGCCTAACTTCATAGACAGCAGCTTCTACCGGCATGTCCCTACAGTCAGAAGACAAATGAATCTTCAATACACCTAAATAACATATGGAGTTAAAAAGAATGTGGAGAGAAAGCGATGCTGGCTCGTCTGGCAGTGCAGAAGGTACAAACTTTTCCACTTGAATCAAAGTCTGTGCACAGTGCCAAATGTCAAAGTGCAAAATGCATTGAAATAAACAAACAAACAAATAAAATCAGGCACTGCATACCTGTATAGATGCAAAATCCCCAGAAGCACAAGCTCCCAGAATAGCAGCACCCAGCAAAACAGACTCCACTTCTTTGGACAGGACAACAGGCTTGCCTATACAAGAAAAAAACATGCCTCTGTTAGGAAGAAGAGAGCAGTACTGCACTGGCGGCACAATAAATAATAAATAATTAAAGAAAAAAAAAAAGGAATCAAAACGGACTTGAAAACCATGTTCACAACTCCATTCAGAGCTCAGTCTGCTGTAGATTAATGCAAATCTCTCTGCTCTGTGGTTTCAGGTTCCAAGAAAAATGCTGAATTTAAATAAAACAATTTAAGCAAAATATTCATGCAGAACATTAAACATACAGAGAGCAACCCCCCAGATCTTTGACCCTCGCTATTTATCTTAAAGGGCTTTGGTATAAACCTGTTACCCACACCTTCCAAACCCACGTGCCTATTAAAAGTTGACCTCGAGGGGAAAACAGGGTGGTACCCTTTTTATTTCTTTTGCAATGAACAAAAAAAGTTTGTGTTGGTTTTTAAATATACAGACAACAAAGCCAGTCTGGTTTTGCTGGAAGACATGAAAATATGAGTAGTAAACTTTCACCAGCTATGTATGAAATCATAAGACAAACCTCATCTTCCAAACTGTGCAAGATAGATGAAAATAAGATTAAAATACTGGAAAAACAAACTCAAAATATATCCTGAAGTAGAATTAAAAATTCTTATTTTTTCACCCATGGGTACTATCATGAACACACTTTCGCTCAGTTCACACAAAGTTTTCTAAGACCTGTATTATTAATGTAAAACCAGCAGGAAGAAAGAGTAAAACAAATAAAAATCAGCCTGCTTTCTTAATTCTCCCTTAAAAAAAATTAAAAATAACGTAAGTCTAAATACTTTGCTAGGTACACTTTAGATGTTCATCCTTACTAAGTCAGAAAATTTAATATTCCTACATTATTTGGCATGTGTCTAAATTTCCATTACTGAGCTAATTTCATTCAACGAACGATGATGCAAACACAGTGGTGGGAGGAGAAGTTCATTCTGCGAGCAGCCTCAATGATATTATGCCCCAAAAAATGCTGCTCCTGAGAGCCAGCTCTAAGATTAGAAGGAGCTGAAATTTGGAGGAAGATCTAAAGCGAGCCATCAACAACTCCCACAGAGAAAAAGGCAAATACACACTTATCAAAATGAGAAACAAAATTTTTAATGTAAGAAATAATTATTGACAGAAAGCAAATTCACCTTGCACCCCAGGCATTCGGTCACGCTATGCTAACTTTGCACTGTTCCACCAGCTGCTTACAATCAACTTTCAAGGACATAAAGGTGCCACAACGTTCTTTATGTTATTTCTTCCTACAGTCAGCGCAGGCAGTGACAGGGAAAGAAAGGGGATACAGTGAGACCCTGTTGTTTAATTGCTGGAATGACTATTAACAGTAAACTAGAGTAATTACAGCATCCCCATAATTTCTCTGATCCAACAAATTCACCTTAAAAACATGAGAGGAGGATCAGTCACCTGAGCATTCCTCTGGTCAGGATGGACACAGCTCAGGCCTTGGGTCAACTTGGAACAGATGCAGACAACCTATTAATAAAACTCAAGCTTGGAGCTACGCGGCTGTTTGCCAGGCGTTGAAGCAGCAAGCAGTTTTCAGTGTGCCCTAAAATTTACTGCACATTTCCCGCATCATCAGAATGAATACAGAATTCTTACAAGGCAAACAACAAGATTAAGATACTTTTTAAGTGGCCGGCAAAATCATCTATTGGATGTCTGCATGGCTGAGTCATGGGCATTTGCAGCTAACAATAATATATTCAGATTTTTTTCTTTACGGGAAAGAATGGGGGATTGATCCTGGAATGTTAGTTATTTTATCTGATAGGCTCTAATGAGTTCAACACAACCGAGAGCATTTCAGTTAGATGAACTCTGACATCCCTTGTCAGTCACTGATTTCACAAATGGGGGAGAACTCCAGGCTGCAAAAAGGCTTTTTTGTACTGAATTGTACTTGGCCATTAGTTACAGTCAAAGAACTTCTGATTACATTTTAATCAGAATACCTTTTCACAGATCTTTTATTTTCCACGTCAGGAACCAGCATTCCAACTCTACACATAGCTGAAATTCACCTAAAACATGCGAGTTATACAAGGAAAGGCATACACTGACAACATCATTCTTCAGAAACAGAAAGTGTCACTTTGACTACAATGAATTTAATGAATTTTAAGGTCAATAGACATAACGCTTTTTGCTTCTCCATTTCTGTTTTCATCTCAGGTAAGTACATAAAGCATATTTTCATCTTCCCTCCTCCATCAAGTTTACGAAGTGGGGTTTAATGTCAGGGCAAATCAGATCTCCAGACCAAATGCCCCAAATCTGAGCCTTACACTTTATTCACAACAGCCCAACTGGTCTTAATTTGAAATATACCCAAAACATGCATCATTCAAAGTTTCTCTAAAGCCCTTTATACTAAATTTTGTTATTTTTCCCACATTTTTTAAAGTACATTCGACTGACTCACAGGTGTGCTAAGATGTCCAACACACACAGGCTAAAGGGAGACCAAAAACACGGTGCAAGCCCGAGACCTCCTCTTGCAACAAACCACAAACCCAGAACCTTCCACCCGTGGAACATCATGCAGGAGTAAGGATGCAGAAATTGTCCCCTAAACTATATTGATGACGTAGAGGTGACAGTAATTCAGAAAATAATTGTTCTATATAATGGATCCAACGTCCAGCATGAGCAGAAGGTGTCAGAAATCCAACAGAATTCAGAAAGGATTAAACTAACAGAGGTTTTAGTAAAACACATCTTATTAAAACCATGCTCACAAAATGTACTGGGCATTGTCCTCGTCTAACTAACTTCTGCTGAATTAATGTTATAATTTCTATAGAATGTTTAGAATTATTTTAAAAAATCTGATAGTGAGAAACATCTCTGACATGTAATTTATACATACTGTTTTTTAAAATTCCATACGAAATATTTATATTTATTCTATCACACTTTCTTTAAAAAACTGTAAGTTTAAGACCCGTAGATTAGAATCCATGTTGGAGGTTTCTCCAGAAGTCTGTTTTCTAACAATATGAAGTATGGAGCTTTGTACCACATCTTTGTGTTATTCAAATGTCTTTACATTTCAGGAAATCTAGTCTCACAGAAAGTAATGTTTCATTACGCACTTTTGGGCTAATGAGCAAAATACATTTCTATACAAAAGATTTATTTTTCCAAAGACAAAGTATTTAGCCACCTAAAATAGTTTACACTCCTTTCCCCACACTTCCTCCAACTTACCAGTAATGTCAGCGTGCATCTGCACAAAGAGAGGGTTCTTGCTCAGCCCACCGCACAGAAACAGTGTGTTGATATGATGGCCCGCAGCCTGCATAGTTTCCAAAATATGTCTTGTTCCTAACTTTAAAAAGCGAAAAAAACCAAACAAACAGATGAGCACAGGAGAGCTGCCACAGGAACAGATCTTAAAGTGCAATTTGCCAAATGAACGATGCCAGTAACTGTCCCTACCAATAACCTGAGGGCTGGGAACAGACCTGCAGGGGTACGGCCACTGCTTCGCTTCCAGCCAGTAACAGCTATTGTAATTAAGAACTAGAAAAATCAAAGAGACGGCACAAGGAATTGGGAAATCCATAGGCACAGTATAACGCAATAAACACCCTGGGGCTGGCTGAAGAAGTGAAGACGTACCAGTGCACAGGAACACAGGGAAACGGGGCTTACAGGGATGTACCGACAAGGGCCAAGACACAGAAATGGGCACCAGGAAAACTGATGGCAGTGATGAGCAGATGTTTGTGACCAAGTGCATCACAGCATGGAAAGTATTTCCAGAGCCAGAACTGAAATCTACATGGCAAAGACATCCCCAGCAAAAACTTCTTTTTACTTTGTAAAACAGAATCTGAAAATCACTCTCAGTAAAGAGATTTCAATTCTGAAGCCAAATAGCAAAACAGAACAAACAAACAAAAAGAAACAAAACCAAAAAGAGCAAATAAACCCCTGAATTTTCTGTCTTTTCAGCAAAAAGGAAAACCTGAAGAATTTTGTATTGGCTTAACTATTTGTCTTGGCCTTTACCCTATGCAAAATAAAATGTTCCATTTCATGCCTGGATTAATTGAAACATCTAAAACATAGGCACGGCTTTACACTTTTCAATTATAGTCTCCATTCTGAGAAACGCAAATTAGAACAGCTCAGTGTTCCGCTTTGCAAATGATGAAAACAAATGTTTTGCCATCAAAAAAAAAAAAATTTTTTTTTTTTCCTTTGCTTGCCTCCAACTACTCACTGAAGTCAACCTTCTCCCTCTTTCCTCTTGCAAGAACATTTTCCAGTTCTTTGACAAACTATTTGTCCAAAAGTAACTCCCAGTTCTTTATAATACCTTGGAAGTCAATTTTCAAACCCGGAATTGACAAAATGCCAAATTCAAGCCAAAATTTTGCCCGAACTGACTCTTTGTAGGCAGATTCCCCACAAAACCCAATCTGGTCAGAGTTTTCACAAATCATTGTTTAAGTTTTCTCGATGCTATGCTGCAAGTTCATTAAGAGGACTGCAGCCCACAACAAACCCCTCTTCAAATAAAAGCTACTGAAAATTGAGTTTCACCGGACTGGAGACGTTCCCTGTGAATGGCACCGCTCTGGAGAGGCCGTCAAATGTATTTTGGTTTTTCAGGCAAGCGGTTATGAGGAACTTTAGCAGCCGCAACAGCAGCTGACTAAATCCATCACTTCCCTATTGACACAGAGGGCTCGTTTCCAAATCACACAGCCACAATTTTAATTATGGAAAAATAAACTGCTCTAAAAAGGGTCCGTCTCCTCAGAACGGGCTTGATGGCCACAATTATATCCTGATCGTGTTCTCATCTGTCTAACTGTTGCATTGCATTTTGCAATGAATAGGTAAAAGGATATTCTCTTTCACTACTTCTGAAATTCAAATTTATTAACAACTTCTCTCACAACATACACATGTCAAAGACCCTGAGAAAGAACATGCTGTGAAAATTATTTTGTGTTTACCTGCCTGGAAAATTGTATTCACATAGCAATTTAAATTAAAGCCAGACGTATTTCACTGTGGGTAGAGGGGATCTAATTCAATCCTGGGTTGGAGAAAATGCAAATTGAGGGGCTTCAAATGCAAATTTTATATAAAAAGAAAAAAGCGTCTCCTCCTGAAAAGAAAACTAGAGATTAACATTCTGTGGGCAGGCTTACACTTTTTACAAGATTTTTACTTAGGTTTAAAGTTTATCTTGCACCCATTGAAGATGGCTAATGGTACGGGATTAGGGCTGTCGTGAACTAGAACTTTTTCCTTCAATACAAGTGAAGCTAAAATTGGGAGTGACAGAGTATGGGAGGAAAATTACATTTCCTAGGTATTACATTAGCAATTAGTAAATATACCAAGTCAAAACTAAGTCTACTCTGTCTACTTTTTAGTTACTGTTTCAATAGTGTTTAAGGAAAAATGAATTTCTGTTAACTTACAATGAAAACTACTGTATAACCTTTTTATATCTCACAATCAGCACAATTAGCTATCACAAAGAAATGCAGATGCTGAATTCAGCTTTCACCACAGTATTTGAGTTTTACAATAAAATTTGAGTTGTATCATATAAGGAGATAATAGGTGACTTTCCCAGGATTTCCAGCAGAGAACATTTCCACTTCGTTAGCACAATATAATAATGGAGCACCTGTTCAATACTGGAAAGTTTCTTTCAGGGGCAATATCAGTCACTGGCATTGTTTAAACTCTCCTAGATATTCTTATTTAAATGGTGGGATTATACTGAAGCATCAGGTATAACCAAGCTACATTCAACTTATAAAGGATCAAAACTCACAACAACGAATTCCAGGCTGAGGTTAAGTTCTTGTTATTTGCTGAAGAGGGAGGGTTAACACATAAGATGTACAATTCATGGTAAATTTACAGCAGCCGCCCACCCTCCATATCCCAGATGGCTGACCCAGCCTAGCGAAGTTGTTGTTTAACCAGTAGAGGAGTTTGGAAGTTTTCCAACTGAACAGAGTTTTGTCAGGAAAACTCCCCAATTCATCAAACTGTTTCGCAAAAACACCTCAAGTTCAACAACTAAAAAAAAAGAAAAAAAAATAACAAAAAAATGTCAAAGGAATGACAATTTCAATCACCAGTGCCTAGGCATAGCAAGCTCCATTGAAAATAGCCTGCACCAGGGTTTCAAAATAACTTCTTTGACCCCGGTTTTCACTTCAAAATACAACTACTCGTGAAGTGGAAATCCCAGGCTCCAGAGAAAGTTAGGGCAGAAACAGAAGTATTCCAACAAAATTACCCATCTCTACATGTTAGCAAACATTGCGGACGTTTCACGAAGACAGTCTCCCTGTCTGTTTTTGCAGGAACACGTGCACCGGCTGGAGACCCGACACAGGAGGCAACTGCTCGCCTTGCAGCAAGGAAACCAAGGCAGCAACGAGCTCGGGTCCTTTCGGTCTACAGCGTTATGGACTGAATCACAGACCCACCCTGTCTCGCTGCGGTACAGAGTTCCGACTCACCTAATAGGCAAGCATGGGAAAATCCATGGATTTCGGAAAAATCTGAAGCTCAAGCATTTTAGGGGAGTGCAAGTTCCTTCATACAATCACCAAAGCTTTTTTTTCCTCCTCTCAGCTTCCCTCTAGACAGCCCGTGTTGTTCACTCTGTCCCTTACAGCATCAGCCTTTTCTCCCACAGCTGCACTAGAAGCAAAAGCTCCATTTACAGAATTGCCATAAGGAGAAAACATTTTAGGGGCACATTTTCTCCCCAGTCTGTCAATTACCCTACAGTAGGGAGTAGTCACCAATGAGCGTAAACAATATTTTTCTCCTTTAAGAAGTTCCTTAAGTGAATTCATCTATTATTAGAAATCTGTTTAGCAGAAGGGAATGACCAGTCTGCCACAGAACATGAGACAATTCATTTATTCTTTTATGCACTTAAAATGGCTTACAGCAATGGCTTGAATCGTGGCCAAGTAGATAAGGGCAAGTTCATCCAGACCCCGAGACAGTGTTAGTCCAACGACCTGCAGAAAGATCAAAAAGAAACTGTAGAAACCCAGCCAAAGCAAAACTGTCTTATTTTCTATGGTTTCTTGTTGTAACAAGTTTAAAGTGCTAATTCTAAGCCCTGCTTTTGCGAGCTGTACACACAATGTTATGTTCAACATGTCATCCCTGATCTGGGAAGACCACATAAATTGTTCTTGCCCTTGCAAAGAAATAAAGAACAAACAGCATATTGTATGGGATTAGAGATAGATTAACTCTGACAGTTTTATGTTATGACTCAGATATTGCTTGTGAATGTAGTTAATGTAATAATATGAAAACGCTATTACATAAAAACAACTTTCTAAAGGCATTTCTCCCCCTCCCTTCCAAGCACCCTAATACTGAAAAACAATTAATAAATGAAGACTATATCTTAACCTCTTTTCTCTGACATAAATCAATACTGCACTGTAGTTACTCTGGATTAATATAAGCATAGGCAAGACCTGAATGCAGCCATAATTGTGGCAGGAAAAAATAGGTTGCTGTTACGAATATTTGTATACAGCCATCATACCAGGAAATTCTGCTTCTGTTGCAGCATACGATACTTTCATAAAATCACACAGGTAGTATTAGGACCCAAAACTATAAAAGCCATCTATTTTTTCTACCGTTTCCCTCATTTGTGGCTCAAAACACATTGCAGCGCTTTGGTCTACCCTTTCCTACCTCAACCTGAACGACAGCAGATTTTGGTGCTGGTGAGGAGCTTGAGATACTCACTTCAAGGACAATATGTCATTTTAAAGTATATTTTTGCATTAATCACCAGGTATTTTGATACCATCAAATTACAGCTTCTGTTATGGTCCTGTGCAGTGAGTAGCGGTGCAGTGTGCTGTGACCCAGCTGATCTACCACCATGAAGTTCGGTGAAGAGAAACAACCAAATGTAAAGATGGGCTGAAAATCGCCAGCACAGGTTCTCTGGTGAGCTTCCAAAAGCTGCTCTTTCTGGTTCCACACTGCAATGCTCTGAAAGTTTCTTTGCACAGAACACAGTATTTCAAGGTCTTTTGAGTTCCAAAAGCAGCATTTTTAAAACCACAAGCCAGAATCAGATCAGGTTCACCTTTGAACAGACGTATGAAGCACTATGGTTGCATATTTCCAATCACGAGAGAATTATGCCCATTTTTAACAGGGGAACTTCTCAATTTCTGTTGAAATATACTACCCAGCAACTCTAATACAGCCCATTTACTAAACATTTATCTGTTTAAATCAAGCAATTTCTCCTCAGAATATTTAATTCCTTTCCCAGGTAGGCATGCCAAAATTTGTGTTGAAATTCATTGCAAAAGATATGCAAAATGTGGTAGACAGGTGAGTAACAACAGCAAGCACTGCTAGTCATGAAATGTGATTCCTAGGAAAGATACTGGGAAAAATGCAACGCTCCACATCTTTTCAGAAAATAAATGTGGCTGTAGTGATATCTGAACTACAATGATCTCTGGTTTTCTACTGAAACATTAGCACACTTCGAAATGCTGCAAGAAATCCAAATCCTATGGGATAGTTTACATAGCTAAGGAGGAGTATGCTCAAAATTGGAAAAAGGCCCCTTCCAAGCTTTTATTTTTTTTTTCCCCCCTATATTGACCTTTTTGCAAAGACAGGCTGTTTCTTACCATGCCCTTTAGTGTCAGATCTGTTAAGGGAGATCTGTTACCATGGAAATCTGGCCAAACATGGAGATCAACAGTGAGGAAACCCACAGGCAAAGATTTCTTAATCACATCCAGGTGACTGTTCAAGTATGTATATATACTGTGAGCACTAGGAGAAAACAAGTTGGAAAAAGAGTGGAGGAGGTTATTCATCAAACATTTGTACTACCATCAAATGCAGAAAACCCATCAAAGAATGCCAAATCCCTAATTTTCCCAAATTCCTCAGTTTCACAGGAGGAGGGGACATAAAGGCAGTTTGTGATCTTGAATTTGTACATTGCCTCACCCCAGTCCCTAACGAGCCAGAGCTGTTTGATATTTTGGGGGCTGATGATGCTTGTCCTAGCAGAAAGGTGCTGACACTGTGAAAGAAAAGCCTAGAGAAAAAGCTGAAAGACAGAAAAGAAAACCAAATTGCTCTACAAATGTTTAAAATTTTCCCTGATTTATCAATAGCACTGGACTTACAGCTTTCCTTTTTTAAACTATAATTATTTCATTATGTGTTACGATTAAAATGCAGCACTAAGGGTGGAGGAGAGAAAGCAAGAGGCTGCTGTTTTAGGGAGGAGCCGAACACAGACCTAAATTTGTATGCAAGTTTAGATACTACACCCAAATCCACAACATCCAACAGACGTTTTTTCCTGGATCAACAGTCATTTTAGGAACTCCTCAGTGCTTTGGCTTGCAATGGCATTCCATTTAAAAAATGTTGCAATTATGCTCAGAATATTTTTTTCAAACACTCATCCTGTCATAAAGATCCATATATATGTTTTTCAATCCCTCAGAAACCTCCAAGCGGGGCATTTAATTCTACACATGTGGGTCAATATAGCATCTAACCCTAATTACAATTGATTAGTCATTGTCTCATCCACTGTAGACCCAAACAGTGATATTCATTTAGCCTCTACATGTATATTCAATCACGCACTAATGAGATCCCTAAGGGAATTTGGCATATGCTTTACTAGTTTGACTTCTGACCTGCTAGCAGCTGCATATTTATACTTTGCATTCAACCATTCAGCTGCATGTTTTTTCAATTATACCTTACCATGTGTATGCTATCAGAGGATATCATTCAAAATGAAGTACACTTGGAAGACATTAAAATAACCAATTCACATCATTATTCACCTACTTTAAAATGTACTTTATGCGTCTTCCTGGACCTGAATTATGATAACTTTGAGGTCACAATCATTTTTCCCCCCTTGTTGTAAAAGTGGCCCTATTTTCTACATCCTTAAAGGCTGCACTATAAGCAGTACATGCTAAGGACAGTCATTTTATTTCCAGCCTAAGCCATGGCTTGACTGTTGGGAAGGAAAAGAAAGGAAAGCTTCACTCAACCACAGACCTACCAGACATCCCACCGGGCATCTGATCTCCATCCTGCTTGATTACTCTCGCAAGGATTAGCCATTCGTGCAGCTCTGACAGAACACAAGGGCTGTACAAAGAGGCTGAAGTTCAGCCAAATATACTTAAGACCCACATAATCTCGGAATTACACTTTTTTTTTCCCCTCACCTTTTTTTTTTTTTTCCTACAAATATATATGGGTTCAAGGCACTACATTTGGACTCAGTGACTGACAAAATCCTTCAAGCACTTGCCAGTTCCAGTTTCTACCACATTTGTGTTATACAGAGTATTACGCCATCAGCTCTCTGGAGCTTTTTCTATTCAATTCCATTGGAGGGTACCAGTAGCAGCTGGATCTGACTTGCAGAGTTGAGCACGAGTTATTGCTATTAAAAAGGAACTATGTTGAAAGTGGAGAATAAGAAACCAATGCAAGTGTTCCCAGGGTTATGTTCATATTAAGGACATAACTTCAAAAAGCACCAAGAGGTTGGCATTTAATCTGTTCAGGAAACCTGGAAGATGCCAGCAGGTATCTTTCAGGAAAAAATATTTAAAAATTTAGATTTCTAAAACTAAAAGAAAAAAGGGCTCTGAAACATCTAGAGGTACTGCCAAATATGGTTAATATGTTCTGCTTGGAAGATCCCAAAATTGCTGATAGATAACGTGTGTGTCACTTCACCGCTTTTTTTCAGGAGTCATTTCTTTAGACAAGGAAATGGCATTGAGAAGTGAAAGAAAGGAAATTCTGTCCCAAAACACAGTGCTTCACAAAGCACCAAAGGACATATAATCTTTGCTGTCAGTTAAAACACTTTTTCTCTCCAGGTTAGAAACTGTCATTCTGTGAAACAGAAGTATTTAAACTTTAAAGCATAAAGGATTATATTATTTCATTTTTTTTCCTACTGTAGCCTACCTATACAGGATTTAATGTATCAGTGACGGCCAGATGTCAGACCTACACAATACATAGATTCAAGAGTTAAAGTGCTATACACACAGCAACTTCTGCAACTCACTGAACTACATGAGAACACTCGAGGTTTGCTGCTCACAGAGTATGTCAATTAGTTAGATCGAATGCTAAATTTACAGCTGTCCAGAAAACCCTCATGTAATTCAACCCTCTCCATTTCCAGTAAAAGAAGGGAAAAGAGAACATGGGAATAGTACTGGGAGGGTTGCACAAGACTGGTCTTCAGCACCAGTGGTCAGTAGGAGCTGCTTTCTGGCGAGATCGTTCAAGCCACTCACGCCCTCCCGAGTTACCACAAATTACTGAAACAGCGGTAAATGCAGTTTGCAAACTCTTGCTCCTGGTAGAAGCAAAGGACCAGAAATCTGCAGGAGAAAGCTCCTGCGATGAGCTGCTCGGTTCCCACTGCCAAACCTGCTTCTCAGCAGCACTGGGAGCCTGGCACAGAGGCAAGAGGCACAGATTTGTGACCTCGAATGTCGGGTTTTTAATGATCCAGATATGTGAGTGCGTTTTGCAACTACAAAACCAGCCTAACTCTTCACAGTGTTGCACTAGCACAGAAAGTAAATGTAATATGCAATTGCACGCCTAAGTATGGAATTCTTGTTTCGTTTCCTTTCAATGACCATTTGCAATGGTTGAACACACCCATACAGAGAAAATACTGAACATAATAAACTAGATTTTCTGAAATATTCTGCTGAGATCTCCAGGCACATAATTTATAAATCATCAACAACAATCCCCCCAAAACAAGACACTACGTTCTTATTAAGTATACAACTTAATGTAAGCTAACACATAATCGAAAGTTTGGGCCAACACTGTTCACTAAAACTGTGCCTTGCACTTATTCAGCTACTGCTACGAGTCTCTGTGATAGGGCTGAAGCTTGTGCTCCACGTGTAGAAAGAAATCAAGAAATAATAAGAAAAATTCAGTTCAAATTGCAAAATCCCTCATTTTTGTTTGTTCAAATTCTTTAAAGAATACTTGAGAAGGAAAAGCAGAAAGGGGATAGGGAGAATTAATAAGAGTCTTGTTTACTAAATTTATAGCTATCCAAACATTTCATTAGGAGAGTAATATATGGAAAGTGTTATAAAAATACCATTGAGCATCATCCTTTTTATAAAATAACTCTTTTTATCAATGTTATCCTCCGCAGCTTTACTAACTGCAGGAGACTTAAATAAAAAGTTACGACACCATACACTCGCATATCATGGAGTCCTGTTCCCGATATCCTGCATTTAATGTCCTATTCACAATCCAAGCTTTTTGCACTACAAAATTAGTTGTGGTCAGTCAGTTCAGTGTCAGACCCAGTACAGACAAGCAGGGCACATTATACTAATTTATCCAACACACACACACACAAGGCTTATCCTGCTATTACAGACTAAACTGTTTGTCTTATGTTTGTGCTTCATATGGGGGCACCGGAAAAACAGCCTGGAAGCCAAAATTTTTGAAAAAAACCCAGATCAATCCTTATCCCAAACATACACAGATGCATTTATTTCCTGATTTCCTTTTTGAAATAACAACAAAGAGTACTCTAGGAAGCACGAATCTATTTCATATTGAATACGTCCAATACATTTCTGGGAACCCTGGCCAGGCTCTCAACAAACAAATAAGCCATTGGGCACTACAAAGCGTGGAAGTGTCACTCCAAGAAACCAGGTAGCTTTATCCCTCCAGGGAGAACTGAAAATAACTGCATGACTGCATGCACTTAATACATCTGTCAGGACTGAATGACGCCTTTTAGGCCAGAGTGATAAAATGAAGACAAAATGCCAAGTTTGCCATTTTTTTCTTTAATACAAGGAGGAAAAAGAAATTAAAAGAGAACCAAATTTTCATCCAATGTGCCTAACTGTTGAGCTACGATCTCTCTGGGAGTGACATGAACCATCTTAAAAGGAATCCAAGCCAAAATAGCCTGAGAAAGTCCAGATCTGACAGAAGTGTCTGGACTGTCTTCATCCACTTGTGAAGCAGATCAAACTAAAATTCCACATTGCACACAGCCTCCTGCTCAAGGAATCCCGGAGTTACCCCCAATTCACTCCTACATCTTAAGTTTTGTCTGAAAATTCATCCTGGGTTTCTCTGTTCTATTTGTGCTGCCATGCAGGGCTTTTTCATACAATGGCTCTTCCTTGTTTTAGATGACTGTTCCAAAAATATTGAATAATATCTTCCTAATTTAGCTATATTTCATTCTTGGAGCTTAATACTGCCATCTACAAATTAAGACACATCATTAGCCCAAGGAATAAAGGTCTGCTGAACGGAGCTGATACTACGGTATCAAGAAATACCCCGGGCTGGATACAAAAGAAGTTGAAAAGCAGAAAGTTAATATCACAACTTAGGTACGTGGAAGGTATCTGAGGGGAGTTTAAAGCTTTCATCTTTGAGCAATCACCTGGCAAGCCTTCGTAAATACTTCCAACCCACTATCAGACTGTTAATTCCTCTGTTTCAGAGTAAGGATACAGCATATCATCAACTTGTAAGGCAGGTATGTGATAAAGGAACAAGAAGACTGACCTGGTTGCAGCTCTCGACTGTAATTCTGGGAAGGCGACATGGCCTCGGACGACATGATCTATCTGAAAAGGAGAAAAGCAACATTTTTGGAACTATTAGATCTGAAAAATTTGGTCCTGGAAAAGGGCAACGCAGTATCGTAACTTTAAAAAGACAAGAGTTTCTAAATTACTCATGAGCTGTTAAATCCTAGCCCTAGTGAAGCCAATGGCAAAACTCCCACTGACATTACTGGATTCAGGATTTAGCTTAAAAACTGTAGGAAAAAACAACCAAAGCTGAACCAAAAGCAGGCAAAATGCTAAGCACGCAGCTCCTCAGACAGAAGAGCAAGCTGGAAGGATGACTTTGTACCTCTCCAACACTACCTGACAGCACATCCTGCGGTGTCTCCCGTTCTCTTGCATACATATCCCCACTGGAATTTTACCAGGAGCATATTCTTGGCCCAAATCCCTGCAGCTTTCTATATCACACTGTTATAATAAAATACAAGGTGTGTTGTCATCCTGAGAGATGCTCCATATGTTCATTGCAGGAAACTAAATGTATAGCCCAACAAGCAATTATTCCTGTAAAGAAGATCAATATAGGCTCTGTCTATACTAAATTTATACATCATCTGGTCCTTTCACTTCCCAGCGGCTACCATTATTCATGAAACAAAGTATCAGGTAGAATAACATGGGCTTTTAAGACAATAATTCAGCAGTTTTTGTGGCCTCTTGATAATATCCCATCAGAGGTGACAGTAAAAGCTAAGGAGGCAAAACTAGAGCTACTCAAGAGCACTGAATATATCTGGCAATGCCTATTGGCAGCAAACCACATTAGGTTTTTAATTTTTAACAGTATCGGTCTAGTCCTTAAACAGTGTAGCAAAACATATAATGAAGCATGTACATCTGAAGGCAGCAACAAAAATAACACGTCTGTTCTTTCTGAGCTTTGCATCAAAGACAAAACTCAAACGTGCAAGCATTAGAAACAAAGTTTGGCCTGAATTTTGCAGTGTTGCATAATCTCAAAAGAACACAGGAGCAACTCATAAATTCAGAAATAAATATCAAATTTACTTGTGTGCTATGAAAACACTACAGAAAAATGTTACAGAAGTTATGATGTTAGATATTTAAATGTTCTTAATTCATGACATGGCTACAGGAGGGTTGCATCTAGACACCATTTTCTGCTATTTATTTCACGGTTTGTAATGATGTCGTGCCATCCTTTGTCTCCTCTTTGCAATATCTTTCTTCCTATACATTTTGAAAATCCAGTGCAAAAGCCCATCTAATAGACAAAAAGGCTTTTTCAAAACAAGATGAGTTCTTAATTCTTCATTTAGACTCTATCTGAACCGGTTTGCAAAATCCGACCGATTTTTTTCACAGCTGTATCAATTAAAAAAGCAATCAGAAATTTAAGGGACGTGTATCAGTTTTGCTTTTAAGAAGTTCAACAGACTGTTCAAATTTCATGAAAACAATTCACCTTTGTGCATAGACCAAGCAATGAAAAGAATCCCAAAACACATCCTTTTTTGTTTTGTTTTCAAAAAGCTTTAAGTATGAGCAAGCAGGACCTCAACCAGACTAGAGCTTTAAAATTACAAAGATAATAAATACAAACTATCCTCCACACAATGCACATCCACCGTCTCCTCCTATGGCTCCCTATGTGTTTTCTGTACATAAAACCTCAAGAAAACCACATGAGATATTCTAAGAATGTTTTAATAAGACAGCTTCCCTAACATACCTGGCAGAGCTGACTTTGCTATGGGTCCTAACAAGACCATACATTTTTTCCAGCAATTTCTTTAATGACATAAGAACATCTTGTTCTCTGGTACTAGAATGGAAAGGGTTTTAAAAATCATCTTTCTGACATGCCCTAACCTTCATGGTACATTTGAAGTGTGGACCCACCTTGAAACAGCCAACAGAAAATATTGAATTGCGGTATCCTCTCTAGTGCTTAGTTAAGTTTCTTCACTCGCTTTGGACTAAGTGCATAGAGATTCCTCCTCTCAAAAGTGTTCTTACAAAGAAATGCACAAGGTTTGCTATTTTCCTTTTAAAGTGATGTTAAATTAAATTTTACTTCCAGTTGTGGCAGTTACCTATAAAATGGGACACTTTGGTTCTAGCCCCATCTTGACCCGAAGAATTTAAAGCACACACATCCCACCTCCTGCCCGAGAGCTTTGGGCTGGAGATGGGGTGGGAGGTGGAGACTGCAGGAGAGGAAGAGGGATGACTCTCCTGCTGAAGCTGTGACACCACAGAGAGGAATGCCAGATTCACGTGGCCGAGGAGAGGGCACAGGAGGGAACACCAATTCACAGCTCAGGGTGTGTCTGGGCTTCTTGATGCAGGATTATTTCTGTTTCTCATTCCGTGACTCTTTCATATGGAATGCAGAAATGCAGTGATGCCCCAATCCACTGCTTCCTGGACATGTGCTCTGATCACTGGGCTTTTAAGAAGGTGGGTAGTGCTACGTCTGAGTAAGACAGCAATTACACCTGCAATTTGTGAAAGGCCAAACCCACCTGTACGTTTGCTGAGCTTCCAGAGGATGCCCATAGGACTGGGCCTGCCTCCTGTAGTTTCTCAAGAGGAGGCTGGTATCTCAGCCCTAAGGACAGCCACTATTTCTACAGACTGAGCAGGGAGACACACAGGGAGCTTTAGAAGTTTCCAAGTTTAAGCAGCCACTGAGGTTTCACTGATACTTTCAGACTCGAGCAGCTAAAGTCTGCCTAAATACTCTCTTATACATCTAGGCTTTCTTTAAATTTGCCTCCAATGTTTTAGTTCTGACTGCCTCTCTGCAAGTAAGAAAATTCCTTTTTAGAGTATCAAGTCTGGTTTTAATTTTTATTTATAAATTAAAATAACCAAATACAGTCAGAGTCTCTGCACTCACAGAAATAATTGAGGTGACAATACACGTAATATCTATCTAGACAGGGTAATATTACTATTCTGTCCACAGAACACATCTTTCATTTATGCCCATCAAGAGCACAATGGTTTTATATAAAACAATATATATAATTTTCTCTATCTCAAAGTCTATCTCAGCGTCCTGCTAAAGAATGAATGCCTGTTTGCCTGTAAAATAATAACAATAACCATCATCATAGAAGGAAGACATGCCCTCAGTGTTCTGCCCCATATATAATCACCAATCAGTATGCAAATGATTGCTTTGTAAGAGACATAACAATCAACTAATTGGTCATTGCTTTCAGCAACATGGCTTCTCCTGTGATCTTAACAGAGGTGTTTCAGGGGGAGCTCTGGCTGAATTGACCGTGGAGCTCTCCCGAGTGACAGCAGTTATGGCAGAGCTCCTATCTTGGAATCTGGTTGCATTTCCAAACTCTTACCAATTTTCCTGTAGCGCTTTGACCTCCTTCATTCAGCCACAATCCAGGTACCATTGCAGAGAAATAAGGTCCCCAAACACCAGGCACAAAAATGGGTGTTTCACTGACCTGTCAAAGCAAGAGAAAGCTCTAGTGAATCAAACTACCTGTCAAAGTAGGTACTTTGCAACTCATGTTTGGCAGCTGTCAGAGGCCAATATGAAATGATTCCTGCCCCTCCGCTGGAGTTACCAACATGAGTGGAGATGTATGGGTAGAGATTTACTCTAAGGAGAATGTGGAGAAACATGTCCCCTCATTATTAGATGAGATGACACAGCTGCAGCTCCTGGTTGCACAACTGCCCCCCCCCACCCCCATTTGCAGAACAGCTGGGTCTGGCCATGCAGAAAGTAAGAAATTTCAGGAACAGGAGCCGTATTTTATAGGGAGAGAGTAAGTGTCCTTTTTCTCCAGAAAAACACCTTACTTAGAATGAACAGGAGAGTTAGGTGCCTTGGGTAGAAGCTGCAAACCTGGCCTTCTGTTAGCCAGCAGGAAACATGTGCTTGGGTAAACGTTAGATTCTGCCCCTTACTTAGGCTTAGCTTTACACAAACCACTCCTTCCTTCACACCTGTGAACCCTTTCGTCAAGGCAAATATCTAAGCACTACTATCCAAATACTGAACGGGGCTGTATTCTACCGCTTGCATACAAATGTAACACCCACATACACAGTGATATCCTGCTCCTATGCAATATTTTAGTGGTTAGACCACCCAGGATGTGGGAGACACTGGTTCATTTCCTTTCTCTGCTTCAGAAGATGCAAATTACCAGTTTTTAAGGGTGGAGGGCATTTTCCTTCCTCTTATAAAGCTGTTCCACTTTCAATAGACTAGGCAGACTTGCTAGATTTCCCTTCTGGTCCAGAAAGCAAGCCTAAGGAGGTATGCTATCGAGTCTAGCAAGTAAGGCTCAGCACGTGATGGGGAATGGGCAGTGGAACCTGGGTCCTAGTCCTTGCTACAAAGACCAGTTACGTATTCTGCACGGGTTGAACACAATAATTCTTGCAGCGCAGGCTGGAGAAGCCAGCTCATCCACTTCCCTGGCAGGCTACTTGTCTTCTCTCTGAAGCATGGTTCATGTTTTTGCTTCCAGGACCAACAGAGGTATATAGATTCAAGGTATACACAGTCAGGATTTTGCTGGGAAAAGAGGCCAGCAGCACAGTCCTACACCATCGCATGAATCCACTTCCCACTAGTCCATGTTAATGGGAGGGCTAAATCTGCAACTGTTGCTCTCTAGAAGGTGGGATGTGCTCCAACAGGAGCAAACAACAGAATTCCCTCACAAACAAGTCTGTGTGTTTGCAATGCTGGAACAGCAAAAAAGAAAGATCTTAGTCAATGGAACAACTTTTTTTTTTTTTATTTAGACCTTGCTCTTCATCAGTAAAATTCTAGACCCATTAAAGGATGGTTGAGGTTTGCTATTGATTTCAATAAGGCCCAGTTTTCACGTCAAAATAGTTTTGAGAAGGAGTAAAAAATTCCAGGCTGTTCCGGTTAAACTTGATGCACATTCTCCCTATAATTAAACAGGCCAAACTTTAAAGACAGCTTTTGCGAGCAACAAGGGAATATGCTCCAAGATGCAGTTTACTGGCATTTGTGCATCACACATGTTTAGTAAATATACCAGCAGGGAGGTTTCTGCACAAACAATAGTCTGCTTGAGCCATAAACTTACATACAGCTGATTCTTGTCATGAAGTTAAGTAGAAAAACAAAACAACAAAAGCTGTTTTCTCAAAATTCATCACCACAGTTTCAAGCAATCCTGATTTCTCTTAGGAATGTATATAACAAATACAAGAATCTTGCTCAGCTCTCTACTATCAGCTCTAACATGCCGACTTACTTTCGCTAAAGACGTATGTGTGCACATGTGTCCGTGTATCTGCGTAAGATTTTGGCTGGCTAAACCCATTAAAGAGCAAGAATAGCTGCACTGAATTTAAAAAGGCATTTATGACTCCAAGTGGATGAAGCTACGTCAAAAACATTGCAAAGACATTTGGTTTTGTTTTGTTTTCTCTTAAAACTACAAATTAATACAGCTTTGAGTTTTCAGCACCTCCATGGGGCAAGCCTTCTTTTTACGATTTCAATAACAAAATGAAGTGCCACAGAAAGCAAATCCTAATATAACCTGATTTTTAGACCAATTCCACATCACTGACCTGACTGAGAACACAGCATAAGGTCAAAATTCCCAGTTGGCATCTGCTCCAAATGGAAGCATGCTGAGAACACAAGCGTTCCGTCTCACTCCCGTCTTATAGCTGTGGACACAACACGTGTCTCTACAGGTGGGAAGGAACATTTGGGGCAGAAGAGGCCTGGGTTGGTAAAGGTTCATCTCAAAATATTTTTGAGGCAGCAAACTTGATAGTATTCTGTACTCCACTGTGATTTCTGAAGGAAGAATCTAGCTACACTAGATATATCAAACTTAAAATCCAGCTGCTGTGTCGTCTGAAGAAAACAATTAGTCTGAGGATATTAAAGGCACGAAGATGGTTTGTGAACACACAGGAAGTTCTAAACATCGAGAAGGACAATAAAGTTAAAAAACAACAACAGCACAAAAAAACCCCCCCCAAACTTTCTTCTGTCATTAGTCCACAATTTACCAAACTGTCCTATGTGTCTGATAACACTAAAAGGTTTAAATTGACTAAAAACCAAAACTCTCCCTAGAGACAGTACTTCTGGCCTAGTATTCTGGACACCCACAGATATTTGACAGGACAGGGTATTTCCATGCTGGTTCTTCTCAGACTACACCAAGACTTTCTTATCATCTTACTACCAAAGCACTGTTTGTAGGCATTCCAGCAAACTTTCAACACATGAACAGAGCAAACGAGGGAGCTGTGTATCATCACCACACTGATGAATATAACCAGGGGGGCACTAAGTTATGAATTTTTTCTGCTGTGGGAACTTTTAACTGGAATAAAGAATGTTGGTGGTCATGCTGGGCTTTATTGGTACCACCATCATCAGATTCGTATTTCCTCCTTCCACTTCAGGAGTTTAATTCACATGTTGCAGACTCTGGGTTTTGATGCACATGGGAAGTGAGAAAATTGGGAAATAATGTCCTCCCCAAACAGACACACAATCTTTGAGAAGCAAGAGGGTGAACATTCTTCCATAGATGTATGCCTAAGAAAGAGCAAATGGTTTCCATTTCCCCTTCTTGAAATAATTTGGACGATGCTTAAGTTTTTCAAGCCATGCAGCAGCTGGCATTTGTATTTTCATAATAAAAAGTCCAAACTCTGTTTGAGTATACGTACCACCCAATCCCACTAAAACACATGACTAGACATAAGCGTAAGGTTGGAGAAACAGTACAAAGCTTGCCACAGAACCCAGAAGATAAGCACCATTTGCCAGACTCAGAGCTATTTTAATTAGACTAATACCATGTCCTTTTCGTAGCTTTCTATTGCCTTCAGACACCCTTACGATGATATAGGAGGATCAATGTGGTGTCACTATTTTTTTTTCCTTTAATGAGCTTAAGAAAATCCTTAATCTTTTCAGCAGAAAAACAACATCTGTTTTAGATTTATGGGCAATTGATTTTTATTTTTAAAGCAAATAAGAGATGTCATCCTTCTTTGAAAGTTAAAATACGTATTCAAAGGGAGCCTCAGATTTTCTGCCTTCTATTTAACTTAAATTCATCCTGTGACACACTCCTATTGTGAGGCATATTAGCATTTATTATTTTTTATATACAGTGAAACTGAAACGCAAAGAGGATATCCTCTGCTAGGCATTAGAATGAACTCTGCACAACAATTACTGCAGCAGGAATTTGAAGATGGGAGATGAGAAGAATCTGAACCTATTCACACTTTGAGACATAAGAAGCGTCTATAAATGTTTCAGTTGAACATGTTGCCCTCATCCATGATGATGCTTACAGAAGTGTTATGCTTAGACATAAAATTCCACCTCACTGTTATTCTATCTGTGGATGGGGAAGAATTATTTTGTGTAGGAAAATGCCAGCTTTCTATGTCTTCCCAACACACACGTTCCTACTTGCTCAGCCCATCCTTGCAGATGAGATGAGCATTAAGCAGCTCCGAGATTCCAAGTTCCGAGATTGAAGGGAAAAAAAGAGTTCAACACCTTCTGAAAGGGAGAAAAAGGAGAAAAAAACCTCTATCTGGGAGGATTTAACCTCAGCGTGTGCTTTATAAAAATCATACTAATATGTAAGATATGTAAACATTATAGAGCAATCAGAAACAAATGAAATGATGAATTCAGTTTAACAATATTCAGCTGTGGTGCAACTGCCAGAAGGCAGTTTTTGTTATGAATAGATCATTTGGACGAGTTACAGACCAGATTTCAACCCTGGCGTGTGCTAGGAAAATCAATGTCAAACTATTTAAGATCAGAAGGTATCAGCAGCACATCTGGCAGCCCACAGAAATGAAAAATGTCTTTAAAACATATAATGCCACATAGAACTAAGCTAAGGTATGACAGGACCTTCTTAAATGGCACTAATATGAGCTCTGTAACGTATTTAATTTAGTTTAGCCCTTCCCACTTGCCTCTCCCTCTAAAACAATCACAGGCAAAAAAAAAACCCAAAAAATCCACCTCTCTGGTAGAAGCCTCTGTGGAAAAAAGCACTGCTTACCACTTGTAGGCTAACTTACAGCTCATGTAAGTGAATCAAAGGAGTCAGTTCAGCTTTCAGTACTGTCATTTGGTACAAGCGGAACAGAACACAGAGGAGAATCACCTAGGCATACCGCCATCCCATAAAATGAGCAAGTCGCAGTGTGAGATCTATTTTCCTTCGCTTTGTTTTGCTAGACTAGCCATAATGATCAGGCACATGCTTGTGTTTCCTCCGCAGTGTTATGTAAATGGTCCAGTAATCAGAGACAAGATAAAACAGGCCACACTGGTGAGAGCAGGAGTTTCAGCAGAATTTTCTTCCTTAGTTGACACCATCTGTTGCTGGTGGAGGCTTACACAAATTCCTTACAATAACACTATTGGAGAATTTGGCTATTACCAGAAAACTAAATCTTTGTATTAACAGAGTATACTGCTATATATCCATCTTCTTCCATTTTCAGTTCTGCTTCTAATAATGGGCCTCTGATATCTGGCAGCGTTCTAGTAACACTATTAGATTTTCTATTGATTTGCAGTATGCAGTAAGAAAGAAAAACCAAATTTCAGTAGAACTATTCTTGACTTAGACTCACCTACATGAAAGCAAAAAAAAGCTTTCCTTCATCCTATTGTCGCAACGTTTTCAGAGCAAATATTTGCTAATGAAAAACTAGGTCGGAAAATTTGTTTAAAAATCACCTCACTTATCAGCTTCTATAGCCAGAGATTCAGAATAACAGCTGCTTTTGTTAGGCTGAGGCAGGTATGAAGAAAGATCTAAGATACTAATGGAAAGTAGGGAAAGAAACAAGGAAAAGCACTGTATCAGTCGCCAACTAATAAATGCTCTTTACAGTTCTGGACTTTGATCATTGACAAGTCAAATACTTTCATTAACTTCTCTGCTGACTTTTGACTTTCAAACTTTCTGACTGACTATAGATTAAGAATACTGACATTCATTCAACTCCAGGGGTTTACATTGATGCATAAAATCCTGTATTAAGAAAACTCTATCATTTTGCTTCTGCTGACAGATGGGTCTTATAAACCAATTCGACCACAATTCTCTGACAAAGAATGAAAGAGATTCATAAAAAACAAATAAGGGAGAAATCAAAGGGAAACCCAAGAATGTTTCATTTCTAGGTTTCTGGTTCAAACTCGGGTCATAGTAACAGCTACTGAATGTGTGATTTAATAACAGCACTTTCTGGTGGCATATATATTGACTGGGTGGAGTTGGGGCATGCAACTGTATTTTCAGTAAACTGATGCTTACTCTAAAATTGCCATCCTGGCACTATTTCTCAAGCACTCAATGACTTTAAAACTAAGTTTCCCCATAACTCTGGAGGCAATTCCCTAGGTTAAGCGTATGGTAAGCACAGTCAATATATATTTATTATTAGCAGTAATTACATGTTAAACACATAACAGCGTTCAAGCTTTAGCCTGATGTAAAACATATTTAAGAAAATAAGGTCTTGGAACACAAGAGATGTACTACAGAACACAAAGAAAATTAAAATGTATTCATATTCCAATTCCTATATGTCATACACCACCAGTAATTTGTTTGATTATATTTTAAGCTTATGTCCCCTGGCCATCATGGGTTTGCTATGTAGCTGCATAGTTTGCGGTGGCAAGTCACAGAGCTCCCTTCCATGTGACAGGTTGGCATCCCGGGGGCCACCCACAGTGACAGGGTTGCTCTGCAATGATATCCAGAGTAGGCCACAAAAATGTTTGCACAGAGCTAACTTTATCCCACTGGAAGCATGGAAGTTACTTAAGTGACAAAAACATAGAGAATGTCGACTTTGGGAATCTGCCTCAACACATCTGTCCACAGATGATTTTGGTAATCTGTTTACATGCAGTTGAAGAATTCTAGCTTACGGGATGAAATCACTTTAATAGATACCTTGCTGAACACGGACGCCACGGTTTGTTGCCGAAGCTATGTCACAGGTTTACCAAACCCAGAGAGCTGGAAAGTTAACAAACCTTAGAGACCTCCATTTAGTTAGGAGAATGGTAAGAACGAATCAAAGCAAAACAAAATTGTCCAACTGCATCTATCAAGGTTGCGCAACAACAACAAAAAATATTCAAAGACATCATTCAACATTTTTGCGGTATAACATACTGCACGATAAGATTTTTGTGGAATCTAGCATGGTTAAAAGAGACAGATAGGAAGGCAGATATCATCCAAAGTGGTAAAACCACCCAACAGAATCAAAGGGTTCCGGGCACTGCCCAGAGCGTAAACTCATGGCCAGAGAGTGGCCTGTGGTAGGAAAGTTGAAGCAGTGACATGTATTCAGTATGTCTGTTTTGCCCAAGCTGGTTTCTTTTGTGTTGGCTGTAGGAAA
Organism: Caloenas nicobarica; assembly: GCF_036013445.1. Classification (NCBI taxonomy): domain Eukaryota; kingdom Metazoa; phylum Chordata; class Aves; order Columbiformes; family Columbidae; genus Caloenas; species Caloenas nicobarica. The sequence continues at coordinate 106,086,900 of NC_088284.1, read as the reverse complement.
GCCATGTTTTTATGTCAGCCGGGTCTCCTCGGTGCCTTCAGTCTCTTGGGAGGTGAGAGGGGCGACTGCTGGCGGGGCTGCACCTCTGGCAGAGCCCCATCTGCCTGTTCAGCTGCAGGGCCTGAGGGACATGGCCTGAAGGGCCTCAGAAGAGAGTTTATTCCCAGAAAAAGTAATTGAGAGGCTGAGAGAGAAGACAATGATATTGCTTATTTACACGTCATGGTAAAATTAAGCACACAGGTCCAGCACATTTCAGTCCAGCAGCTCAGCAAGGTTCCAAGTGCAGTAGAGCCACAAAAGACATGTATAACAATATTAAAATAAATATCTTTTTGATTTTGCTGCTTATTCTGCACTTGGTAATATCACAAGCTTGTATGACAAAAATCAAACCCATCCCAACCACCATAACATCCGTAAGTAAAAATTGCCAAAATTAGAAACATACAGAGAGTATGCATCAAAATGCAGACTGAGATCTAAAAATTCTGATCATGTTTTAGAGCTAGAATTCCAGTTCAATCCCTGCTTTAGTTATTTTCCAGACAAAACTTTCAGTACAACATAAAAGTAGGAGACACAGATGAATTCTTAGGGACTACTGTCAGCTGTTATTCCGAATAGTAACCCTTATGAGAAGGGCAGCAAAATGTGAACAACATGCATGCAGAACTATTTCTAAATTTCTACATTTTCCATAAAAAATTAACTGGTCTACGAACTACAGACCAAACAAGGTATGTGATTAATGCCCAGTAAAGAAACCACACTCCCAGGGTAACCTGATTGCCTCATCTCTGAAAATATTTCAGGTGAGCTATGCCATGGGACTATATACTGCACAAACTGGCTTTATATCTAACAAGAGCCAATTAGAGGAAAACTGGACTGAGATTATTAACCATTCCCACTGTGAGATTTTTTACGCAAGGCTAAATAAGGAAAGGTATTTGAAAATTACTTAAATCTTATGAGTTTTAATGAAAGAATATGATGAATCACAATAATTTTAGTTATTCGACTTGTACTTAGTTTATATTTAAGGGTATAAAGAGAAATTCACCTGGACCAGTGCTTCCAGCCTTGGGAGCCAAAGCCTCAACTTGTACAAGCCAGTATATTAACCATCGCCTTCCACAAAGGTACATCGATTTACATCGTGTGAAGACCTGGGCTAATGCTTGTATTTAGACACTTAAATAAGCAGTCTGATTTTTAAAAAAGACCCCCATTTCACATTGGTTTCTGGCTCATGAGCTTTGAACATGAAACCAGCTATTTAGGTATTGAAATGCAGACTTGGGCACCCACCCCTAGAAAGTATGTTGGCTTTAGTTTTTGTGTGTCTATAATTAAGAATGCTAGCAAATGTCCATACATGTGCCAGACACCTCTTCAAAGAAGGAACAGTAGATACTCAGATGCAGAAGAGAATGTTCCTGCTTCTGCATGTTCGTGTTTTTCATTTCCTAGGGAAGATGACAATTTTTGAAGACAGCTCCCGCAGTCAGCGCTTTGTGTCTAAGAACAACACACCGGCTCCTCAGGCACACTTCAAAAACCGAGAACTGGACATGACCTTACTAGACATGCTCCTCACTCAAGGGGGACAACCACATATGCAAACCTTTACTGCTTTAAAACTAATCTACCAGCAGAAACTGTAAGGCAGCGTTTAGGGGTTTCTCCCTCCACCCAGAGGATCTTGGTTCTTAAAACAGTTAAACATATGAATTAAACTGTTGCTTTAAACTGACAGCAACAACAAAAAATCAAATTTAGCAAAAAACCCAGCCTGTTTTACGCAGCTGTATTTTATTTTACCTTTTAAAATGGAATAGATCAGGCCCCTGCCAAGAGCAGGGAATGCAAGAGGTCACAGGCTGCACTTGTAAAAGCAGCTTTTCTGGAGGTCTGCCACCAGAAGCCAGTTTGAAGTTGCATTTCTGAGAAAAGCTCTGAGAATGGATGCTATGGGGCCTAACTAACTCCTTGTACCCCTTAACAGAGCAACAGACCTCTGCATATGGCCCATTTTCAGACAGCAGCCAGGTCCAGCCTCTTCATCTGAGCTGACTGGAGGTATTTACACTTTATTTTCAATACACTGCATCAGTTTTCAGCCAATGGTATGTACGGTATTAGCATGTCATAGGGTACAGCCGCACAAATAAATTATTATGGGCAAAACTAGGAGGTCAGTTGCCCAGTAAAACCACCTCTACTCATCATCCTTCTGCGGTGCATCGTGTGACAGATCCCAAGAACCTCACACATTCCACGGGAAACCAGGGCCAGGAGTGTGACTGCAGAGTTGCTCACGTGGTGCAAATACACATTACAGATTACTCAGGTAATTTCTTCCTCTACCCGTACTCTTATTACTTGATCACGGAAAAGGATTTTTTTTTTTTTTTTTTTTTTTAATACTAATCTTATGAAAGAAGCTTGCAGGGATATCAGCTGTCAAATATTAACCAGCAAAGCCGGATAACTGAGATTTGTCTTAAACAGAATAATATTTTTCACATTATAAAATCCTGCCATTTTCCTGAGGGGAGAACACAGTGCAAAACTGGTACCTACCTCTCCTACTGTATACTTCTGAATTCCTCTCTTTGCACTCAAAATTCCAAATTCAAAAGCAGAATATAAAAACAGGGGAAAAAAATTGTATTGGAAGCAAAATCCTCTTCATTTCGTTTGCCTTACTACTATCTTTTTTTTAAATGGTGAAACAAAAAATTTCACTTCTCTGCTAAAAAATGTATTTTTGTAAATCTCCTTTTCAGCCAGGAAAAGATGTTAGTAAAATGAGAGACAGACAGAGAGAAGAAAAATTTCAAGCATGATTAAATCAAATAGGGTGAGTATATGTTTTATTTTCACTATATATTGCCTACCTCATCAGGGCAAGGAAACTCAACTGTAAGAGAGTCGAGTTTGGCTCACTGCATTAGGGCTGCATTAAACCTTCCCAAATAATTTTCTCCTCACAAGGACAGAACAAAATCAGAGTGTGTGCTCCAGTTCAGAAATGGTACTGAAATCCAAACAATATATGATACTTAACCACCGAACTCTCACAAGGTGACCAGCAATGTCCTTGTAGCACCTTCCCATTCAAACACATCTCCTAGCTGTACATATGGAGCCTGTCCCTCCATGTGCTGTTTTGATAAAAGCACAAAAGACAGCCTACAACCTATTTATGTTCAAACCTCATTATCTCTCTCTGTGCCATAATAAAGGAGTTGTGTGGAGGATCAGAGATATCACAAACACACGATCCATGACCCACTGTTTAAAAGCAGATGATGCGCCATGGAAAAAAGGGTGCAAGGAAGTGTTAGGAGATGCGATGCATCTGTCGGCCACCTCATCTTATCTTTACCCAGGAGCACACTGCCACAGAAGCTGAGAGGGTCACGTTTGAACAACGTGTTCTTCAAGTCAGGTTTCAATTGTTTGCTGAAATTTGCCTGCTGTTTGCAAAAGATGGGAGCTACAGTAGGACATGAGTGTTTGGAAGTTGGCCACTTCAAAGCACAAGCTAGAAGAGGAGCATGGCTTAGTGGTACCTGTATCAGGAGCATTAAGCAATCACCAAACCATGCTACTTGTAGCCACTTCATGAGACAAACAATTAGAGAGGGGAAATATAAAAATCAATGTTCTGCAATAAATACAAACTTCTCCACCTTCTGTGAGATCCACAGAGCACTAGCAGATCCCTGTCAGCCATCTCCTGACCACTGAGTGATGACTGCGCTGACCCACTGTGAGCTGCAGACTCTCATGTTTGCATTCACATGGGTAATCCACTCCTGAAGCACAAAACAACTCCGAGTCATAGATTTGAATCGGGGTCACTAACCTCACATGTGATGGAAGGATGGCAGCTTGGGGTTAGGTAGCTCTACTGTCTTGGAAGTTGGATCCCGAGACTCCTGTTACAAACAGACAAGTCCTGTCCACTGTTCAGGTAAAACTGAAACCAAGGATCAGAAAATCTGAGCAATAAGATCTATCCTTCAAATCGAGCAACAGGCAAAAAGTCCACGATGGTAGAAAACTACTCCTGAGACCAATGGGCTGGGGAGGCTGCTTGTGATCCAACAGATGATCTTCTAAAAAGATATCACAAAGTAAAAGATGTTAGAGGGGTAGATGCACTTGTTTTCTTTGCAGAAGAACGATGCTGTATTCTTTGTAGAAAGAAGAGGGTTTCTTTTTATGGAACTCTCAGATGGTTGAGACGCTAACCCAAGAACTCAGAACTGTCCCCAGAAAGGGGCTGAGGTAAGTGGATCAAACAGCTTCTGTATCAGTACAAGGAGAAGCCAGGAGGATTTAGAGAGTAGTTTCAGATTAACATTTAGGTCATTCAGAGTAATTTATGAGATAGGTCTCCAGGAGATCACAATGGGAGCAAGCTGTCCAAGCACCGCATTCACCTCTAGAACTGTCCCCCAGTTTACTCCCCTCAGGCAGAGAAAAACAACACTGGTGTCCTCAACAGAAAATTTGCACCCCTGTAAGTTTTTATTCCTTGGGTGTGAGGTTAACCTCCTGTGTTTATTCCAAGAAGCAAACTTGGAACTAAGCCTGGGACAACTTTAGAATTTCAGCTCTGGAAGAAGTTAAATAAGAATGAATTCATAGGTAATTGTTCCAGACTCATTCAACATTCACCATTTCCATCTGCCTAAATCAGAGATGCAAGAACTTCAAATGTCTGATCAGGCACCCTGACTGAACGCTCAGCTTTGAAACAAAATCTTTAAACTAGATGAATTTTGACTGTTCCAAGTTGAATGTTCACATAAATTTGCTTCTGCCTTTTATCACTGTCCATTAACACTAAGCATATTTTATGTTTCAGCTTGGGAAAGTATACAACAGGTGCACAGTAGCATATCATCCTTTTCTTCGTATTCCCAAAGGTCAAGGTTTCTTACACAAATTGGAAAAAAAAAAAAAAAGACCTTTAATCTGTTAAATTGTTTTCAAGATCCAAAACATGAAAAAAAAAAAAAAGGCCACATTTGTGATGGACTCAGAATCTTTTTGCTGAGTACCTAAGCACTAGCAGTTCTGCATTGATTTATTTTTTTATTTAGTGAAATGTCTGGACACAGATATACAGATTAACCTTTTTTTTTTTTTTTTTCCTTTCTCATATTTACTGTGTCACCTTCTTTGATATAAGAACTACAAGTGTTTTGATAAATGGACTGAAAGGTTGTCTGGTTACACCATAGCTTCTACTTGTGTCCTCTGCTGAAATGCTATGATGTACCCTTCCAAAGCAATGCTGCTCCATGACTCACAGCAATTACTTCTGTGCCTCTCAAAACAATAGCTCACTGGGGATATAGGGCCTCAAACAAGCTAGAACAATTTATACCACCCATTTATTTTTACTTCTTTTCCAATGATAGATACTCACTGTCACAAAACGCCAGTTTATGTGAAGATTATAAATCTTCCAGCACGGACAACTAACTGCAGGCCATTTTAAATATGCACTTTATAACACTCGAATTTGCTGCTATGGCAAATTAAATTCCTGAAAACTCATCATAATGTGAACTAACTCTTCTCAATGCTTAACAAAAAATAAAATCAAGAAGTCAAACCAAAGATCCACATAGCCAGCTAGCCTGTTGTTAACAGTGGCCAGTAACAGATGACTTAGGGAAGAGCAAAGGAACAGGGTAAATATACAATAATTCTTGCCCAGAATGTCCTCCCAGCCTCCAGTGAGTTGAGGTTCAAGCAAATTTCTGTTCTTAATTCCAACCAACACAAGAGACTAAGCCTTCAAAAGTGACTGAGACTGCAAACTAAATACATTTTTCACGAACATTAGCAGTCTCTCAGTAAAAGGCTCCATTTGCACATTAGAAAAGAAATCTAGTATAATGCTTATTTGTAGATCAGTAGAAATCTTTTACAAGAACACTGGAGTTTATTAAATGTCTCGGAATTATTCCTTTAGCTCACAGCCCTTCAGCTTCAGTTCTGGTTCCTAAACCAACACGCTTCAGATACCACTTGCAGCACTATCTTATTTTAGGAGACTAGTGAGACCTCAACCCTTTTGGGTTGTGCACATGGAAGAGCTGTGCCACAAATACTGGCGGATGCTGCACCTTACTCCCCAGACACAAAACCAACTCCACCTCCAAATGATACTCAAGAAAACCCCCAAAAGCCTCTCAGCCGAACCCTGTGCGGCCCAAGGCAGGCCCAGTCCTTGTCGCTGCCGCTAGAAGACGGCAGTGAGACGTGCTGGGGAGCACAGGAACAGAGGGTCTCCATAAGAGGTTTCTAGCACTGACTTTTTCCCAAAGAGCCAATGGCAGAATTGTGAATTCTAGCAAGATATGAGCTAACCTGTCTCATACCCTTTCCTGCAGATTGTATCGTAAGATCCTTGTCTTCTCTTGAAGAGCATTTTCATAGTTACCTCTAATATGTATGCTAAGTAGCCCAAGTCTTGATAACCCCAATCCAGTCAACTCACTGTATCAGGTGCTGACAGTCCTGAAGAACTTGGGGCTTAGTAGCTGATGTGACATAAACTCAAGGCGACTGTGGGAAAGAAATCTCAGATCTGGCATTTAAACAGGAAACTCAAGGGTTTCTTGCATGTAGATATTTTTCCTAACCCTATAATTTATGAGGGAAAATTATTCTTCAAAACCTGCAGTTCTGTTCTTACAGCAATCAATGGGAAAATACAAGGAAAACCAGAATCTTTTCAAATGAGATCTGGTGTATTTATCTACTCTGGATGCCCTTCCCACCTACCTTAAGGCCTTTTTTATTTATTCATTGCCTAATACAGTTCATTTCAGAGATTTAGTTTTCTTTTTCACCATTAGGCAAGTATGTCTTCTATATTAGTGAAGGCCAATACTAACAATAGTATCATACTTACAGGTAAAATAAATCACCTTCTGCAATACTCCTGAGTTACTGGAAGCAGATTTACATTATCTAGGATATGCTACCACACACTATTTTAAACATATTTTTAAACATCTGAATAACTAAATGGGTAAATCCTGAGAACCTTACTCGGTGTTTATTCAGCCCTTACTTACTGAGACGAACTCCCAAGGACAAAGTAAACAGTGAGAGAAGACCTCAGGCCTTCACCCACAGTTATAAACAATGAATTCAGCATAAACTGTGATTCCCGGCTGACACCAGGAGAAAAGCAGCAGCTAATGCTGCTCATTTTGCTTCCACAATGCTTCTATGAGAAGAGATTTACTTTCTCCTCATTTTGCTTCCACAACGCTTCTATGAGAAGAGGTTTACTTTCCCTCTAATAAACCTTACTCCATCTAACACCTTCCCCCTTCACTCCCACCGCTAGACCAGCAAAAAGAAACTTCGATGAACTATTGCTTCATGAGATGCTGAATAAAATTGCAAAAAGAGAAAAAAAACCTTAGTAAGAGGCCTACTGCCCAAATACTGATGAAGTGTGCCTGACTGATGCATTTGATGCTGCTATAGAAAGTAAAAAGCCACTTAGAAATACCATTGCATCTGTATCACCTTGGACCAGGGAGTCCTCAATACCCAGCACTCAAATGTCACACCTGTCATTGGCAAGATCTCTGTCTGCACAACTTCAGTTTGATGCTCATGTTGCAAGTGGGTAAGCTAAGGAAAGGCAACAATCCGACAGGATCACACAGCAAACCAGCAATACTAAACAAAATCTAGGATTTTGTTCCCAAATTCCACGCTACTCATTGCAAATATGGTCAATTCAAAAATTTTAAAACTAACGGAAAACAATTACGCTGTTTTTCCTACAATTATTGTATTCCCCATGAAAACTCTATTTAATCGTGTCAGGGCCCAGAGACATCCTGACTGATGATCAAGGGCATCTCCCATCATATCGCATTTCACTTGTATTTCAGTTTTTCTTTTACAGTTAAGTTCTTCTACAAAAAGGAGCACAAAAAGGAGTCCGTTTTCTTCACTGTGAGATCTGGACAGACAGAATAACCCGACTGCTTAATACATTCATGGCTACCCACAAAACCAAGATAAACAAGGGGTCTGGAAAGGCCATTCACTATATATAAATATGCTTGTGATCTGAGAGACATCCCCATCCCGCTCTCCTCGGAACATAACACTCCAGGGAGACAATTGGGTTTGCTCAAGGCTGTGGGCTTCAGGCGAATACATTCTCTGGATCTAGAGAGGAGCAATCAGAGTTGGTTAGTTTGCGGCATTGATGAGAGTGTTGTACCCATCAAATCTGACATAATCACTTTGAAGAGTATAGAAAAAGAAATCAAAAATCTTCTGTTACAATGGAGGGCCGCTGCTGTTGATGGACTTCTGTGAATAAAAATGAGCATAAGGATACATAAAGAATGAATCAAAATTAAGTTGCTTTATTCTATCTCCTACAAACGGAGTGATGCTATGCTATCTGAACGCAAATGAAGGAACAACATTTTATAACTTTCCTTGCTACAGAATCTGGAATACGATCTCCTTCCTACAACAGAAGAAATGAAATCCCCACACCCTATTAAAATATAGAACTGTTATAGTTAGGAAATAAAGGTGCAAGGTGCTAGCTTCTAGAGCTAGATCTACTAACAAGTAGCCTTGTGCTTTAAGTAGAGAGGCTCGAATTAGGCAGCCCAATATTTCTGGCAGTCAGAATCTTATTAGGGTCAACATAAATATGTTGGAAGCTCAGCCTCTCTTGCTCACTCTTTATAAGGCAAACCATAGGAAAAGCAGTACGGAACAGGGGAGGAGCCGTATTAGTAGTCAGATCTGGAGGAAGCCCAACATAAGCCCTTAGATCCATTGCGCTCACATCAAAAAGAATAGAAAATCCAAGGGAGGAAGAAAACAGATCTCTGGTTTACACATTGTTTATCATACCATGCAATACACTACTGTCTGTAGTGTGTTAATGCTGTCATTTTAGAACACAGAAAAACCTTGCAACATACAAGGCAAAATTTCCAACTCAGATGTCATACACTCCCAAAGCACTGGACAGGTGCAGTTTGTAAAAGTATAGACATAACAATTAAAAACTATGAAGCACCTCAGTCTCTCACCTAATAAAACTGCAATAACAGTTCCTACTCTCTTACTCCATTCTTTCGCTGATGCAAAGAACCCCACGACGACCGAAGAGAAGACACTTCAGAAAGGCTCAGTATTATAAATCCAAGACCCTAGCACATGGCTCTGTGTCACACAGGATAGTTTGCAGTTCACTGCAGTATGGAAACCACCACGTCTGTTGGAATTTTCAAAGCAAGTGTTTTCACTGATGTCAGTGGGACATCTCTAGAGTATCAGACTTCATAAAGTCTCCATGCAGAATATTTTCAAAGCATTCGCTCTGTCCACATCTATTCTTTGAGTCTTTGAACTCAAATGTTCACAAAAGGGAAGGAGAGTTGACCGTATAGTTTTCTGGAAACGTTACTAAGCATTATTTAGTTTATGTACAACAGGGACTGTATTGCTTTCAGCTACATTCCCCGGAACAGGCTGTTTATCAGCGAAGAAATGGAGTGTGAGCCTTGGATGTCTCTCATGGGCATACACTAAATAGGAACGTCCCATTCTCCCAGTCATCAAGGCATACCTTGAGCTTTGAATTATGTCAGGCCAGGAACAAAGGAATCTGGCTTATAACAGAAACTTTTAATAACTCATTTACTGAGAAAGCCTCCCTTTCATCTCTGCCAAGCTTTAGGAAAGGCTAGGAGGCAAGCAGAAATAAACATCATACAGACTCACCACTGCCTGCTCTAAAGTAAACTCCCCAACTTCCTATTTACATTTCAAGATCTTAAGCTTTGTGGTTTACTAGTTCTGCAAGTAAGAGCTTTGGGTTTTGGACGCTGCCTGCACATGATCTCCCACCACTACTGAAGTCTTCCTAGCTTTTATTAATATAATAAGGAGGTCAGAAAAGCAAAAATCTTTTATGTAACTAGCTAGCAGAAATATTTTACTTCTCGCCTTTTAAAAACAAAACAAAGCAAACAAAGCACACAATGTCAAATTAACGCCAGCAAAGAGTTTATTACAGCTTTGTTTGTTTCTTTTTCAAACCAAGGATGCTAGAACATAGAATGAGAGAGTCTCATTTAAAAATAGGGTGTGGAAGACTTCTCCAAGGGACAAGTTGAAGGCGATGGCAATTTTATGGATACATAACCTTCCTAAGGCCAAAGGCTGAAAAGGCACCTAAATTGGCTCTGCGACCTTTTCCTCAGAAGGCTAAATCTGCATATACCGAGGACGGGCAACCTGTAACAACTGTCATGAAGTAAATGTGGTTTTCATTTCATGCAGCCCTCCCTGAATGTAAAATGTCTTCATTAGCTGGGAAGTCAGCACTGTGACTGCTGCCAGATGCAATATATAAGCCAGCAGAACCGAACTGAATGAGGACAGAGCAAAGGAGAGGTTCCTACAATATTGATTTATTTCTCCCATTTGAAAGACACCAGCTCTGTGACTCATGTGCAGAACAGGCCTTACAGAAGAGGGGAATATTAAAAAAAGCAAGAGGGCAGGCGCTTATCAGTTTCATAAAGCTCTCATAGAATATTTCAAAAACTTGTCTAGGCTACCCGACCTTCGATAGTTTTGCTTTTATTTTTTCCTACTGCATTCCTCCCCCTTCTCCCCATCTGCCTGACTCTCCCAAACCCAGCCCCTTTCCCCTGGTCAGGAGAAGGATGAATCGCCGCCGTTGCGGAACCCTGGGTCACAGCCAGCTGGCGCTCAGAGATGTTGCCCTGGGCTTCTGGCCCCGTCCCCTCGGAGACTGCACGTTTCACACCAGGGATGCATGTGCAGCCGTGACTGAAAAGTGCGACGCTGAAGTGCTGCACGCAGTTCCCCGACTCACTCTCCAGAAACACATTGCTTAGTGCCATCCCACTACATTAAATATACTTGGCGAAGCAAGTACCAGCCTATTCAGTCCCTGCAAGTTTTCCCCTCACCACAGATGATTTCAAGCAGCTGAAGAGTCCCTGTGTAGTAATTACTCAAAAGCCTGCTGCTTGAACAACGTGGCGTGTTCTGAAGAGGAGACTCTCGTATCAGAGCCAAAATATACTGAATCCACTTGCTGGTCTGGCTCCCACCGAGATTACAGAGATCAGGCGATGAGAACGCTTTGAGCCAGCGTGTCTCTGCAGTCTCCACTCCAGGATGTACTGGGAGGGACACGTACTGTGCATGCTCGGGGGGTGGAAACGTGCTTTGCACTCTGTTTGTGCGAACAAAGCTGGCAGCTTGGGCGGATATTGTGGAGCAAAGAAGCTCTATTGTGTTTGCCAGTCATCACAAGAATCAAATGAACAAATTTAGAATAAGCAGATTGGGCTGAAGTTCCTTTAGCAGAAAACAGGCAAAGACTAGTCAGGCTTGGTAAAAGAGAGAATGGGATATTCTTCCTAAAATAATCCATAGTAAACACTGGGACAGCAAAATGATCTGCCCGTTTTGCTGCTCATGTAGCTGCTCAAGCTCTGTCTTTCAGATCATGTAGTAAATCTGCAAAGTTAGAAGATAAATTACTTATGCCTCCCAATTTAGAAAAAACGACTAAATTATAAGCTTCAAACCACATACACAATATCACCAGGGGAAAAAAGAATTGCACACCAATCCAGGTGAGTCATTGCCCAATGACAAGAGTCACAGAAGTAACAAAAACAGATACAAAGGAAGAGACTCCATCTAAACCTGAAAAGATTCCCTGACAACCCCAGAAAAGAAGTTTTGAGTACAGAGAGCTGATAAGGAAGGAATGACTGAAGAAGCACACAGATCAGACCACCGAATGAAGACAGTAAAAAAAAAATATCAGAGACTCTAGATGGGAACACAAATCTTGTACATTTGGGAGTCAAAATGCCAGCAAATTTGGAGCCCCCTGCCTCAGCAAACTGAAATCAAGCCAGACAATGTTCCCATTAGAAGCTGCCCTGAGTGCTTCCTTCACCTGTGAATCCAAGAAGGTGTTAGAGCAAGACTGACAAATAATTTCATAATGGAACAACCGTTCTGGGACAAGTGCAAAGCAGAACAGTGATCTCTAAGTAAGCCTAATTCACCACAAAATAGGCAGAAATTAGAGTTTATACACATTTTATGAACCGGGCTATTTTATGTGGATCTCTCCTACTTTATTCAATATGCATAAATAGCACATACCATGTACACATACAAAATTAGCAAGGACCGCATAGAGCAAATAGCAAAAGAGAAGATGAGATGTTGCAAAAGAAGATCCCTGCTCTCTCTCACAATGGGCTTCCATATTTCTGGATCTTGCAGCTCTGCATGCATGTCCTCCTTGTCCTCCATAAAAGTCAGAGTCTAGGGGAAAAGGCACTATGCCCTAGTGACTTCGTAACACTCAGAACTCTTTCATATTCCTACTCCAGAAGTATCATTTATTTCTGCTTACCATTTGAAATTACTTCAAATTCCTTTCACAGCCTCTGGCTACCAAAAATCAGTCCCAGTCTGGTCCCAGTCTGTCGAGTGTCACGTAGGTTTACTCAAACCTGTACTATCTTTGACAAAAAAACTTACAATCTAATGAAACATTTTACTGCAAGGAAAAAAAAAGTTTTACTATGTGAATTTAGTGCCCACAAGAAGAGTGCTTTGCTGATATCAGGTACGGGAAACTTCAAGATTTATCTACCAGAAAGAAGCAGCAATACTGCTAAAGTACTTGCTCAAGGAATACTAGGAAATTTCTGTGTACAAGTACCATGTCACACTGCTGGTTCATATTCGGTTTTGCTATTTGCTAGCTGGCACCCGAGAGTGAACTCAGTTCTTGGCGGTTTTACACATCTGCAAAAAGGCAAGCATGCTTGTGTTCAGCACTGGGACAAGATGGTGCAAGTATCTGTACCTGAAATCCCCCTGATCACATAAAGGTTTCAGAAGAAAACAGATTTTTGAAACCTTTAAAATATCCCATAAAACCCACAAGACACTGGCAGGAAGACAAGCTTTTAGGGAAACCAATTAACTTATTCCCAGAAGTTAGGGCATGCCTGTTAGACCCATGCAAACTACCAGTTAGGAATAACATGCAAGCTCTTATTTCAATGCCCCAAACCTGCTGCTATTTTACTGTGACAAACTACTCACACATTTTGTGTAGTCGCCATGGCTACAGAAGGAAAGTCTCCTAAAAGTTCCAAAACTAAATGTGGGTGCTGGAGCTTAAAGACACTGTCTACAAAACAGGATGACGTGCAGCAGCCCACTCAGAACAGTCAGCCCCTGAGTGTCCGTCACTTGAAAGGAATATCTACACTGCACAGAGAGATCAAAGCTGCAGCAAATGAATCCCAGCCCTAAACTAAGGGACAATCCTTCACAAGTAAAAGGACAGCTTATTTACCATTCCAAACGCAAATTTTGCTGATCACTTTCACCAGGGCGAAGGAGGCAGCAGAGAATCATGTAAAATGAAAAACTGCCCAAAAATACTCAGAAAACCATCTTTTCTTTTTTTCTCATGGATAATGGATGAGCCCTGAGGTGGCACTGACTTTCAGCAACTACCAACTCAGACCTGGACATGGATCAGTAACCTAATTACAACATGCTTTTTGCTTCTTTCATGAGCTACTCAAGTACCTCAACAGAAACACAAAATGCTTTGTGTGTGTCTGATTACCCCAAACTGTCAGTGGTTAATTCCAAATGTATATCCTCACTTAAAAATGGTAGTTCTACCACAAATTAAACTATTATAGCCATGAGGAAAATTAGGTTTCACATTTGTACTTTCTAAAATATCAAAGGCATGATTAGCAAAGTCTTTTGTTCAAGATCTCTAGAGTCCTTAAGGTAATGAAAACTAGGTCATGGAGCAGTTTCTCTTGAAGTTTATAGTAAATGTTGTGTTCAAGCAATACCTGCTTCTGTGACTCATGGAGTATTTGGTGTAGAGAATGGAAATACTGTACCAACATACACATGCCAATGGTAGTGCCCCTGCCCTCACCAAAAAAGGAGGAAGGGAGGAGAGAAAGAAAGGCACAGCAGATGACTTCGAACAGTTTCCTGTTACGATCCCTTGAACAAAATCCAGCCGTACTTTCACCCTGCTTTCTGTTTTCTGAATTTCTCCTGACAGTTGGCTCTTTCGTTTGCCAGAACCACAACAAAGGACGGCCTTGAGTTTCCACACAGGCCATTTTCTCCCTCTCCCGCCTCTGATCATCTCACAAAGGTATTATTGTTGCTGGCTCACTGGGGCTCAGTGCACCTGAGGCAGATCAAAGGCATTTTTAATGCCCGCCTGACCACACAGGTCTCTCTCCCACTGCATTAAATTAAACTCGATGATTAATCTCTGTAGCCCTGAGGGTCCCTTGGTGCACACGGAGAGAGAAAATATATATTTCTATCAAAACACAAGTATAATATACTTTCATTTTATAGCCCTAATTAAAAAAAGGAACAGCTAATTTCAGCCAAATGCAGCTGCATATAAGTCTCATTTAAACACAAATACAACTGCTCTGTGTGCTCTACATTCACTTCATACAGTCTATGCAGGTAATAGATAAAAGAACAGTAAACCAAAGTCCTTTCACAGATTAAATCCAGAGAAGTTTAGAATTCGCTTATTGTCTGCTGGCTAGAAATTGTTGTACTTCTGAGTAGATGAGTGAAGGCAGGCAGTTAAGGAAATAATTATAAAATGGTGAGTAGTTACATTTAAATAAAAATCTACTTCAATCCAGTAAAAAACTGCACAAGCATCTGTTCCCCAGTTTGCATTCAAGTGATTAAAGAGCCTAAAAAGGTTCTACCTTGTCTGTGGAGTGTAGTCTGTGCATGACTTCGGTGTTAATTTAATGACCAAACAGAACATTGACTAACATCAACATGGACTTCACCATGTCACTTTTGTCACACTAGGATATTTAAAGGAGCCACATCTCTCATGCTCATTGAATATGCACACAAAAAGTGCTGTCGAAGTGTTTATACTGATATGCCATGCTCTAATTTGGGAAGGGAAACAACCTGTAGTTGTGAACTGGGTCTACGTTAGAGCTTACCAATATAAATATATAAAAAATTAATAAATAACCACACACACGTGCTCCTCCAACACTACTTACGTGAAAGGAACGAGTGAGAGCCAGCTGGCCCTTTTCCAGCTGCTCAGCATTGTCCTCACACCTTTTGGGGAAACTGTCTGAGAGCTCCTCAGCTTATTTCAGTCCAGTACTTCGCCTCTATTAACCCAACACATTGTAATAATTTAAACTAACTCAGCCAAATTGAACAGGTTAGGAGGAGTTCATGCAAACATCATCTTCTGAAAGGGCACAAACCTCCATCAAAAAAAAATGGAAATAAAAGTAGCAGCAGGCTCAAAGGGCAACTTCTCCCCCCAGAGCTGGGATTTGCAGAGTGCCCCACCTGCCCTATGACAGAAAAAGAGATACCAACGTAATTTTTCAGAGATAGAATAAGCTAAGAGTGATGGAGTCTGGGGTTTGAAATTCTTGTTTAGGAAGGAATACAAATATATTCCAACTGGTCTACAAGAATATAAGCTTGTGTTAAATGTTCTGCTTCACAATATTGGGATTATTCACATCTTTAAATTCAATCATGTGCTTAAATGCTTTGCTGAACTACAATCCATGTGACAAGATCACCATTTATTCATGCTCAAGATCACCATGTATTCATGCTGTTACTACAAAGACAACGTAAGTTACTGTTAAGCCTGATGTTTTATTATCAGCTTCCTTTCTTTTTCTCTACTGGAGCTCTCTCCACAAGCATGTTAGTCCTCTCTAACACCTCTAGCACTCCAATTGCCATTTGCTCATTTTCAAAAAATCCAAGTTATCATCAGTCTAAATTTAAGACCGAAATGAGTTTTAAATGAAAAATGTGGCAGAAAAGGGTGCTTATCTAAATGGAATGCTTTCAGACTCATACATTTTAAAAAGGTATAAATTTCAAAAGCAGACACTAAATTTTAATTGCAATCTCAGAAAAAGCTTTTGTATTAATTCACTGAGAAAAATTAGCAAAGTGAAAATTGCTTATTGGGGTTTTCCTCTCTTTCTAGTCATGATACGTATCATAATTCTATATGTGATGGTGACTTTCAGAGGCAGAAGGATTTATATTGATTAAGTGAAGAGGTGGGGGAGAAGGGCTGTGACTGGAGACATGCACTCCTCCAAAGACACTTCTGTAACACATTAGTGACAGGCTTGCCACAGATAACTCAAGCTCAGAGTCTCTGGCTCAGATTTCAGGCTGCTCTTTAAGCCACTCTAGCATCACGGTTTTTACTTTCCATGTCATTTTTCGGTATTGATTTCTACTACTATTAAAGTTCTTGCTTAGTAGCAAATGCATAGTAATATATAATTAATATCCAAAGGTAAAGATAGCGTTACCAGAAAAAAAATCAAGGAAAAGGGTGAAAAGGACAAAGGTAATTTTTTCCTTCAAAAACATTACTTAGTATATTCCATACAAATGAGGACTACACATACAACCTACCCCCATGTGGCATGAAGATGTTCCACAGATCATGGCAACTCGGGATGTAATTGGTTGGTTCTCACATGGCAGGTTATAGCCTTTCACATCTGCTCCAATTACTCCTATTAAAACAAAATTAAAATTCTATTTTAAAGAAGAGCAAGCCAACCATCACAAAACAGAGCTTTTCCACACACAAATAATCGCCGAGTGTTTCACACCACTGCCACAAAACAAAGAGACCTACTTAGTCAAAAAATAAAGTTATTTTAAAACGCATTTTTATTCCAGATATACGAGGACGCAAGATGATTTCTTCTATATTCATGTTTATCATAATAATTTTAAATGTTATTTTGACTATACGCTGACCTTTATTCTCTTAGGTAGTACACTAACACGCAGAATAAAAGACTGCCCTGTTGGGAAAGGCAGTACAGTAGACTGCAGATATGTTTATTTGTTCGCCGTCTATCACGCATATACTATATGATGTGTTTGGTCAGGGGATGAGTTGGAGAAAGCGGTAACTTGGCAGGAGACTTGAAGGCTGACGGTTTTGTTGTCTTTGGTGCTGCTGTTCTGTCCATGTCGAACCATTTAAAGGAAGATTACTCCTTCCCTTAGAGAAACTGTGCTTGGCTCTGAGGAGCTTCTGCGTGCAGGACAGGACAGAGGACAAAGTCAGCAAGGACTCAGCCTGCAGCAGAAACTTATACCCAGGAGATGCCAGAGAGGAGCCAGGAGCTTGTTTACAGAACAGGGCCGACCTGCAGCCAAGCTTCAGCATGTATCACATCCTGAGTAACTCACTTCAGAGGAGGCTGAAGTGGAAATCCTGCCCTCTCCTTCTCTCCCAGCCTGCATTCCTGCATCATGTTGTGCTGCCCCCAGCAAAATGCAGCAGCCCAACAAGTAATATTCTTTTGTTTGTCTTTTTTTTTTTTCTTGAGCGTTACTTTTCGACTGGCAAACTGGTCACCAGACTGTGCATCGCATCTGCTAAAAAAAAAAGAAAAATAAAAAATTCTCCTCATTGTAGAGGGATCATGAAAGTATTTGCTGAACATTGTGAAAGACACCAAGTGTTACCACTGGTTAGTAGGCTATGTTGCATTAGCACCTTCTTGTTTAGCTCACCATTGCAAGATTCTGCTATCGAATTGGTCTGTTGGGGTCCGTCTTATCATGACTGCCATGGTTATCATGGTATTATCACGGCTGGAAGTTATCTAAATAATCAGAAAATTAGGGCAAAAATTTACAGTGTTTACCATTCTGTCCTTATGTCGCCTTATCCTAGCTGGCTTGTAACTACGTAGGAGCATAGCTGTCATACACAGAGTCTATTTGTAAGGAAAAACAGAAAGCTAAAAGTATGGCTTCTACCTCTTATGCTTTTTTTTTCCCGACTGTTCAAACACAGACATGCATGAGTTTGTATTAAGAATTTTGGATAGTGTCTTCTAAAAGGCAATTTCCTGTACTAGGCAACACTGTAATAGAATTTCTAGAAGGACTTAAAAATATTGTTCACACTTCAGAGGGAACAAATCTATTAAACTGAATTGTCAGCATATGATGCAAATGTATTTTCATAAACAATACAAAATTGAAGAGCCTTGTGTTTAGATATTTTTAACCACCCAGAAAACATGCATTCTGCAGAATACGCATTCTGGGCCTTTTTGAAATCAGGGGGATTTTGTCAGTGGCTTTACTAGCGTTTAGGGTTGCTAGAGTTGTCTTCTTTGTGATTAATGGAAGTCAGACAGCAAGTAAGTCTGAAACATTGCCATAATAATGAAAGATTAGATATTTTATTTGCTAAAAAGAATTTAATTGCTGTTACAAGTCACTTTCACCTTTAACTTAGCTGGAATTTCTCATATTCTGAAGCAGACTCAACATCTTTTGAAGATCCTCAAGAGAGACTGAGAACAAGAAGTCTGTATATCACACAAATTGCAGGAGAGATTTTAGAAAAGCAGGCAATGCTTAGCATGCGCGCTCTTGGATCTCTTCCACAGTGACAAAGTGGTTTAGATACTGTACAATAAATTATCTACTTTTGCTGAAACAATGCTGATGCCTTTTTAAAAGGTGCAATGCAAACATTATTTTTATGATGCCAGTCCCAAAAGACTGGCCTCACATTTTTACCTGTAAGCTCTTTTAATAGGTCAAAATACTACTCAGCTTTCAGGTTTTTACTTTTCCATAATAGGTATCAGATGGACTGATTCAGGAGTCATGGATGATGTCCACAGCTGTACGTATTTCGTAATTCTTTATCTTATTTTACTCAAAACTTTGAAGCCTTTATAAGCTTCAGGAACCTGTCCTGCTAAAACACAATTTATATCCAGCCAAAAGCAGATCTGAACAGTGCGTCAAAAGTTATTAACACTGAAAACAAGATGTCCATCGGGTCATTTTGCTTTAGCCTGCAGGATACGAAAGAGCCCTTTTCATTATTCCACTGTTACAGACTATTTTTAAAACAACCAGCCGAATGCGTACAAGAATAAAATAGGGACACGCATTGGATGGTGGTGTCCCACAAACTAATCTAACGCTTACTATTTACAAGTCATAACCTTCAAATAAAGTGTAAACGTCAATATTTCAATACAGATCACAGCAGAATAAGCACTAAAATACCAGTACCTTTTAAAAACAAAAGTTTTACATAAACTATACATTATTTCTTTCCAATATTTTCACGTTTTAATTTACTGTTTCAAATATCTCTTCTCTATTTTCTTTTCCTCTGTGCACCCTTTATCATTATTAAAAGATTAATATGCTTTTGTGCATTGCGATCCTTAATATCTGTTGATCAGAACACAGTTTCACTTCCTAGTTCTACTATCTACGTTCTACTTTCGCTTTTCTGTTTTTCCTTCAGGATTTTCACCTCTGTATTCTACACACTGTAGGTTAAACTAGACTTGAAAAAAATGAAGGTTCTTCCTATTAACAGCTCTGGCTGAAGGAGTATTTGAGTATTTGAGTTCAGTATTTGAGATGTAGCCACACTAGTAATTCTCTTTACCTACATTTGCACTCTCCAGCTCTCCTGCTGTCTTTTTCACTATCCAAATGTTTTCCTTTTTATTGCCTTTTCTACTAGTTTCCCTACATATTTATTACCCTTCCCAGATTGAAAAGGCTGAGTTCTATCCTAGATTTTCCTCCTTTCCCAGGCTCTGCTCTGTTACTGTGTGATTAGCATATAGGTTCTGCCATTTGCTTTACCAACACTTCCCCCCATAAGGCGTCTCTCCCTCTCCAACAATAACCTATACATTCCTTCTCTCTTGGCAATGGTTTCGTTAGTCTGCTAGTGTTTGTGGTGCCATCTGGGAAAACAGATTCTGATAAACAGGACTGGCAGAAGCAGACTGGCTCTATCCACTGAAGTCTCACTCCGCTGGATGCCAGTAGCTATATATCTCTAATGTTGGAGTTTCCTTATAGAAGACTACAGCCAATGAACAGCTCTCTGTTCTTCTTTAAATTCAATTCATTGATTCCGGCACATGAAATTTGCTGTGCAAACCTTTTGTGCTCTGAATCCAGTAGTCATATAATGATGCCAATTAAACAAGGACCCTCCACTGTCATTTTCACATGTTCTGTGACAATTTGGTTTTTCACCAGGTTCATTAGTTCAGGCCAGCTTATTATCACACCCTTTCCAAGAATACAAAACTGCTAGGGCACATAGTTTTTTAAGTAAGTCACAACAGCAGGAACACAACTACGGCACTAGAAGTCAGTCTCTACGTAATCCTTTCTGGGGGAATAAGAAAAGCAATCTACCTGATTACTTAACCTCATCAGAAACAGTTATCAGAGGCAGAGGAAATGGATTTAAACATTTTAAAAGTTCCAGGCCACAAGTTCTGGAAGAAGACGTGAGATATAAAATACCACAAAATATTTGAAACAAAACTGGTACTTGAGCAGCAAATCATACTTCATTTAGATCTAGAGAAAAATACTCTGATGAGCAATAGATTTCCATTGAACAGTACTGTTTCAATAACACTGAAACTTTCTGAGGTAAGACTTTTTTCTAAACTATCAAACTAAAAAGCCTTAGTTTCCTGCTGAAAAATTACATTGAATCACCTTTTATTGATTGTATTTAGATAAGGCCAAACAGCATAGTTGAAGCAACTGAGCCTCATGAAATATATTTCAACACAGTTGAAAATGAGCATATCAGAATATTGTGCTGGAAAAGAAAAAAAATCTAAGCATCAGGCCTCTCACTCCAGCTACAAAGTCTGAAGTCACAGAAGGGAAATGCTGTGCAGAGGTCAGTTCCCCCTCTACTCGTGTTGGCTAGTTTAGATACACAGTATTTACATATTCTAACTCCCCAGACCAAAAGCAGAGGTTTTGGTATATATCCCACATTGTGCTGGCATAAATGTATGTGAAAAAATCTCTATTGTATTATTTAAACAAAGCATGAATTGCTTCTAAAACTAAGAAAGACAACAAACTATGAACAGCCTCAGACATGAAACTTCTCCCTTAGAATGTTGGGGGGGGTTTTATTGTTGTTGTTGGTTGGTTGGTTTGGGTTTTTGCCTTTTTTGTTTGGTTGGTTGCTTTTTGGTTTGGTTTGGGTTTTGTTTTGTTATGTTTTGCCTATCCCTACAGTTTTGAGCAACAGAAGATGTGAACTCACAGCAAACTGACATGCCAACACATTGGGGTTTCAGTTCACAAATTCAAAGTGGAACTAGTAGAAGTTAATAACCAATTTGCAAATCCAGCTGAAGAGCAATAAACAGTGAGAGCCCCTTTCTACAAGCAGATAAACTAGCAGTTATTGTGGGGGGTTTCTTATTTTAGTTACGCTATTTCATAAGAACAGCATGAGAGCAAATTGCTAGATACAAAACAGGCTGTGAGAAAAACGGCTTTCTGAAATTAATTCGATACATTCCTGTTTCCAAGAATAGTAAATATCTGACAGAGTACCTAGTCCTCCAGCATGTGCATCAATGAGCGATGCCGCTACTGCAATCCCTTCAGGGAGACCGAGATCTTTTGCAGCTTCTGGCGTTAGACCTTTTCCAACAGGCTCTCCAGGAGACAAGACGTGGTTTCCTGGGCAGACACAAGAAAAACCAAACACCTGTCAATTTACTAAACAGAAAAACAAATGTGTATGTTATTACAAGAATTCCTTTCCTCTCCCTCAAGTTAGCGTGGTATATTTAAAACAAAAAGGTGCATCAAAGAACTCTGTCTGATTAAGAAGTCTGTCTGTATATTAAAATCGACCATGCTAGATCAGGCTGTCCCATAGCAATTTAAAAGTTCAAAAGTATTCAATGTCCTATCTAGCCACAGAGAAAGATTTCACCACAAGCAATTACATTCCGCTTGGCATCTTTCCAAGAGATATGAAATACTTATGCAGAAATCCCGAGTTCTTGCGGCAGTGGCTGCCTGGGCTGCCTGCGGCCATTCTCCGTGTGTGAACAAGAGTCAGCTCAGGCCACGCTCACAACTGCAAACCGCACCTGTTGCACAAGGCAGGCGCCAATTTTTGTTCCCATTTCCATCCTTTCCAGCAGTTTCTACTAAGAATAAGGTGGCTATAGTAACAGACATTCAGAAAAAGAAAGTGGCTTAAGCAGTAAATTCGTCCTGTTGCAGCTGTATTTCCTCAGAGGCTTAAACAATCTGGTTTTTGGCCTTCACTGGCTTTATGAAGTATGAAGAACATTACGGTCACCCCAAACACAAGCGATGCCACCCTTCACTCTCAGTCCTGTCCCCAGGGAGCCTGGTGGCAGCTCCTGTCTGCACTGGTCTCTGTTACCATAATGCATGTTGAGTTTTGTCCAGCAAAAAGAGATTGTTTCGATAATTAAATTATGGTGCTCAAGATTGCTCAGAAAAACAAATCTAGATTCATTAAACATTCAGAATTTAAGGACAGTCCTCAACAGCCTTGTCTCTGGCTGCTCAGTATGACCACAGCCTGAGTATAACCACTGAGCCTGACAGCTCCGGGAACCACACAAATTTCCCTATTTATCTAAAGATTCGCTGGGTGAGAGGCAGTAAAAGGCACAGTGGGAGCTCCCTGCCCATACCATGGCTTTAAGTTGGAGATTTCGTGCTCATTTAATAGTACCTATCTGTAGCATTTACTCAGTTCAACAAATCTTCTGGGCAGAGTTGACAAAATTCCTTTTTAAAATAATACAAACCTATTTTCACAGCCAAATCAATTTAGAGTGTTACACCTAAAGCACATTCTGATGTGTAAAAAGGAAGTAAAACATCCTCCACAATAGAGATAAAGAGGAACAGAGTATCACATCAGGAACACACTAATTAACGCTCATGAGCCTAATCTTCTAGGAATACAGTTATACTTAGTGTTAGATGAAAAGAAGGTTATGATATTAAATTCATGGGCAGAAAACAGGTCTTCAGTTTGACATATCACTTAGATCCTTGGCTTTGCTGTAAATCATGTTGGTTCTTCACTTTACGGAAGGTGCCCACTCGCTGCAGGACGCAGTGCACGGAGCACCCTGTGATCAGACGGCACGCACAGCTTCTCCACGTTCATTTTCCCAAGAGTTTCTATTCTACTGACAGCCACACCGCCACCTCTGAAATGCTAGGCTGAATCTCAGACTGGAAATTTAAAACAAGTATGTAGAGCCAAAACTTTTTCACTTGACTGGGTTTAGTTTGGGGCAGTAACCAAAACTCACCATTTCCATCACTCCAGTAGCTTATACAGAGGAAGTAATGATATTAAACTAACTCCTCACAGGAAAAAGATATCTATATTTTATTAATCCTTAAAGTCAAAATATTGTGCTAGCTTTATCAAGAGGTGTATCTCTTGCATTTTTCCCCCAATAAGTTTAAGACAACTTCTGTATTACCTTTCTGGTTTTTTTTAAAACATCAGAGAATAACACTGTTAAAACAAAGTTGTCTGCTTCTCCTGACATTCAAAGACCTTGCAGGTGGAAGGAAGTTCAAAAGAGTTCATGTAGCTAAAACCACAGCTTTTTCTTCAGAATCAGCCACCTGACCTGAAAGCATACAAATACCTTGTATATACATAACGAGATTAAATTAATCTGAAATAAAATCTCTTCCCAGGCACTCAGTTCCATGGCTGGCTTGTTTATATCAGTCATACTGGTCAAACATTTTAGTGTGTAATTATTATGTGGTTAAACTCCATTTTGGAGATTACAGCTACTGTTAGACAAAATGTTTTCCTATTAGCTTCTCAGCTACTGTATTTTCAGCTAATGAGCACTAAGGGAGCAATTTCAGAGATAAAGATAATCCTTTCTTCTATGGCAGCAGTAGAAAATGACCCTATATATTCCTTTGGTACTAGTTATATATCAGAATGATGAGCAGCATTGTATCCTCCATGGGCATAAAGTGTGTGAGAATGTGCAGGGATGGGTTTCTTGTGATTTGAAGATGAAGCATCAAAATCTCGTATTTTAAAAAAACGAATTAACTAACAGTAGAGTATGCTCCATCTGTTCTAGGAGTCAAGTTAGAACAGTTACTCCTTGACTGGAAGTATTTCCCAACAATGTAGGAAATGACAGCAGCCAGAAGTAACCTGTGACAGGGGGTCTCCCAGGTCACCCAACAGCCAGGGACTGCAGAAAAGGGGTGCCAGCAGGGCAGTAAAGTAAGGAGAAAATACCGACTCTGCCCCTCGACTTCATCCTCACAGCTTTAGAAACCAGTGAAACCTCTGCTACAGCCACTCGGTCTGTTCACAAGGAGCTTTGTAAAAGGGAAGACGCAGGCTCTGCATGGGCACTCTTTCTGTCATCATGGAAATTGCCTCCCAGCCCACGCAAGTGTGAGTAAGGAGGAGTGGAACGGGCAGAGCCGTGACTGAACCGCATGGGTAGAGACCTGGAAGGGGAATTGTAGTTCTCATGCTTTACTCTTCACTGAAAGACTAGAAAACTCGGCTAAGCAAGAGTATGCTTAGAATGCGTAGGTATAAAGCTATTAAATGACAAAACTAAAAACACAAAATGCAACCAAAGAGGAGCCACAATTGAAGAATAGAGAATGTGAAACAGATTATACTCCAGTACTAAACTGGAAGAGAGTGAACAGATTCTTGAGCAAAACACTGTGGCTTTAGAAGTCAAGGGACAGCTACTATAAAAATAAAGGTATTCTACAGCTACAGAGCAGCATTTCATCAGCAGGTGTTGCCCCTCTGAAATCCTACTTGTCAGGGGAAAGAGGCTGCCAGGGAGGGAGGGAAGCGGGAGCCGCCTGCACAGCAAGGCGGGCGCTGAGTCCTACAGGGGCTGCGGAAAAGCGGCACTGAAAGGACCGAGTCTTCTCAAGGCTCCTGCCAAAGTAAATGTATCCAGTCTTTTGTTTACAGTAGTCTCCTGTGCAAGTCATTTACCTTTGCTATAATGGCTTCCAAAATTAGACTTAACCAAACAAACCCATAATGGCTGAAGCTGGAGAACTTTCTGTTTCACGTTCATCCAGCTGGTTCGCTAATGCAATGCCTTAATCCACAACCTTTTCATTTTGTACGAGACAGGCTATTTCTAGCTATTTTTTCCCCTATAAAGCAGTGAGTTTACAAAAGGAAAAAGCTGTCTGAATCTCTTCCTCCTCTTTTATCCTTCTTCGAAGACTAATGTTAGAATTTGCTATGATCAGGTCTTGTTTAAAGAATTTATGTGGTACCAATGACCCTCTACCTTTTTAGACGGTTACCACAGAAACCAGCTATTTACCAGACGCAACACACAAGGCAGACAATACATCTTCAGTCAACTTTAGTAATCAAAATTCACTGTACTGGCTTACTAATATTTAACAGAACTAGGTACTTTAGGACACAGACCTTTTTAAAAACAACAAAAGTGGAGCGCAGCGGGAGGCCCAGCTGACTCAGCTCTGACATACTCACTGAGAACAGCTTTTCAGCCATCATGCAGAACGCGGCTGCACTTCACGTGGGCTCGTATCTGGCTGTGTAAGTGCATAAAAATACAAGGGAAGCAAATCAAAAGGAGATGTCCCTATTCTTCACTAACTCAACACAAGCAAACTTGAACTTGGGTTTATCGATCCCTTCTTGAAATCCCAGCAGTCTCTGAAAGAAACCCAACCAAACGGTCCATCCTGTCTTCGCTTTATAGCCTCCCCCCAAACTGGGCAATCTAAACGCTTTTTAATTTTAAAAACAATACACAAAAAAGATATCCTGTTAAATAAGTAATATATAACGTGCATTGAAGAAGATATATAGTTAAACAAAACGATGATAAATAAGCATCAAAGGAAACAGGATCTTGGTCAAAAGAAGCACTCTCAATCCAAATGGATGTTATGATAAGCAATGTAAGGGACTTTCCCCCTCGATGCTTTGTTCATTACAAAGCTTGTAGACAATCTCCAGCTTTTGTGTTTTATAATAATCCCCACAATGCCAAATGTCTGGGATATGCAAGGAATCTGAATAAATAATATTATAACTCTTCTGATACATTGTGTCAACCCTATCTCACCCACAATACATCACCAAATACCCCTTTCAATTACACACAATACTCACATTTAACTGAGATATGTATGGGTGATTGTTCTACAATTTTTATTCCAGCTGATTAGCAAAAGTAGCACTGAGAAGGAAGCAGGATAATGATGCGGACTATGAAATTATAATATTAATTTTTTCTTAGGACTGAATGCACAGTGGTTAAAGGGTGTTAGAAACAGTCAGATTTGGGGCTTTTTTAACCTGGAAATCACCTCCATAAAATTTCCCGCTTGGCAGTTAAAAACTTCAGAATTCTCATTCAGGAAAACCAAAACAAATTGTGATATTATAGGCCAGCTTATTTAAAAGTGAGAAAAACAGTTGGTTAAACAAAATCACTTTGGCTTTCTTCAGTTCAAAATTCATCTCTGTCTCTATGAGCTGCCACAGTAGCTTGAGGCGAATCTAAATTGGGTCCTTTCCATCCCACTCTCCCATACGGCTTCTGCTTTTGGCTGAACTACATCTCAACTACCTAACGTAATTACTTAAGGCAGACATATTAGGTTGCTAAATACTGGCAAAATCAAGTAACCTATGTGCAGGCTGATCCTGATTCATTAAGCTGAAAAGTAAATTGGTCTGCAGACCACAGGTACCTACTTCAACAAAGACTACTGCTTTCTTGTCCAAATGAAAGAGCTACTTCATGTATAAATAATACACTTTCCTGGTTAAAGGTCAAAAGAAAAAGAAAAAGAAAAAAAGCATTCTGCATCATTGGATCATTAGGCATGTACATTGATGGACATGACTGAGTTTTCATTACTAGATTTTCAGTGAACCAGTGCAGAATGAACCCCTCTTGTAATGCCTGGTTCACTACACGCGGGTGTACAACATGCATACTCGGATGTCCTCCTAAGTAACTAGATGCAATGTATTTGCATCCAAACTCAGCTACCTGATCTCACATTTTTGCTTGCAAACAGTAATTTCAATAGGCTGATAATTCAGATTTCTGGAACTTAACCATATTCCCAATAGTCTCTCTAAATAAAAGATCATCCACGGAGATGACGTGACTACTGCTGTACTTTCAGAATAGGGAACGATCAGACTTCGGTTTGGTACAGTACATCACTAAGACTGTAGAGGCAGTCTAGTTTGTATTAATTGCGGATTATTACTTAACAGAATGTTTCTTATTACTGGATTTTTTTTAATAATTCACATGATAGCAACTCCTCTTTGAAGAAACAAATACCCCTTTTTCAAAACCGAAAGAAATGACAGACCAAAAATAACTTCATCAGCTGCTGAAAGGATGCTTTTGAATCTTTCAGCTGAGCTTCAGATACCTGCACAATCTTATTCCCCACCAAGTTTACACAGTATCCTGTTCTAATACTGTTACTGGGAAGATACTGATGCATTATAAAGGCTTCAGAAATGAGTCAGGAAAGCAATTACAAGGATTGAGAAAGATGACAATTCACATAAGAGTTTTGGTGAAAAACCTCAAGTAGTTCAGTGTTTTCCTTTAATGCAGAAAATAATTTCGGTGTGTGCAGGTCAGGCATGTCACTGCAGTCCGCCAGACAGGGGTAGGAAGTTAAAATTCAAATGAAAAATAAAGTGTATTTTTTAATTACTTCATTAATTTTGAGAAATGACAGGAACTAACAATCAACAACCTTTAAGTCTGAAGTGGGCTCTCCATCACAGGAAATTATAAAATCAAGATTGGTTCTAAGATACACTTTAAACTACTCAAACACTAATTTTAGGGAGTCCAACAGCCTCTGACTTGGAGGAAGTCGGCAAATTATTTGAAATAGCCCTTCTGGTTTTGTGAATCGTGACTCATAAAGTAGTCATCTCTGTTTTAAAAGCGATCCCAGCAAAGGAAAAAAAGGAGATAGACAAATCAGGACTGGGGAGAGGAACAGTCAGGTAAAAAAGAAGAAATTACCCAGAACTGTTCTGAGAAATGCTTTATTTATTTTCTAAGAACTGTATGGAGAAATAAGAAATGATAATATTTGAGAAATTTAAATACTAAACAACCACAACAGGCTCAAAGTCTGCTCAAAGCTTCTCCCATGACTATTAAAAACAGAAATTCAAAGAAAAAGCTCCTCATTTTCATTCTAGAGAGAAAGTTCACAAGTCCACAATGCTGCTAGAGTAGAAGAAAATATGATTCCCTAGACAGAGCGTGAGAACAGAACTCTAGAAGTGGACAGTGGGAATTTTTATAATTATTAGTTTTTGAAAGCCCTAAGCTTTTACTATTAGTTGATTCAATCTATGACGGAGCAGGAGGATGAAAGAATACCGCACAGTTGTGCTCACTTCTTGCAGTGGGGAGGAAGAAGATGGAAAGGTACCATCTGTCAGCAGGACTCAGTCTGGTGATACACAGGGTGAATGATGGTTCCCTTCCCTGCAGTGGAAGAGGAATGGAAAATGTCAGCCTGCACACACTGCGAAGAAACCTGAGCTATCCTAGCATAGCCTATTAAAGAACAGTTATCGGAAAGAGAAATAATATCTCAGGCTGGAGAAACTGGCCAACAGGACACTCATGAAATTCAAAAAGGCAAAAGCAAAGTTCTGCACGTGATGTGGAAGAACGGCAAGCACCAGGACAGGCTGGAGGTGACTGGAAAGCAGCTTGGCAGAAAAGGACCTGGAGGTGCGGTGGGCACGACATCGACCATGAGCTAGTGCTGAGCCCTCACCGTACAAGCAGCCAGCAGCCTCCTGGGCTGCGTTAGGACAAGTGCCACCAGCAAGCCAAGGGAGGTGACCCTTGCTCCCTACTCAGGAGGCCACATCTGAAGTGCTGTGATTTAAACTGGGCTCCCCAGTGCAGGAGAAACATGGACAGACTGGAGCAAGTCTAGAGAAGGACCCCAAAGATGACAGAGGTATGTCACACAAGGAGAGACTGGAGACTTTAAGCCCAGCAAAGAGAAGGTTTGGAGGTGTATATATAAATATCTGATGGGAGAGAGTAAAGATGACGGAGCAAGACTCTTCTTGGTGGCACCTAGTAACAGTACAAGGGGCAACATGCATAAACTGACATACAGGAAACCACATGTAAGCAGAAGGAAAAATGGTTTTACTGGAGAAAAGTGGTAAAGATACTGCAACAGGTTGCCCAGGCACATTTTGGAGCCTCCATCCTTGGAAATAATCAAAACTCAACTGGACACAGCCCTGAGCAAGCTGCTGTAGGTGACCGTGCTTTGAGCAGGAGGAGTTGGACTAGATAATTTCCAGAGACCCCTTCTAACCTCAGCCATTCCTGTGATTAAGTGATCTCCAGATGGAAAAAATATAAAATAAAAAAATAAATCAAATGAAGACGTATCTTTTCTGAGAAAAAAATGTTTCTAACTTCTTACTGCTGAATCATATAGTATGAAATAATGCCTCAAGCTTTGAGCAAGGAGACACCTAAAACCTCTTAGCGCTCTGCCAGTTTCACTTACAGAGCTCTTGGACAGACTGAAATGACAGGAAGACAGAAAAATGTTAACATATTTGGAACACTCTTCAGTTGTAAATTCCATGGATTTTGACAGCATGTAAGTGTAAATATCCTCTGATTCAACCTTTTAATTTTGTTTGAAATTGTAACGTGTTGTAATTTATTTGGGATAGCAAAAGACCAAAGCAAGACAGATAAAGGGACTCCATATTTAGAAGAATCCTTTTACTTATTACTCTCTACCATTTGCAAAGCATGGTGCTTAAAGCTTGTTTTTACAATCAAGCCCTATGAAGAACTGGCAGCTACAAGCTGATCTGAAAAAAAAGAATCATCACTCCTTTCTCCCAGCCT
Organism: Caloenas nicobarica; assembly: GCF_036013445.1. Classification (NCBI taxonomy): domain Eukaryota; kingdom Metazoa; phylum Chordata; class Aves; order Columbiformes; family Columbidae; genus Caloenas; species Caloenas nicobarica. The sequence goes on along the minus strand of NC_088284.1, from coordinate 106,056,877 downwards.
TCAAGGAAATCCCTAATATACTCCAGAGCATCTGGCATCAAAGGCCTTGGAAGAGATAGAAAACTGGCAGAACTAATGGACTGACCACTAACCATAAATGCATTTGAGAGTCACGTCAAACCATACATAAGTGGGGGGAAAAAAAGTGTCAAAATTTAAAAATAAAATTAAAAAAAAAATACATATATATACACATACTGGAGATGGATTGAGGCAATCTGTGGAAAATAGGAAGCATTCTTCCTGAAGGTGGCTAAGAAGGATGAGTGGGTAAAACATCCAGAGTGGGATTTAGGTAAAGAGATACATAAGGAAAAGTGGGTGGTTTAAGAAAGTTTATCATTTTGTGAACAGGATTGTTGACGATGGTTGTCTACAAAACCCTATCTGCTGCTATCACAATCTCTCCATGCAAGAGTTATATTTATTAGCATATTAATTTCAAGCACTCAAAATTCAGGCAAGCACTGAATTTCCACAAAACTTGTGAGATTTAAACAATCCAAATACTCTTCTCAGTTTTGCCTCAGGTGTTCACAACGATCCCACATGTGTGAGCTGTGTATTTATTCACTTTTGAGCATGTGGCTGTAAATTCCTAGTCAGGAGAAGCTGGGAAATAGGTTTATGAAATCCTTATCATGTTGAATATCATGCTATATTTCCAAGCATCAGCATGCTTTTCAAAAAAATACTTAATTAAAAATCAGTGTGCTGCTCCACAACGGATGAAAGGTGAAAAATGTCCCTTTACAAAAGATAGTAGTTTAGCCTTCAACGCACAATCTTACAAGAACAATGAAACATATTCTGCAGTACCTGCAATGCCCTCTCAGACAAAGATGCCATCTTCAACCAAAAAAATCCTGGCATAAAATATTACCATTCAATAAAAAAATCATTATTTGGTCCCTTAAGTAGCCCCTGAAGTAGAGGGCTGTGGTGAAAATTTATCAAGCATTTTCCTCCAAATGGAATATACGCTCCAGTACCCTAAGAGGTCTATAGTACATGAAATTTTAACGGAATTGTTAATGTCTTTGTAGGTTTTATAATACCACAAAGAGATACTCATCATATGCTTTCACCACAGCAGATAAATGCTAATGCCTATAGCATGCAACACTTTCATAGTGGTTTTGAATACAAGCCATCTTCTACTCTCTTGGTGGGCAAATTAATGGCATGAATAAATTTTGTAGTATCTCCAGATAACACTCTTTAGCTTCACAAACATGATCAGTAAATTCATGATGTACAGAAGGGACTACGAATAACTTATTATGTGGATTCCCTGAAAGGTCTACTCTGAGAAACGTGAAATGTCAAAGGTCTGGGAATTCTCGTATGTGAACCCACACCTTGATGTGGGAAAGGTTTGTGGAAGATCCTAAAGGCCAGATGTGAGGGTCCCCCTTATCAACAATGTCATATGTTAAGTTAAACTGAAACTAAAAGAAGCGTACTACCTGGAACCACAAGCACCACTCTGATTACAGTAAATATCTTTTTAAAGGGCAAGACATTTAAAAAGTGATGTTTAGAAGTGTATTTATCAGAATAAAGAAACATGTATATTAAAGAAGTCATTTTCAAGTAATTTCTGTAAATATTTCCAATGTCACAAAAGTGAAAGCTACTTCAAAAAAAGTCTAGTCATAACTATGCATCTATAGTTCCCTCTGATTAGAAACAATAATGATTTCACCAGACATTAAAAAAAAAAAACTACAAAAAACAAACCAACACATACACCACATAGCTTTTCTCACTATTCTAAACTGGTGAACTATATATTTACTTTTGCTACAGTAAGAAAATTTTACTAATTTTATCTTAAGATGTTTTCTTTAGAAAGAAATGATGATTCAGAGCCTGCTAATCTCTCAGGAGAGATATGTGAGAAAAATACTATTCTCTCTCTTTAAAGGGGAACGTGCAGGCATTAAAATACATCCCTGTATTTGAGCTAAACAAACCTTGAGCAGACATACACGGACTTGGACAAGCTAGAGAACAGAAAAGGAAATTCCAGTAGAATTACTTCAGACTTGTTCAGTTTTTGGTTTTGTTTTCATTTTAGGAGTTTTTGACCATGTACAATCTCTCTTCAACCTACTCCTACCTCGGTTATCTGGCAGTTTCGAGTTCCTTCATCTGCAAGCCAGCTAAGCCTCCTGCTTCAAATTCTTTTCTGTCAACTCTAGCACACTACAATGTGCCTCCTGGCACACACTGTTTGTCCATATGAGTTACTTAAACAAATTGCCTTCCTTTTGTATAATGTGCTGAAGTCAACAGCCGCTGAGACTCTTAAATTATGGGACAGCACCTTGAAGCCATCTTACAAATATAGCTTGCGTTGAGTTTGGGCAAGGAGCAATCCTGTGTTCGCTGGGCTCAGCGTAGCATTTGCGGGCTCCCAGGAGATGGTCCATGCAGTGATAGTGCCTGGTCACCAACGCCAACACCTTGGGAGCTGGTAGGACCAAGTCTACCGCTAGAAAAAAACCATCCCAGCTGCAGTTTGATCAGTGCTGCTCGAGTGGCTGAATGGCACTTTGCTGGTAGGTGGATTTACACTGTTCTGATTAATTTAAATGAAGTAAAGTAGAGCTTATTCAGAGTGCTCTTCCCAAGTCCACCAACGCTGACCACTCGTTAAAACAAGGAAGCTCCCCCAAGTTTCATTGGAACAATGCTACCCTTCCCGTTTTCCCATGTACAGGGACACTGACAAGATTAAAGCACTTCCACAGCACACACCAGAGAGCTCAGCACTGTTGAGTAGCTGCTGTGTAGGGAGTGAGTTGCTTTGTTTTGGTGCCTTTTTGTCTCCTCCTGAAGCTAAACCCTTCCAAGAGGCTTCAATGGGTGCAGTTTAGAAGGTAAACTCAAAGGAATGAAGGAGTAGTTGCTACCTGGTTTGAATGAATGAAGGTCACTCTCCTGCTTTTTTGTGATTTTATCACACAGCTAAATATAATGCATGTAACTCTATCCTTTTTAAAAAAGGCAAGGTTAGACAAATGGCCATGAAAATAAGCACATATTCTACCTAAGGCCAGGTTTCTGCATTATTATGCAAACTACACCTAAGGTAATCAGCCCATGAATCTGAAAATCAAAGGTTTTCTCAAGGTGAATAAAGGCTTGTTAGAAGCTCCAAGCCTAGAGTTCGGTGCAATTCTGGAGCTCAGCTTCTGCTCCTCCAGTTCCAGTCGAGATGCACCCAGGTATTGTACAGTTCGTTTCTCAAAAATCAACACAATTGCCCAGGGAACCAGAAACTCTCCATTAACTCAGGGAAACATTTTTGTCTTGCAAGAACCACCTATCAACCGAAGTTAATTTACTGATTTATTTTGTAAGCATTGTGTTTCAACAAAAATGTAAGCCTGATGTTAGAAATTAATGATTTTTGTCTTACTAAATGTTGAGCCATATATAGATTAGTTTTATGAGGCTTCCAGCACAACCAAAGGCCCTTTTTATTAATGGGTACTTTATCATTTAAAACATGCATGTTTTGTTACTTAAAATGGCAAATTGCTTTGCACTGTCCTTGAAGCGCATTGCATAAATATTGTATTAAAGCCTTAGCTTACACTTCATAAATTATTTATTTTAAAATACTCTTCCATGAGACTACCAGCTGCCAAGATGTTCAATTTTCTGGTAAAAACATGTATTTATTGCAAGTCTCATGTTAACTTGTTAAAGATTTGCTAAAAGCCACACGTGATAGATGTTGTAAGAATTGTATCCAAACTAAAACCTCAGGAAGCTGAAAGCCTAATACTCCTAGTAAGTTTTATACCTTTGCATAAGCAGTTTCAGTTGCAGGGAGAAAAGCTGAAATCTTTTAAAGGAAGCTTTTAGGTACAATTTTCTGATAACCTGAAAATGACTTATAGCATATTTTGTGACGGTCAGAAAAGTTTATAGATTTCATTACATTTCATTTCACTACAGGTCTCCCTATGCCATTTCCATTTCATGTTGCTGCATTTAAACTGCTGTACAAACTTGTCCAGAGTGCTAGACATTTAAAAAAAAAAAAAAAAATCAAAAGAAATTTCAGATAATTAACTTTGATGAATGAGCATACTTTAATTCATGTCTGGTAATATTCTTGTTAATGACATGTCTGCTTAGGACATCCATTAAAAGTCCATTAACTTAACAGGGAAAGTCTAATATAGTTATCCTGGAAATTTTCTGGTGTATTAACATTATGGACTTTTAATGAATATCTGCTGTAGGAATTGCTATTAGCAAGGCTACCATTCTAATTAAACTTAGGTTCTAAGAGAGTGAAAAAAAAAAAGTATGAAGATAATAAAAAGCAGAAGTAGCACTTTTTTAAAAATTACTGTAAGAGAGATTGGTACAGGTCATAAAACATGCTATCCGTAACAGCTATAAATTAGTATGTTGTGGCTATTTTTCATAGCCTGCCATCTGATATACCCGTATCAGGTGCTTCCTTCGTGTAATCGTTTGCTGAGGACCCCATTAACTCCTCTATTGTTGAGTCGAAGCAGTACTGAAAGGCTAGCTAGGCCTTTCAGAAGGGTAGAAGACATATAATTTAAACAGGTTTTCATGAGAATATCAAGTAAAAAGCATATTTAGGAAAGCTGTTACCTGTGGGCATCCAGCCTTGTTATCAATCCATCTGAACCTTCATCAAGTCCTGCTACATTTCTGCTGACATTCACAAAAATACAGCAAAAGACCTACTTATATGCATATGTGTATCTCTTTGATATATACATAACTTCATGTGTACATGATGAAACAACCTACTGATATACCTATTTTTTCGTACTTATCCTTCACCAAATCTTCCAAACCAATCATTTTCCAGAAACTGTCATCCCAACCTCCATCTGAAGTGTACGTCCACTTGCACACTACTGTACAGAGGGACCTAGAAAAGAGACAACATAGGCACAGAATCAGGCAAACGAACACATTTGGTTTTAAACGTGTGACTAGAAAGAAGCTTGTGCAAAACGATCTCTTCATTCACTGGTCAAAAATTCCAAGCATACTGCCAACATCAAAAAAGTTGGTTACTGTTCGGAGTGCATGTCTTGAGATACCTTAAAAGGACCTTATGTTTAAGATTCTTCTCTGCTGAAACAGCCCCTGGTCTGGCCACTTCATTGCATAAATCAGTCCAATAACAGGCCATGCATATTCCTAGAAGACAGCACAGCAAGAACATAACAGCTCTTCAGTAAGCAGCTCAGAGAAAGATTCCTGCTTTTCCAGGTTGTACCTAAATAGCAAAATGTTTTGCACACTGTATGTCCTCAGAAAAACTTTCTATTACTTATGTTCAAGCTAAATTACAATTATGGGAGATTATGTCTGCACTGATAATTAGGTTAAATGGCACTGCCTCAATACCTGCAGGTACAAAATGCCTTTATCACGTGAATACGTACAAGGAAAACCACAGCCAGTAGAGCTTCTGCACAGCACATGTTCAGGTACCACTGTCATTAGGTCTGTGTTTTGGCAGAAGCCGATGACAATTCAGCAACATGCTGAAACAGCATCAGCCATGAAACAACTGAGTGTGATATTAAATTCTTCTTTTAAATCTAACTCCTGATAAGCTGATCCTGAACTTCAGTGTGACAATACAGCATCACATGTGACGTTACCATTAAAACACAGTAATAGAAACTAGCAAAGAAATCAGCAAACAGAGAAGCTATTTTTATTTACCACGGACAAATCAAAGCTAAGGCTTCTAGACACTGATCCTGTACACACAATAAAGTCAAATAAGAAGAGGAAGAGCCTTTCCACACAGCTGGAAAACTATCTGGACCTTGGATTCACCACATTTTGGGAGTTTACAATGAGAACCAAGGACGGACAGGGAGGGCAGGATTCTCAGGGGGTGGGACAGGTGAAGGCTCTGTTCTCAGTGTCCATCCTCTTATGTGACACTGAGCGACTGGATGATTATATGGATTGCCCATACTGCCATCTTCTTATCCAGGACAGAAATGTATCTTTTAAATGCATCACGTTTCATTTCCTTCTGTTCTTTTGAAGTCACCATGTTTTTACAACCAGAGGACTGGTGATGTTCATCCACAATCCTACCATTGCCAAGAGCAAAGAATGCACCTTTATAACAAGAGAATTTATTAACATTACACATTTGATGGGAAAAAAAGCAACAGAGATAGCTATTTATATCCTTAGAAATACTGTGGAGATTATTTCAGGGTTACTCTTCAAACGATTTTGAACATCCCCTCGCCCTGTTTTTTTTTTTAAAGAGTTTTAGATCAGGCAATTACAATTTGGTATCTGGTTTGACAACAGCAAAGCACATGACCTGTAATTACAGCAATGACAATGTCAATATAAGAAGTTTCAATTTCCAAGGATTTAAAAGACCAGCACATAAATCTAGTTAGGACCTTTGACAAAAACTGGGTGAATAAATAAATTCCCAGCCGAAGAAAATACTGGGAAAAAAAAAATATTTACCTCAAATCAGCTCAAACCTCTCATTAAAAGGAAAAATAAAGACAGAGTATTTGAAATAAACATCATTTCATCACTTCAGGAAAAATTTAGACATAAAGAGTGAAACAATAATGCATCGAGTTTTCCCAAATATGGTAAATACCAAATCATAACAAATTACCATGAGAACTGAACATGTATTTTTCTAATTAGATCGATGCTATGAACTATTGCCACACCCTTAGAACTGCTCTAAGGCTGAGAGCAAAATGTCACAGCTCCTCACTTCCAAAGATCACAAAGCAACTCCTGAGTCTCTGTGCTTATCCAAAGAAGAACTGGTGCAGCCTTTCTGGACTCCAAAGAGCAATTCTTCACTCCAAGGAACACCACATTACACATACAGTCCCACTGAGACAGTGGGAACAGGGATAGAGCAGCCCCTGCCAATCCACTGAATTCCAGCATAAGGGAGCTCTCTTACTGGATATGGCTAGGCTGAACATCCTCTCGTATGAAACGGCAGTGGGGCTGTGAGCATTTTCATCCTCCTTGTCTAGATTTATAAATGCAAAGTGCTTACAGAAAAAAAAAGGATAAATAGATGATTTCTGGTTGAATTTTTAACACAATATAGAAAGAATGGACTGGGAAGGACACCTCTTCCCAAATGAATTAAGTGGCAGATCTGTAAGTGGAAGGTTCTGATATGAAGACCAACCTCAAATCTGAGCTAAAACACTAACTGATTATGTTGGTAGGTTTTTATTTTCATGGCCACAAAAACCTTAAAACCCTTGTAAACGCAGCCCAAGCAGTTACGCTTATCTGAGATTTCAGCTGCTTATTCCACTCATGCTGCTACTCAATTGTCATGTAAAAATTACATGTTTAATTGAACAGTAGAGCTTTATACAAATCCTTAATATCTAAGAGAAAGTATTATCCTATAGAAATGCATTCTGGTCTCTTAGATAATAGTTCAAGAAAAAATATTTGAGATGCCCGTAATGACGGATTAGCTTCACTACATGCTTCAAAAGAACCTGGATGTGTTCAACTCCAATCCCTACCACTTACCTGATGAGGTCCTCTAATACTTACTCAGCTGCTCAATTTTTACGTCCTAGAGAGCTGTATGTACATGTAGAAAGGGTAATTTGTTCATGGTTTTTCACCTTTGAATACCAAGGGCATATAAACATATTAGCTTTACGGGTAATTGCTCAGAAATTCTCCTCCAGAGTATCACTCTAAGAAAGCGATAGTGGGACACTCAACTTGGAAAAACTATATCCAGAAAGACATTATGGTGAAATGGAAGCTAAGGAACCAAATCATTACTTCTACAAAGAAAGTCTCAACTACAGAAAATTTTGTATTTCACAGCAACTCCTAAATGTTACGAGATGAAGGGCAGACATTAAACATAAACAACATAAACAGTACTGATATTCACTGTGGTATATTCCTTTTTTCCAAACTATTTGGCAGCATTGCCTGAATTATTTGGCCATAAACACCAGAGTAGCACTAGCTAAAGCTGGATGAACCAGATGGATAGAAGTAAATGTTCCTCATACTTCATTACCAGGATCAACTGAGTTCCAAAGGTGCTGAGTTAACAGGCAATCATTTAGGCAACAGTCCTCTCCCAGCTCCCTGCTCTAATACAGCACTTAAGAAACTGTGATGGTGCAGAACCCCTCAGCAGCACAGACCAGATTTAGCTAGGCTGAAATACCATTAATTTGAAAACTGTTTTCCTCAAGCGTATTCCCCATACAATGAAATGAAAGATTGCCTCTCTCTGTTCAGAACAAAAAGTTTTTCCTAGAATACTTCTCCTGAAAAAAACAACCCTTTTGCATGGAAAACTTATTTTATGTAAACCAGATTTTCAACAGGAACATGATTATGTTTACCATTTCTTACAAATTCTAGTCTACGAGGAACTATAGGATCTTCTTGCATTCAACAGCTTTAAAAAACAAAATCTCTGCCACGTTCATTACAAAGTAGATTTGGCTGGGCACAGCATATTACACAATCCTTTCTATTACTGTCTAGCTCTGAGTTTTTGCACTTCTCTTGCTAAGGACTGACTGTGGATGTGCTGAAGTCTTGTATGATCAGAATCTCAGCACTCTGAAAAACCCATCAGCAGTATGTCCTCATAAGAAAACCAGGAGGTTCAGGGAGTCTGTAGTGGTTGAATACACACTGGTAATTCCCAAAATGCTATCTGGAAGCAACTGCTTGCCCCCACTAACCTTCAAAAGGATTCAGGGCAACTAGATTAGTGGCAAAAGTAAATCTGGTGTTCAAAGTCAGTTGATATATGGCTCTTCCCACATTGTCTACCCATTCTGAGTATTATCTCACACTCTGTTGTACTTCTTAGAGAGAAAGAGATCAGATACAATCAATAAATAAAGGGAAATACTGTACTTAGTTATCTCCATCAAAACGTACCTGGAAGATCACGTCACAAAAAACTTTCTCCATATCTACTTAAGAGTTGCCAGAGCTTCACACTCTGGTCTGTTCTTTGCTGACACCAACTCCCACACTTCAAAAGGGCTAAAGCAAGGCTGCGACTCCCAGCTCTGCAGAGATTCTGCCCTGCCTAGGAGAACACTTGCTATTTTTGACAACAAAATACAGTGGGGGGGGGATTCCATAACTGCAGTGGTCTCTGCAATCATCCTAATTATGAGTATAGATTAATATAAAAGGCCTACTAACAAAGATAGTTACTATAAGAAGCAGGTTTTTCAGTGAAAAATAACCCCATGAGGCATTTATACACGACCTTCCATTCAAGAGTGTTGGTACAATACTAGTTGGACTGGAAAATGAGTCAGCTACCAGCTTTAATGGCAGAGAACCCTGTCTCAACCATCTTCAAGTGAATGGAAGCTTTGCTCTTGATTCCAAAGCAAGAGCATTTGCTTAATTCATCCTAACTGCTCACGAACTAATTAAAACTCATTAAAGTAACTAATTTTGCAGGCATCATTAACAGTGTAACAGTTTAATCACAAAATATGCTCCATGGAACACTTTCATGAGAGTGATGCGGCGGCGATGAACTGAAACCAAGTGCACCTGCTGCAACAAGCAAAGTCCTACAGATGCTGGGATAGGGTTTAGTCAGGTCCCAAAAGAAACAGCATGCACTAGGCTAAAGTAACTTTCTGTGCTCTGTCGCTTTATTTATTTAAAGGTACAAAGAATCAAGAACCAAGAAAGCTGTATGAGGTTCTGAAGGCAAGAAGGAGACCTGAAACAATGGAGTGTGACTGTCAAACATCAAACATGTTTTTCCTTTTGTTCTGCAAGCTTCAAATTTAAAACAGATTTTGAATTCAAATAGAAAACCAGGGCTTAGGTTCTGCTCAAGCAAACTTCTCCAGATACTGACATCTGGACCAAGCTGTCAGTGTCCTCCCAAATTATGCACCCCACAGTCTCGAGGGTTTTTAAAAAAAACAAGCAATTCACCACTCTAACACAGTCACAGATCTGACTGTGGTTTTTGCAAAAATGTTCCAGACAAAATAACTGAGACACATACTCCCAGCATTCAAGCTTTATATGAAGCAGAACTGGGCACTGGTACTGCAAGAGCCTGAAATACAGCAGAGGTTATCACAGAGCAAAAGGAAACGTGATTATTCTCTGCCTCATTATGGCTAATGCCATGTACATTAGTACATGATCTTTGAAATAGAACCACGTTATTAGATCCACATACGCCACTGTTATCCATACCTGTCACAGCAATGTCTCTGCCTGCCTGGTGTATTTGGCGGCTTTGGGGTAAACGGGAAAAGAAGAGGATAATTTGTCCTAAGGGAATACTTCTCCAGTAATAGGAGAAAAAATGTGACACCTAGTCATTTAGTCTTGAAATGTATAAAATGTATGAGATGCTGCCCATGTTAAGTGTTTGCTAAAAAGCCTCAGAGAGCAGTGGCTTGAGCTCCCAGCAGTGTTAGAAGAGCTGCACCTGTTGTCACTCAGTTACTACACAGATCTCTCAGGCAGATTAGTTTTAAACCACAGGGCCAAGTAAGTCTGGGTGTGCTCTATTTTACATACCCTGTCTGCATTTTACTCATTTCACCTATTCAACAGCTCTTTAATTACATATGCACAAACCAAAACATGTCAGGGTCTGTTCCATCCACCCAACTGTGCAAATCCCAAGTTCCTAATATTTACAACACACGGCTTTTTATTATTCTTGCCTTTGACCCAGAGCCTATGAAATTCCTGCCTGCCCAAACCCATTGTCTTAGTATAGCAGTGCAATATGACTCTTGCCTGAAAACGGTTTTCTTCTCCTAACAAAACATTAAACATGCCAAACAAAAAAAGGCAGGTGGGGAAGCCTGCTTGGGACAACTTGCAGACACATTCCAGTTGTACTCAGAGGCCTCAATGTTCAGTCTTTGCATGTCTGAGAACTTCAAGCAGGGCAACGAGGAAATTACGGTGTTCGACGTAAGCAATTCTACTGTCTTCATCCTTTCTATGCTCTGGATAACACTTATATTTATCATAAATAATAAAACATAGACTGCCATTTCAGGTTTTTTTAAGAAGTATCACAGCAAAAGCAAAGCTGTCTCCCCGATTCGAAATCTTCACTAAAACTGTGGAGAGAAAAAAACAAAAGAGATATCATACAGATAAGTATATAGAAAAAAAGTCTAGGATTAGTTTCCTTCCTTCTGTATGATGCAATGAAATGCCAGTATTTGTTAACACCAAGGTCAATGGCAATTTTGTCATATTTCACAGGTGAAATAGAATTAAACTCTGTATCTCAACCTTCAAGAGTTAATGTTTCAAAAATTATTTGGATTTTACTGAATTTGACTCCATTATACCTTTCCAAACCCTTTCAAGCCAAATTTTTAGTTGCAAAAAAATTATACTGAAGTACTTATATTTGGCCTAAAGATTGTATAGGTATTCTTTAAAATTTGTGCTTGAAGTACTTGTTTGACAAGATACACTATTCCCTCCATTTTTTTCTGAACACTGCTGACTCAGTGAACTTGTATGGTCCTAAAAGACTTCTTGACAATCAACAAGACTAAATTTTGGTGTGAAAATCTGTGAACTTGTAATCGGCTCTGTTGGCTTCACATCTGGAAAGTCAGAAGTCTCACCGGACTGGTGGCACAGCTTTTACCTAAAAATGTAAAACAGGTCTCCCTTCCACTACCCCACATCTCCCTGCCAAAGCAGATTCCGTGAAAGAGGAAAGTATTCTTTTAGGTAAGATGAAAGCTCTTGGGGAACATCAGGTACATCACAGCCCTTGAGGGACTGGTATCCATCCAGTCTCTGACCAACAGGCGTTAAGCATTACACCAGGACTTCAAAACTGATTTATCAGACAAGGAAACGCAGGGCGCCGTAAGAGCTATTGGGGTTTGTCCAGTTTCCACATAGATGAAATGGAAAGTTTCTCTTTCAAACTTGTGAGGTATTAGATCGGACTTCATCAGTGCTCCAGGAGACCTGCACTACAGATCCAAGCACAAAAATGGTCCCAATGCCTCAAGGGGGCAGCTGTCCCCAGGCAGGTAAAACCGCAGATGTGGCCACAACTGCTTTTCTTATGCAATAAGCAGAAGCTCCAACTCTGGCAAAGGTCGCACCACGTGAAGAAAAGCACTGGCTAAGCAGGTTTCACAAATACTGCAGAAGCATTTCAAGGCAGATGTATTACCAGGGGCTTTTAGGTCTGTTGTGAGGATACAGCATGTAGCAGCAGGACCCTTCTGAGCACACACCATCTCATGGGCATGTAAAGGTCCCAGTCACAGCCTCTAGCAACAACCGGTGAGCAGGAAAGTCTTTCAATTAGTAAATAAAAAAAATTGTTTCTGTAAACGAGAAAGAGTAATTAACTCGAACCTCACTCTAGGATTTGGTGTTCATGCTTTAACACTTAGGATGTTTTCGGCTGGCTTTTTAATCACAGAATTTTCTAAGCAAATACAGTGCTTACTTAAAGGCATAGATTTTATTGTACAAAAAATACAATTCACATTTGCAATTTTCTACACCCACATCTATAATTAATCTCCTCTGATTCCAGCCACACCCCGACAAGATTCCACATTATATTTAAACTCTGAGTGCCACTGAGACAGAAAGAAAAAAAAGAACAACAGGATCATTTTCAAAGACTACATAGCAGTACAAGGTTTCAAAGCAGCAAAGTACTTTTAACTCTGGTATCAACCTACTGACCACCTCAACCAGAGTTAAGGGTGACCTCCAATTACAACCACAATAAGCACAGAAGTCTCTTGAGAAATATGAAGTGTAGATGTTTCCTGTACTCCAGAAGAGGTGTGAGACTGATGTTGTATTACACAGATAAACCTCGAACTTAATGACATATTGTTGGCAAAACCACTTCCGTGACATTCAGACCCTAATGATCAACCCACACAAATAAAACGCTGTGTTGGATAAGGCACCTTAAAAATGTAACTTTTGTATAGCTTGCTAGTGACATGAAAGGATGAATTTGATATATAACTGTTGTAAGACAGCTGTCATGTTTTGCTTTTTCATAAATATACACACAGACACATGTATTTACACACATAAGGATATTGACTTTGGAAGGGGAGAGTGTACCTGTCTGTAATTGTTTGCTGTAATCTATTTAAACCTGTCCTTTAAAAAATATAAATAAATGTATCATCAAACACTGCAAATGAAAAGAAAGTCATACAACAGATGATGAATCACACTAGCTAAAATGAGATGATGTTTCTTTTACTATTTGGAACAGAGTGCAATTAAAAAAAAAAAGTGTGTTTCTCATTAGGAACACACTAGCAAAAGATTTAAAGGCCTAGACTCTTGAATTCAGTTTTCCTAGAAGAAGTTATGTCATCAGACCTGAAAGGAACCACCCATCTCAACTGCAACATATCGGGTCAGAGTAGTCCCTTGTGTACAACCAGTAATTTCAGTGGATTCATACCAGTGATGCATTTAGCTAAACATGTTCAGTTGGACCAGAAAATACAAAATAAGAATATTGTATCCACCCACACACACCTCACCATGTCATGAGGCAATGGGAAGCAGTCAGGAGACTGCTTGCTTTTTTTATTAATTTCGTTCTGTATTATATTACAGACAACCAACCAAGATTCAAGCCCATTGTCTTCGGCATTGTTGAAAAACACATAATGAGACACAGTCCTAGACACAAAAATGTATTGTCTAGACGAATCAGACATAGCATGTGGGATTGGAAATATTAATCCATTCCCTTAAAAGATGGCAAACAGAGGCAAAAGAAATGAGTAACTTGGCCAAGGGTCAAAGAGTAAATCTCATTCAGACCCCTGAATTGAATTTTGAACTCCAGAAACTCAGCCTAAAGACCCAGGCAGAAAGACACCATTCAGATTGTATGATGTTGAACATTTTAAAAATCTTCCTATGCACAGCTACAGTCTAAATCTTTAAATGTGAGAGTAACAAGAAGCATGCACATATATAAATTTGAATCTCTTTGCCACTGTAAGTTTTAAAAGCTTAATAAGCAGAGGAGAGGTTATAAAAATAATCCAAAAATGGCAAGGCAAATGAAAAGCAAAACTGGAAATAAAGCCCACATATCGAGCTGCTCCAGTCCAGCAGCCTGCCCTCTGGACATACCTCCTGATATTATGCAACATCAGCAGTGTTTCAGTTCAATTTATTCAGAAAAATACACTCTTTCAAGCTCAGTATTTCAAATAAATCACTCTGCAATAGGAAGTCAAATAATTTTTTCAATTAAGAGCTTGTATTTAAAAAACTTATCTTCTGTTACCTTCTTCAGGCAGTTAAAACTTCTAGATGATTAAAACTGAAAGTATTGCTATACAGAGTCAGTACACAGCTTTCCTCTGGAAGTCTAAGCTAGAACACATTTACCATAGTTCAAGGCTTCATCAAACACTCCTTGAAGTTAGTCAAAAGATTAAGCCAAGACTACAAGTAATGGCAAAAAAAGGAAGCCAGGTTTCAGGCAAGCTCCCTCACCACCACACAGCTTTTGATGGACTGAGATTACTCCCTTTGGCATCATAAATTTCTCCCAGCACAATAACGGTAGCACACCACTACTCACACCCACACGTGCATCACCTCCACATCTGTCGGTACCAGTCGGTGCTGCAGTCACACAGATCCTCCCATCTCTTACCTATGTTCTAATAGACTTTATTATTCCACAGGATTGGCAGCAGCGGGCTAGAGGAAGATTGTGGTTATTAGCTCCATGACACTTTATCCTTCTCCTGTGTGAAAAGAAAACGTGGGACATATACCACCAACATCCATGTTCAGGCAGCACAAAGACTTAGGAAACACTGTGGACTTTTCCAGTGGTTTAGAAAGTGTGGCACGATACTGAGGGCAAAGTCTGGCCAGCAGCCATGTGGACACTGACACCCTATGCACTGACTAGTAAAGCAAATCTCCACATGAGCAATGCTACACGTCATGGTGTGGTTGCTGCTGTTTTTGTATAATTGAGTAAAATTAGAGTGGTGAGAAAAAAATCACCCTTACAACCCTAACATTGATACGTTGAGAGAACTATTAGTCCAGAAATCTCTTCACAAGTTCACTATAAAAACACATTTTACTAATTTATGAGTAAATAACGTATCTATTCCTAACATCAAAACTGCTGAGAGGCTAATTTAGCACAGTACTTGAACGTATGTGTGAGTATAAAGTCCTGAAGAAATGTCAGTGGATTTAATGGGAGTTTTTGCCAGCTTAGTCAGATGATGCTGAACTGGAACCCAGGCTGTCATGCACTTGTGGCCAGACAAAGCCTAAGTGAAACCAGAACAGAAGCAGGGCAATTGCCAAGAGTACTGCAATAAAAGAAAGTTTTAATAACTACATTTTGATGCAAACTGATCTGATTTCACACATTGAACTCTCAATATTGAGCCCCTCTTCTTTACTTAGGCAAACCACCTTTAAGTATTTCTCAAGTTAGGACGACAGGATTCGGCTGCCCCATGCACCTGAATCAAAGATGCACGTCAGAGACTCCTACACAGGCAATAAGGTCTCTTTTTACCTCCCATCACAAAAATCAGTTCACTTAACGTATACTCTTAAAATCATGAGTCATTCCTAAATACTAGATAGATTGGGTCAATATTTACAGTCATTAGTATCAATTTTTTAAAAAGTTTTTGATGGTTAGATTTATGGTAAGTCATTTAAATCAAAGGAAAACCAAGATGGCTCATTTCACATACATCATAGGCTGTACTGCACGCTTGAATTTTAATCTTTTATACTACAGTATCAGTGTATATTTAATAATAATAATGGTTCAAGTTTACAGTCCTTTGGAATTGTACTCATGTAAAAAAAGAAGGTAAATTTTTGAGCAAATCTCAAAAGGCAAGGAGATCGACAGTATTATTTGGATAGCTGTATGATTTTGCAAACCAAAGAAAACCCCACCAAATAGAACCACACAGAGTTCTGAAACAGGTAACAGGAGTAAAAGCATACATAAATTTCCACAAAATTAAGAATGGGGGGAAAAAAAAAGAGCTTATTTACATAAGTAGGGAGAGGATTGGGAGATGAATACAGAAAATAAGGAAGGCTACAGAGTATATAAATCAGGTGTCATAATTCCTCAGAATACAGCAATAAAGATGGTCAAAACAAGACAAGCAACCATTACGCAATTGAAAAAGGGCATGGGTATTGCTTGGACCAAAGCCTTAACAGGAAAAAATATTTTTTTTAAAAAAAAGAGACTACATTATATGGATATCTAGACTACTTGCACTCATAATAGAGAGAAATACAAGGGAACATAAGCCATCGTTAACTGAGCAGGATCTAAAAGAACTAACCCCAGAAGGAATGTTGTGAATTCTAGGACTCCTTCCTCCTTTGCTAACTCCAAAACAATTACTGTGGCCATCGTAAAAGAGAAGCGACTGGACAAAATGAACCTGCACTTTGACCCGTTATAACAAATAAATGGATTCTTGGAAAGATAGCTAAAAGATAGATGTTACTCTTCTCATTTCAGATGCTTTTGCCTGTTACAAAAGGAAGGTGGACATCAGTGGTTTTTACACTCATTTAAATCTTAAAAACAACTTCATTTGGGAATGAACATCCGAGCGCTCTCAGAGCCAGAGCTAACCCTCCCAGGGAAGGCAGGTAATGCCCAAGCTTGCCTGACACTAAACGCTGTGAAAGGTGACGGTTGAACCAGAAGGGTGGAGTTTACCACTAATCTTAACTCTAATGAACCCTTTAATGCAGTTCTAACAATGCTAAAATCTCTGTCTTGGCCTTTCTTGATACTTGAATTATACTGCAATACTTGCAGAAAACACACTTGCAAATGCTGCAAGCGCAGAGAAGAATGGACGAAAAGTCAATTCAAAATCCCTGTATTAGCTGCCTGAAAAAAATAAAGAATACTTTATTCTCTCTTTAATGCTTTTTATCTTTGTCATGAAAAAAAAAGCAAGAATTTCCATACTTGTGTGTTTTACAAAATTAAGTGATAGAAGTAAAAAGATCACTCCATAGAAATGCTGTACAATTATTATGCAAGAGAAATTAAGAAAAAAATCAAATGCAATTCTGCAAACTACTACTTATCTATGAACTTGGTCCTACAAAGACTTAGGTGTGAGTAACCTGTCCTTAACTAATAGTGTATTTGACGTCAACTGGAGCATTTATGTAAGTCACTTGTTTGCATAAGCAACTGCAGGACTATGCTCGACTTATTTCTATATAGTCTTTACTAACTCCAGCAATTAAGTCAGCAATATCAGGCTGTACATTAAGCCATTTTCCTTAGCATAAAGTGGTTTGCACCTTGACAAAGAAAATTAACTCACTGGTGTTCTAAGACGGCTCTAGAGGGGAAAGGTCCATTTTCACTGCTACAAGAGGCAGCAGAAATCCTAAGGTCAGAATTTAACTGAGTTCTCCTGTCCTGACTTGCCATGGATGGTGTGAGAATGAGGAGGGACAGCACAAGACCTGCTGTCCTGCAGTAATCAGAGATACACAACTCTGGGCTGCAGTAATGAGAACCAGAAATAAAGAAACAAATCTACATCCAGATCAAAAAATAATAACAAGTGACACCTAAAAGGCAGCAGTTGTTTAAAGAGATTTTTCTGAAAGAAGGAATAATGTGTTGTACCATGGGCTATATCCACAGTACGTTAACTGTCTGAAGATGCTCTTGTCCTATGACAAGTGCTGCCAGCCTGATCGCTTAGCTGGAGCAATACAGCAGATGAAAACTTCTCTGGGTGGACTGACTTTGGTCTTTCCAAATACACAATTTCTTCATAATCGGTGCCAATCAATCTCAATTAATAACTTATAGACTGCTCACAAATTGTTATCTGTGTAATACTAAAAGCTTCTCTGGGCCTGAGTGGACAAAAAGTTCAGAGGAGAAAAATGAACAGTGTAAGAACAGTTCCCCAAACATTCATACAACCAACAGCCTGTTCCTACCAACATGCTTGGACAGCAAATAAAGGACCCAGACCAGCAAAGCACTTAAGCGCATGCTTTAACTTTAAGCATGTGCCTAAGTGCTTTGCTGGAAAAAAGCCCAAAGAGAAGAATGAATATGGTTAACCGAAAAGCCCTTCAGAACTGGACTGACTGCTTTGTTTTTCCATTAACTCTAGTTGCTAGTAAACACAAGCTTGGTCTGAGCATCCTGCCCAGTATATTTAACCCATATCACAAAAATAGTGATCTGGTACAAGCAATCTCTTTATTCAGGGAAGTTCCATGAATTGGAAAGCAAGAGAACTGCAAGACATATTTGGGATTCTGGCTACTTGTAAGGCACGAGTAGAAGAAGCACCCTCATGTCTCTTTGACAGGCAAACCCACATGAAGGCCCCGACCATTAAACACTCTTTTGGTAGTTGAACACACAAGCCCACATTGTCCTGGCTCTTCCACCTCTTACATCAAGCCTCACAAAACATACTGTGGAGACTTCACCAAGAGGGCACAAAACACTGCCACAGGTCAGACAGTTCATCTTCCCCTCTCTGTCTTGTGAAGGAAAAAAAATCCAAGCTCGGAGAAGACAATGTCCGACTCTGAGCCTTGGGAATGTGACAGTCTTTTTTATTACCTCCACCTTGGTCCAATAATAACATTTTTATATGCATCAAGTTTACCCCGAAACCAAAATGAAAACAAAATTTCCTAGAATATCTTAAGCAAAATGCATGTTAAAAAAAAGTCTGGAATCCAAAAATGGAAAGATGATTAAGGAGGCAGGTGAAGTTGGAATGAAACAATAATAAAAAGCCCTAAGAACACATCATATATTCATAGTTCTTGAATCATTAAGGTTTTGCATGACAGCTCTCACAAGCACCGGTATGGCAAACTCACCGACTTTTAAGCAGGAGTGAAAGTGGTTAAGCCCTAAGACAAATAATTTGAAAATCTCAGCACAAGTCTGATCTCAGAGAGTTTAAAGGAATGCAGACTGCCCAAAAACACAGCAGCTGTTTGTTTTTTCTGCCACCTTTCCAAGGTTCATGTCTGGAGTGAGGATAAACAGTTCTGAAAAAAAGTTATGTGGAGTTCAGACTTTAAGAAAATAAAGTATCAGACTAGTATTTCTTGCAGAAAGATTAAAAAACCCCAAACCTTAAATTATTCAGCCCTGGGAGTTTTCAGGTAGAGCTCTCAGGAGCAGAGAGGTACATGGCTTGAGGCTTCAATATATTAAAATGCTTTCTCAAAACTAGCCTGCATTTTCAAAAGCTGGGCCTGATGTGGTTTTCTTGAGCAATATTCCTCCAAGCAGTGTTTCAAATTTAATAAGGTAAGACTGTATGCCCTATTTTATGCACACATGTGTGCATACACACACAAATAGAAACCCTTTTCAGATAAATCAACAAGTAAACAAAATAGCGGATAAAGCCTTAGAGTTCAGCCTAATTTCCATCAGCAGAGAGATCACAGTCACAAGCCAACTTGTGCTACACCATTTTGGACATCACTCGTTTTACTCTCCCCTCTTTCTTTCTCTCCCTATTGTTCTCTTTGTGCTAAAGCAAATGAGCACCTGCTACAATTAATGTGTCTCTTGATAGGCAATTAGAAATCTCTTGACTCTTAACACTTTCAGTAGGTATAACTTCCATTTGATCCACATTTTTTAAAGAGACATAACCTGAAAAACAAACAGTTAAGAGGAAATTCACTTAGATAGGTTACCAGTGGAGCTAACAGCTACCTGGTGGAAATAAAGATTATCTGTGTTATTACAGGCAGGTCAGAAACAGCAGGAAATTTCAGGCACCACGCTGGGATTCAACATCTGTTTATGAACTGTCCTTATATACAAAATAGAGAGTTGTTACAGGATAAAGTATACAAAATCAGGAAGCCTGAAACAAACTGGAATCCCTCCAGAGAGCTGTCCTGTTACACTCATACCTGGTGGTACTGGGGCATCAGCACGAGGAATGGTGAACACTAAAGAACTCCTAGTTGTCTTTGAGATACACATTCAAATTATATATATCACGGACAAGCAGTATCCAGACACATGAAAGATCCCGTTCATGAAGTGCAAATATGAAGAAGAGTTGTCATTGTGACTTGCTCGTCCACATCCCCTATTTTCCCACCTTTCCAGGGAGATGAAAGCACTATACAGAATTAACCTCACATACAGAAGCTGTGTTCAAGGAATTAAGGACAACGTCACACCTACTTTTTCAATTAAGACAGGAAGCACACTGAATTTGCTTCTTGAAATTAAAATTATATCATAATATTACTTCTTCTCAAAAGAGCCCTTGTTAGATGCAACAACAAATCAGCATCAAAAGCTCCTAAGTACAGCTTCATGGAGGGAATCTTAGAAGATGAAAACTATAGGAAAATAGTTTCTTTCCTGGGTATTTCGTGGCATGTTCTCCCCCTCTCATT
This sequence comes from Caloenas nicobarica, assembly GCF_036013445.1. Taxonomy (NCBI): domain Eukaryota; kingdom Metazoa; phylum Chordata; class Aves; order Columbiformes; family Columbidae; genus Caloenas; species Caloenas nicobarica. The sequence goes on along the minus strand of NC_088284.1, from coordinate 106,036,327 downwards.
ATGCTTAACTAAATAGAAAAACAGCTCACTGTGAAGACACAGCCTCATCCCTCAGAAGAAAGAACTCACCTTGGCAAATGAGGTTGGAAGGAGAAAAGAGTATCTTTCAAAGTTTTAAGTTTGAAAACTGTAAGTTTCAAACTACAGTGAATGGAAGTTGGAGTTTTTTCTTTCATCCTAACAACGTGTACTACATACGCATAAATGCAAGTGGGTTTTGAATACAACAGGCCTATCTCTCTTCGCACATCCTCAGTTCTGCAGTATGAAGGGCTTTCCTACTGTCTTTCCCCCTTTGACAAAAACTCCTTGTGCATGGGTATGAGAGGCAATTGCAGGGCCACCTTCCACAAAGTCCCTTGCGCTCCAGCAGACAGTGGCACACGGTGCCTGGGAAGGCCGGCGGCAGAGCCACAGCTCCAGGGCTCTGAGCTGGCTGAGCCTGGCGGGTGACACAGGGACAGGCGCTCTGAGGAATGCCAGTTGTTTCCAAATCACTTCTCAAGAGAGGACAAGGATACATCTATACTGCAAAACACCAGCAAGCTCATAACTCAGGCTAACAAATCTGAGATGGAGCACTTGAACTAAAATGAAGTGGACAAACAGAGGCTTTAACTAAGATTAGCAGCTCCAGGGGCAGTTTAAAGCTGAGTGTGAGCAATCTGAACCAAATATATATAAAACCCAAATATTATCTGGAGTCAACTAAGAGTAAAATATAGAACTTCCACTTCATTTTAAAATAAACTAACAGCCATGGTGGAATCTGAAATTTCAACTATCCTATCCACAGGAGAAATCATTTTCCTATGCACGCAGGGTCTGACAACCAATCAGCGTGACATCTCTGCTGTATCACACTGCAATCCTTACTGCTTCATCTGTTTCTCTCAAGTCAGACAGTCAGAAGCCTACCATCAAAATCTAATTAAAGAAAGTAGTAAGAAAACAAACAACCTTTCTTGGAATGTCTTTGATTCTGTAAGTACACGTACATTTCATCCACTGAAGACTGAATTACAACCTTTCATCTAATGAGCAGCCTAATGGAATTGGGCTGGAATAAAGAATGGAGGAAGGAAAAAACAAATCCTAGGTGATTTTGTATAACACATTATGTATTTATATAATATTGGGCTCACTCTCTGGCAACATCAATTTGCAAGCTACAGTAAAAGTGTTCACTATCTTAATGTAAGTAGAAGACATAGACAAGCACACCAAATCAATAACCAGATCTTACTTATAGTTGAAGCAGCAGATGCTCTACCACAACGCAGAAATGACAGAACACGTATGCAGAAGTGTCTGCTTTCTTTAGACACATTCTTGAAAGCACCATATCATTTATTTAAGATTATTTTTATAGGCAGATGACAGGTCAGGCATAAAAGTACACTATTTTAAAGGTTACGGAGTTGGCAAAATTGGTATCACCGCCATGGACAAAGAACCTTTTTCTTTTGAAGTCTTTGTGGTCAGGTTATTTACATTTCACAGTTAAAAGGCTCCTCTCTGGATAATATGAATACTAAAACAAATAAGAGAAAAAGTCCTATGTAAGCTAATGCTACTTTAAAGAGGTAATGTAAATCAACCCTGACACCATCAGTGTCATCCTCAGGCATGATGAGAATTTCCAGTGAAAAGTTACTAACATTAAACAGATTCAGAGAGTCAGCCAACAAAAATAAAGCAAACGTGTAAGCAAACTGCCTTCCAGGCCAAGACTGTTGTTACAGCTATGTATTACAGTGAAAAGCAGAGGAGGAACACTCTGGTGGTGAAAAGCGTTTGTTTGGGAAGTCTGGAGGAAGAATTGGTCCAGAACAAATAATTTCGAGTGTGATCTGTGAAAATGCCTATGGAACAGGACACCTAATTCTCACTGAATGTTAGACAGAAAGCTGGATGCCCAGCTAAACACTTAAAAGAACATTACCCTTCAAATTATATGGCTCTCTTTCCATCTATAAAATAATAATGCCACTTTCCATTTTAAAGCTGAATTTAAGACTCTTTCATATGCAAGATATTACAGAAGAGTAAAGGTGCTGGTTTTTTAAAAACAAAAAAATTAAAAAAAGAAGAGCCCCTTATGGAATAAAAAATTTGACTTTAATACTTTTGAGCACTATATTTATACATACAATGCACAGACTTCATGCTACATAGCCTTCTTTTCCTCTGCTGGATAAGAACATGGAATGTTATTGTTTTCAGGGGGTGGTTTTTAAGAATTTACTGTGAATATATGCATTCTATATGTGCCCACTGAAGCACTGCTGGGCCTGTAAGTGACCCAGGAGTTCATAAACATGCCTATTTTCTTATCATGTTCAAATTTATGCAAGAAAGCAATTGTTCCACAGCTCTTGCTGAACAGAGACCTGATCTCACAAGGGACGAGGGCTTTGCATGGGGCTTTCCATGGTGTTTCACATAAGGAAGAGTTCAAAGAAGATGACAAGATTGTTTATATGATGCCTTGTACCAAGAGGGTCAGATCCCTGATGGCACTCACAGAAGTTAATGCAAAAGAGACATACAGTCCTTGAACAGCCAGCCTACATCTGAAGAGAACTGAAATCATTGTCAAAAAAAAGAGATTAAGATAACTGAAAGACAACAAGTTTCTCTGTGGTTTCTCTCTTGTCGTTTCTCAGAATTTAAGGCCGTAACACCGCAACCTCCTTCAATAGTCCCCCACTCCAGTTCAGTGAAGCACAGTTATCCAGTCCCACCATTAGTTAACTCGTCAGCAAGCCAGATCTCAAAGACTCCAAACCCAGCTCCTTACAAACTTTATTAAGGGGAGGTTATGGTCTGACCCTCAGAGAACCTGATAATTACAGTGTTCATATATATATATTGCTTCTGCACAGGATCAACAATGAAAGGGTTGTTTAAACACAGCTCCTTTGCTTCGATGGAAAACTGTGTACCACTCACCAGCTCAACTAAATGTTAATGACTATTATGGAAAAATAAAAGACAGGGACATTTTCTGATGCACACTGTATATTTATTTAAGAGGCTTCTTATGATGTAGGACGTGGCATTTTGAGACTGAAGACCTTTAACAGCAACTAATATATGAACCCTGATTTGTTTTATTATTATTTTTTTAAAGCACCGGAGAATGTCTTAACCATCTCACAGACACACACACACACATTCTCACATATACACACACTCTCAAACTACCACACTAGGCAAGATCAGAGCTTAACAGCCAACAAAACACACATTCAATCCCTGAGATCATTTTCCTGAAATAGAAAACTACATATGTTTCTCAAATTTCACATCAAGCCACTGCACAGCCCGAACTGCAGGGGAGAACAGAGCCAAGCCCGCCTTTGGGCTTAGGGGAGTAAGAACCTGAAAACAAGATGACTCTTTTCATATCACCACATTTCTCGTCCACAATCTAAACTTACAAACACCCCCGTTTAACAGCATTTCTAGCAGGGGTTGCTTATCAAGCAGCCTTTGCTTTGTCAAATTAAGACACATCGCCTTGGATTAGTGAGACTCCCTGAGTTCAAAATGACTTCATGGTTGGCTCAGAGTTCACTGTCTCTGTGGCAAGTTGCCAGTAATACATCTACTACTGCGCCTGCCCCCAATCCTTTTCTATACTGACCTAGCTGACTTTTTTTTTTTTTTTTAAGCAGCAAATGAACACAATAGAAAACTAAGGGCTAGATACTGTCATGGCTGATTAACAATCCTAACATCTTAAAAGAAATAACCAATGTAGTAAATATTTGAAGATCTGAATGCAAGTCTCCGAAATGCAATGTCTCAATGTACGTCAAAGCTGTTGAAAAGGGACAATGCAGTTTTTCTTCACTGTGCAGATACACTTCGACACTATGAAGGGCTCCTGTTCTGGTGGAAAACACATTAAGCTTCTTTTGCTAATATTTTGTAAAGGGCATTTGTACAATAACAATAGCTAAAGCTTCCTGTTTGCCTGTGTGCTTCCTGGCTAACATTAACGAGACCTGCTAACCATTTTCTTATTTAGCACACAGAACTCTTTCAGTTTACTCTGTAGACTCAAGGACACGTCGTTTTTACATTAAAAAAAAAATCCTAACAGTAATAGCCCACATTGCACCTGCCCTTCACAGTCCTGATAACTTTTACAGCTATACGTTTCGTATTTTCCTACACTGCATCAGTCTGTGTGTCACCACTGGTCTCCAAAGAACATGTTTTGAATTTATTAAAAGCCTGATAGAAGTGGAATTCTCTCATTTGGCAAAGATATCATCACAGGGACACTTGCTTTTGGCTCCATGACAAGAAATTCATGGTACTTTATTTGTCCAATCTACAAAAACACCATTCCTCCCCTCCCAACCAGCCCTTCAAGATAATTCTCCCTTCTCCAGAGACTTCTCCAAGCAAGTCTGCAAGTCTGAAGTCTTGGGTTCCACTTCATAAACAGGACACAAAACCAGAGTGCAATTCAGGATACTGTCACCACCACACGGGCTGCAGTGCTAATCAGGAAAGCTTTCTGAAATATTTCCTAGCCCCTTTCTTTACAGAGAGAGGTCTAATTTTTAGCTCGGGCATCTTTTGAAGTAGGCACAAAACATAAACAAGAAGCAGCCAAACGCGAGAATTGCCGCCAAAGGATATACATTAGTCATGGCAGGGCTAGGAAGGAAGGGAAGGGCAGATGGCCCCAAAAACTGGTGTCTGTGCTGCTCCAGTCACAACATCTCATTAACCAGGATTGCCCAATCCTTTAAAAAGACACAGGCACCCTTCAGATAATAATTTAACTCACACCAGTTTGCTTTTTCAACAGCGCCTCTAAACATAAGCTCCTCTTCCAAACTCTATTTTCAAAGTTTCCAGCCTATCTGGATAAACTATTTGGTGAGAACTCCACTAACCACAGTGATGAAATACCTCACAGTGGTAAAAGCAAGCAACCTCATGATCGTGTATGCATGTACCAGTTTAACAGACAAAGAACTAGAATCAAATCCTCAAAGGAATTCAGCTGCCCAAACACCTCTGAAGATGTACATTGAATTCACTTCTCCAAATCATACAAGGGACATAACTGAGCAGAGACTTGAATCCAGATTCTCAGATTCAAAAGCACCTTCTTAGCTTTAATGTTTTAGTACAAACTTCCATTACTGAAATTCAGCAAAGGACCAGATTCGATTTATATCAGTGTACTCTTCATCAAGCCCGCTAACATCAGAGGAGTTCTCTGGATTTAAATCGGTGCAACACAGCCACCACTAGCCCTAATGATAAGCATCTGGGAACAGCTTACAAACAAACTTTAAGGACTTAATCACTGCTTAACATAAAGAGTCAGCTATTTAAATGTGGACAAGCCAAGGAACTAGCCTCTTTCTCATAAATGATAGAAAAAAAAAGGTCAAGGTATTTTCCTGTTGAAAATACACTGTATATTAAAAGGATATCACATTCTCACGCAGATATAGCCTGATATTAGTTATGTAGTTCGCAGAAATGCATTTGATGACTACAAGCATTTGCCTTTCACTTTGCAGTCTGTTCTTATCATAACAATGTGAATTTCAATCCTATAAAACTGATTTTTCCCTGGAGAAACTCATCATCCTGAGATCTGTTGGAAAGAGAACATTTACAAAAGTTCCCCCAGAAGTATATGAAACATCTCTGTTACACCATTTTCCCTGTCATGATGGCTAGCAGTTGAAGACTGACAGGAAAAGTATTTCCACAGGAAGTCTCTACTAAATAACACATTAGTTTCCCCCAACTATTAACATATGAAGAGTGTAAGAAAAAGAAAAAAAAAACACCACACAGCACAATTATTTAGCACAAATATTCAGCTCGTTCCAACTTTTTTTGGTAATTTTTGGGAGGCGGCTTATAGTGTGATGTTGGGCACTCTCTGCCTCAGTAATGTCAGCCTGACGTTCTTCCCTGTGTTTCCAAATCCTTCTCCATGGGTTCAATATCTCTTTCATTACAGCTCACCTTAAACCATGTAAATCCAATAGAGACTAGGTAATTTCGCAGTGAGTTACTTATGATGGGAAGTGGCCCTGAAGAATAATGCTGGTTCTAAATACACACAACCTTTAATAAATTTGTGTGTGAATTCTACCCAATTTAACAGCTCAGCCATATTATTTGCAATGTAATTCTTGACTTCAGAAATACAATAAAATCGCAGATGTGCATCTCTGTGAAGAATTCTCCATCCATAATAAAGTAACCTGTAACTAAACCAGACAGGCGTTTAGATTTTGTTAAGACAGCTTTACCCAAAACATCATATAAAGGAAAAGTTATCAGAGGTTATAGATGGCAGGTGGAAGAGTGCAGTGAGTCACACTCACCATAACTAGAAGTGCTGAGCCTCTGAAAAGCCTTGCTAATGTGTCTGTGAAAAAAAACAGCTTTCTCTTCCTCTCCACAACAGTATTTCTGAAATAAGACAACTGGGTATTCAAGTGGCAAAAACAATGTTTATTGTTGTAATCTTGGGGAGCAGGAGCAAGGGAAGTTCCAAAGTTTTAAATTTTTTAACTAAAGAGCTGTCAGTAACTTTTTTTAGTGCAGAATAGTCAGCCATCTGGATCACTGAGAACAATTCAATGGTCTTTCATCAACCCAAAGGAGAAATAACAAAAAATATCTGGTTTTAATATGGAGTATTACAGGCAACAATCTTCCAAGGACAACGGGAATCAGTGATTTGGAAGTTATCCTTTACAACTGACGAGTAAAAATCCCCATCGCCAAAACAAATTGAATAAAATAAATCTTTCTTTTATCAGAGTCAAGTTATGTATGATTCACAATGACTTGTCTTGCCCTGTGAATAGGCCCCTTTGTGCTCAAACGGAGAAAAGGTGGTAAGAATCTTATACTTGATAAATTCGCACTTCCCTGGTATTATAAGCATATGCAGGACAAATCACTTTATTTCACCAAACTACAAGGAAATTACCAAGAAACAGGTGTGCACAGGGGAGAGCACAGGAAGGGTAAAAAAAAGGTTTGATTCCAATAAAACCTTTCTTGTCCTTATTTTCCTGTCTTTCTTCCTCCTTTGTTACCATGTAAGACATTCCACTAGAGCAAAAAAAATGGGCTTAATTTTGGGGAGCACATTAAGGCAGCAAAGGAAGGTGTACAAGGAACTATTTTATCCAAAACAGAAGATTCTCAACCAAAGGGTGGGGGAAGACTTTGTCCAGAAAGTCTTTTCCGAACATTCCTTTCTCCCTTAGAACATTAATCAATACAATCAAAATGGTTTTAAAAAATCAAAATGTCATTTCTAAGAAAATAAACTTGCCAGTAAAAATTCAGGGAGGTCAACTTCTGAGTATAATCTCCTGTAGCTTTTTGCTTTTTTTTTTGAGAGAGAGAGAGATTGATTCTCTGCCCCACCTCCAGAAAGTTACAGATAAGAAGCCAAAACCAGGCAGGACCAAGGAGCCGTCATTACCACTGAACCCTCCCTTTTCAGACCTACTTCCAGAGCAAAACCTGAGCTTTGCTGAGTTTAGACAGTCCTGAAGTCCACTGCAAGCCAGGACAGCCTGACAGCAGCTGACAGCACCCCTACACTAAGTCCACGGCACTACTCTTACCCCAACCTTCTCTTCTATCCCCACACTCACAAGTAACACTGCCCCCTAAATTAGGCATCCATGAGGGACAGTAGACAGGAGCTCTGTTAATATACTCCAAGCTCATCTATACTCCCTCCTGACTTCCTTTTAAACCTCTTGCCATACATTTGGGCTGCATAAAAAGGTTGTAGACTGTACTTCTGTACAGGTTAGATGAGCACTAGAGAATACAATGATTAGTTTGTAATATCCGTTTGGTCTTCCACTGTTATTAGTAACATTTATTGCAACAGAAGTTCCCAGGAAGAACTGGGGTCCTACGGTGCTGGGCACTAACATCACACCCAAGAAAATACCTGCCCTTCCCCAAACACCTCACAGAAATTATAACCACGGATGGGTACATGCGAAAAGCAGACGGACAAATATTACACTGCAAGAGCAAGTACCGGGCATGGCATAACTCCAGCAAGAGTTTTGTGAAAGCCTCAGCAGATGGGAATTTTCAGGAACAAGTGAAAGGAAGATGATAAAAAGCTTTACTGTACTAAGCACACTGTTATCTTCGTTTCCATCCAGATCCCCCACTATTACAGCACCAGTTGTTAGCAGCAATCCATTAATTCTGCAACTTGTATAGCTGCATAGCTAGTGTAACTCCTATACTACAATACAATCATTCATATCCCAACAGCTAAAGAATTAGTTATAATAGCAGTTACATTTTTAAGTCTGCAGGAAGGCATTGTTGTTCTTTTGCATCTGCTCTCACAAGCTACACTAGGTTGGAGGTTAAGAGAGGCGGAGAGAGGGATTTCTTTTATATGGTACGGCTGCCACTATTAAAAACAAGACAGGCAGAACATGTTAATGATCCGGGAAGATCTGGGAAGAGTAGGAACTCTGTTCATCAATGCTGGAGATCCCTCTGCTCAAGCAAGATGAGAATTCTCTTTCAAATATATCACCATTCTCTCCAAAGTTGCTTCTCTTCCTTTAAAAATAAATTCCAAATAATATTTGACTCCAGGCTCACCTGGACCATATTCTATTTTAGCCTCTTCAGCCATTAGCACAAGGTGACCATTAGTACACGTGAACATTTCATGATTTGCTCACACATTTTATCCCATCTATTAATCATCATCTACCCATAAAGCCAAATTAAAACCGTGTTTGGAACGGAGATCTGACCAGGGCCCCTAGCTGAGCAAGAAGAGTAGAACAAAGACACTCCTACCATACATAAGAGCAGATAAGAATGTTCCCCCATCCTATTAAACAGAACTGTGAGTAGACCAATTGCAAGAATCTGTAACCCAATAAAGTGACATTTAGACATAACTATTTTCTGGGTCATCATGTCCCCCAACTACCTGAAAAAGGTTCTCTTCAGGACAGGTTGTTACTTTTCTCACACATGACTGCGCCTAAATTTGAGGAGCACTTGATCTGTCGCAATCTTATACAGTTTATGCGACCACAGCAGTCACCTTTCTCCATCTGGTCTCCTGACCAAAGGGTGCTAGTTCTAAATGAAGATTTTAAAGGAGTTTTGTTAAAACTGCTCAGCAAGTATTCTAGGACGCTTAGGGAGCAATACAGCTGCTGTATTTTACAGTGAAGTTACCATTTTAAACAAGATTTTACCAGATGCCTCCCACATGGCAAAGAAGTATTTTCTTCCAATTCTCAAAAAAGTCAAAACATTTATCAACAAAAACAGATTTTAAAGAATTATTAGAAGCATATTTCATGGTAACTATAACAATCATATTTATGTTTCAAAATGGAGTACTAGACTAATTAACCGACAGTTGTATCAAAATACTGGATCTGTGAATTACCGTGCTCACAGGAACAACTGTGTTCAGGAATGCACGATGGAAGCAGGAGATAGGTTCAAGATGTTTTGGAGCAAGCTGAATTACAGACAGATGTATATAACAGCATGTCCAGTCAAAATGAATTGAATTGGAAACACACATAAGAAAATAGATGAAGACAACAAAATCATGCCATTATAACTAACATACCTTGCAGTGACACCTGTGGCTTTCCAAGATAAGAAATCCGGAAGATCAAAGAAGTAGCCTGCCTTGTCCCAGCACGATTCATGCAAGTTCTAACAAAAAAATTTTTAGAAATGCAGACATTAGAGGCCGGGCATGATCATGTCCTTATTTTAATGCAATTAAGAAACCTGCCATTTATGTAAAAATGGCAGTTTTTCCAGACCAAATATTCTGATCATCCAGTCTGCTCTCCTCACTTCACAGCGATTTACAGCCTGAAGAACTGAGCCTTTCCACCACCACGGGCTGATCACAAGAAAAGAGTTTCCCATAAAGAGTTCATGGAGGCACGTGTTCCAGTTGACTAACACGGGCTCCCTCAGTCCCCCATCAGTTGCTCAATATCGGAACAGTCTCAAAGTCAATAGACAACCTTCTCAAAAAAATATTTGCTTGAAGAATGCCCTACTTTATAATATAAACCATTTTAAATTTAACATTTTTGAATTATAAGTACAGGAAGAAAACAAACAGTTCTGTGAGCACAAGAACAGAGCTTTCAATCTATTTCAAAATGACTGAAATATGACCAAAGCATGTAAGAACCTGTAAGATTTCACTGAAGCTTTTTTCCACAGCTGGGACATTCAGGGGCTCTCAACAGCCTGGATTAACCAGTAACCATCAGCTTTAAATCCACATGACAACCCTACAGTTGCAATCACAGCACACACATGAATTCACATGAACAATTAACAGAGGTTTACCTTTGCAAACTCTGCCCGTCTGCAAAATTTCCTTGAAATGCATAACAATACAAAAAGCAGTACGAATGCCCAAGTTTCTATCTGAAAAGAGATTCTACCTTATTTCTTCAGCTGAGGGAAAAACTGAAGAATTGGATAACTCTCCAGTAATACCTGTAAGATCCAGATAGCCATGTGACATTTCCAAACTCCTAAAAAAAAAAAAAAAAAAAAAACACTCTTCTACCAAGAGAGAGCATTTACAGAGAGTTTCCAATACTATACTCTGCAGAGAGTTAGTGGTCCAGAAAGTAAGAGTTTGGTCATATCACCTGGGCCAGGCTCTGTTCTTTGTTTCTATGTCCAAAATGGAACATTATGAATTCCAGAAACTAAGGTGCAAGTGGCTAAGTACAAGAAAAGCACGATTTTGTTAGTTTTGGATCATGTAAAAAATGTCTTCATTTAGTTCTTCAAAAGCTTCTAAAATTCACTGGGTTTCTATTGGGTTCAAAAAAAGAAATGCTCCAATTAAAACTTTTTAACAATAAAAAGCACAACCTTTGGGTGTCTGTTCCTAATCACTTGGGTTTAGCTTACCTCCTAGACATATGTGTCTGCTATTCACATCAAATTTAACTTTATCTGTGAATGCAAAGGTGTTACATAGTTAATACAAAGGTCATTCAGCCTGATTATTTTGATAATATAAGCCACTTTGTACTGTTAACATACCTGACAGTCTGCAAAAAGCAACAGTAGTTTGGCTGTTAATCAGAAAACAAATTGGATTAACTGTCCTTTTCAAACAAATCTGTTTCAAAGGTACTTCTTGGATCCTTATTCTATTACTTCAAGAATTCCCACAAGCCACATGTTAGTGACACTAAAATGTTGTTTCATGAACATCCAAATGATTCATTCTTTGCCATCTTGTTGCTTTGTCATCACTAATTAGTACAGAGGAAAAAAAAAAAAAATCATAGCATGCCCAGATGCTTTTTCCAAGCAAATTTAAAAGTCTCCATGTTTTCGACACTCACTGAAGTTAATTCTAATTTATTTTCACTCACAGTCAGGAAATCTCTGACCACATTAAAAGGATTGTGGAAAAGATCCGGGAACGTTCCCAATGCTGTATTCACATCCTGCGACTCACCCTCCAAACTCACTTGTAAAGAAACTAATTCAATCTTTCTATTTTTCCAGGGGTACTTATGGAGACCCCTTTCTTCATCTCTTTCTCTGATTGTGGTTTTTTGGTTGGTTTCGGTTTTCAATTTGTTTGGTTTTTGTTTGTGTTTGGTTTGTTTTGTTTTTTTTTTTTTAACAGCTATACCTCAAAAAAATAATTTTGTAAGATCCTTACAGATAATCCCAAATACTCAAATATCTTAAACTCAAAGAGTTTAAGAATTATGAAGCAGAATGTCTTCCTAGATGAGAAGGTTTAGGAGCGTGAGGGATGGGAGAACTGACACAGCGCACATGAAAGGCCTCCATCGCCCATTTTTCCCTTGATAAGTCAGAAGATTATCATGAAGCCATACTGCACTATTTTGTATTGTGTCATGTGTATTTGGTCACTTCTTAATTGGACTGAAAATACACACACAGCCAGAATTTCACGTGAGCTCCAGCATCCCATACAATTTTTTTGAAACACCTACAGACATGTTCTCCTTGGGAAAGCTAGAAGAGCTTTCACATCCATATTTTACTGGTTTGCTGAGGTAGGCTGTTTCTGTACAGGACACCTTTGATTTCTACTCTTTACTGAGTATATAATTTTCTTGTAAGATGAAGTGATCTTCAGACATCTAATGTTTGTGAAAACATTTTTTTCCACCAGAAGTATAATGTGTATATAAACACTGAAGATGTCCTGTCTTTCGTTATTGCTAATACAGATTAAATATGAATAAAATTATCTTAAATGCCATTATATACAGCCTTTGTATCAGATCGCTGTTGGCCAGAGGGTTAACTAAAGACAGACTAGAAGCAAGACATCTGATTTAGCACAGGGTATCAGTCTGAATTTCATGGCTACTTATCAGCCAAAACCCACAAATGCAAAAATCATCCCAAACTGGTATGTTAGAAACCTAGATTAAAACCAGGAGGGACAGATGGAAGCAGAAAAATGTTTTAACATTTAGTGTAAAAAATAAAGCTGGTGTGAGCATTCAAGTTCCACATCAAGACAAAATCTTAGTCATCTGAAAATCCAAAAAGAGACTTATCCACTGAAGAACTGTCTGCTTTTCCCAGTTCAATCCCAAATTTGAATCTCAGTCACCCAGGCAATCTGTAATAGTAGCCTACATAACATATCAGCCTCTCCTCTCCTAAATTACAGGAAACAAATACACATCATGTGAAAGGAAGAAAGATAACAACTGAAGACCTAATGCACACACTCATAGGGATGTAAGAAACTGATGTCCCATGCATCACTTCAATTCAGACAAAGCAAGGACTTTGAACTTGGATCTCCCACACTTTCGATCATCTGCCAAGCCATGTGATAGAGCTGTTCTGAGGTACCCAAGACACGCTCTGAGCAGAAATCCTATTCTTGCCAAAGCCAAGGCTGCAAACTGATCAATTCTGCACCTACCAGTTGCACTCGAGTCAATCAGTAAAAAATTAACTGAATTATCAGATTCATCTTCAGGTTGGAATTGGGGTGGGGCGAAGAGGCTTGGAAAGTAACCTCTTAGGGTAAGCCTACAGCTGAAGGTGGAGAAGACTCTTTGCTGCAACACACTGTCTGTACCACCCAGACACTGTCTTAGGACACATGCAGGTATTTTCAAACCCCTGAGGCACCCTGAGCTATAGCACCACAAGAAATGAGTTGCCTTTTTTTTTTAAATCATATACTAATTTTGTTTTACATTACAGATCTAACACTGGACTCTCTCTACCACCACATGGTCCTCACAGGCAGAGAAATACAATGTTCCTCCTCAGTGGCCCACAGATGTGCAGTTTAACAAGAGTGCCTACGCTATGCAGTAGTTGCATTCAGCTGATCATTTACTGCAAACAGCTGTCCCTGACATGCAAACTCCACTTGCAGTGATGGCTTTGTCATCTCAACACCTACCTGCAATCACAAACATCAAGATCACCCAATCAATTTCATGTAAACTAACCACAAGGCGCTAGGGGGTAAAATGATTTGGCAGTGATCAAAGTAAACTGAATATAAGTCAATACAATTCAAACAAAAGATCTCAAAGGACCTTCATAGATAAGTTTCTATGACCTTCATAGATTAGTTTCTTAATTCAAAATCAAAATGGGATAGAGATGAAGCGATGGAAGAACAGATTATGCTCTGAAGCCTCTAGTCTCTGGTTAAATCTCTATTCTATGTACAGACGGGATGTAAGGAGATGAAGATAAAACCTCAAGCGAAAACATTATATGGAAAAGAAAGTTAAAAATAAGCGGATGAGAGTAACTTGTGACTTGGAAGAAAAACTGCAACATCCCTCTGCAAATAAATACAAGTCAAGTGTAACAGGAAAGCCACAAGAGATAAGGGCCAGCATCTACTTCTCATATAATGACGTCAGCTCATTCCTCACAGTCAGTGAGGTCATTTTCTACTTCAATCCTAATAACAAAATGATGATGGGAATAAAAAAGCAGAGTTAGGTCACCTTAGCCCTCCCCCACTTCTCCTCTCTCTTCATCAGTTCCAAACAATTCAGAGTAAATTTGCAAAGTCATATTCTTTAGTAATACTTTTGATTCCCTAAATGAAAATTCTTCAAGTAACAGAAATTCAGTTCCTTTCTTCAAGTGACAGCCTAATCACTCGACACTTAGCAATACTGTCAAATAGACCTATGCCTTTAATACCTGTGTTGTAGTTTATTCTTCTATAAAATACGAATAACAAAGAATCTGAAGAGACTCAAGTAATTTATTATTTGTAGACCACTTGAAGATACTCCACTGAACAACACTGTATGTGCAAACTGGTGTTTCAGCTTTCATTTGGAGAACCTGACATTCAAAGTTATTGCAAAATTTGCCTTCCCTGGCAAAAAGTGAGAACATCTGCATTACATGAGGCTGAATTTCAGCTGTCAGAGGCTAACAACCTTTGTTGCTAGCCCTAAAAGGCATGTAATACATAGGTGCATTGCTGTGAATGGCACTGAAAATAAACTGTCACTCTTCATACAATTCCTTTCATCCTCCTACTTCGCAACAAGTACAGAAGCAGAGAGCAAAGATTCGATCGCATACCTCTCCAAAGCTAAAAAGTTTAACACTACATACCCACATCTCAACTGATTACAACCGACTCCATAATAAATGTTATTTTCCTTCTCATGAGTTAGCTGAGGTGTTACTGTGGCTGTTGCTAAGGTGCCTGAGTTAAGCAGGGTGAGCTTAAGCGGTTTAACATGATGTCTTTGCTACTCCACTCAGGATGCAGAACTATCGCGTGAGCAGCTCAGAAAACAGATACTGAGGTAAAAAAACCCCTCTCTTAAGGATAATAATCTCTTTAGCTGGTACGTCAGGGGCTGAAACGAGACATATGAACAAGCCCTGTTCTGTAATGCCCTTCTGCCAGGTAATCTCTGCTGCTGGCTGGCATGTAGGGTAAGGTGAATTCTATTTCCTACCCATTTGCTCATGGAGGGAACAAGGCCTGCAATACTTGCTCTCCTCTTTATCCTACAGCAGTTATGCCAGAGGGCTTTGAGGTCACAGCACAGACTTACACTTCTGGGTGACCACATTTGGAGATCCCATAATCTGGCCTTTGCTGATCAGTCAGGTACTGATATTCCAGACCTTGCAATGTTTTAAACACAGTGGATTCACTTAAGGTTTTTAAGGCCTACTTTTTATTATTTATAAAGTGACTGACAGATGATACTCACAGGTCAAGAAGGAAAGAACTAGTACATGGATATTCATACTTCAGTATAGCATCTACAAACTACGTTAATTATTGTCTATTATCATTAATCTGCCAGTACCTACTTCTACCAGTTAATTCCTTTGACTTTCCTCAGTCTGCACCTTGTTACTAGATCATGTTTCATGTTTTTAAGGACGGGAGACTCTGGCTGTTTGGAACTGGCAGCAAGTCATTTACATTTGGGCTTTGCTAAAATGACAGCAATCATCGAGACCAAATGTAAAAGCCAGGTTGGAGGAGGTTATAAAAAATTCAAGTGGCAGGCATTTCTCCTTCTATCTGACAGTTATTATTATTATAAGGCCATATGTCACTCTCTAAGACACAAAATTTAAACACAAGAGACAGGTAGAGTTCCACATCATGAAGAGAGCACCTTTCTTCTACAGATGGTTTACTTTCTACAGATGGACAGAACTAAATTGAAGCTCTCACCGAACAGTTTCTCTATCAGCAGCCAAAGACATCACACATCCCCTCACTGTTGGATGCAATGTCTCAAAGTCAGTACCTCTGGCCAGGATACCCAACGCTGAGGAGGTGCTATTTTCAAATTGCTATCAATCCACCCCAGAAGTAGCACCTACACCCCTACTTGGAACAAGAAATGCACCTCTGTATTTAAATCCTCGGATACTTTGAGGACTCATTCATTACCTGCAACTACCTAAGCTTAAAATTAGATAAAAAATGTATATGAAATGTTTCAGTCGGTGAACACTAAATTGCAATATAATCAAAGATATTTCTAAATAATTGAGAGGGAAAAAAAAAAGAACCTCAAAACATTTTCATCACAACTTAAGGCTGGCTTTACTTTACACGCCTTTCAACACCAAGGCGAAGACTTGTTTAAGAAATTTCATTCTCAGAAATTAACAAAGGGCTTTAATCATTACCAAAAATGCACCACAGTGCTAGATGTATGTCCTAGAGTTAATTTTCTTCCTAGCAGCTGGTATGGTGCTGTGTTTTGGATTTAGAATAAAAATAATGTTGAAACACACTGATGTTTTAGTTGGTGCTGAGCAGTCAAGGACTTTTCAGCTTCTCATCCTGGCCTGCCAACGAGAAGGCAAGGAGTGCACAAGAACCTGGGAGGGGATCCAGCCAGGACAGCTGACCCCAACTGCCCAAAGAGATACTCCATAGCATATGACATCATGGTCAGTATATAAACCAGAGGAAAGCTGGCCAGGGGTGACCACTGCTCAGGAATGGGCTGGGCATCAGTCAATGGGCAGTGAGCAATTGCACTGTGCATCACCTGTTTTGTATATTGTTATTATTATTCTCTCTTCCTTTGCTATCCTATTAAACTGTCTTTATCTCAACCCATGATTTTTTCGATTATCTCCCCCATCCCACTGAGGAGGGCAGTGAGCAAGCAGCTGTAAGGTTCTTGGTTGCCAGTCGGGGTCAAACCACAACAATGTACTTACTTCCTTTATCCACAGCAATTTAGGTGGCTGCATTTCCACAGACATCACTCCCCCTACGTAGCTCAAGACCCTGTGTTGCGTTGCATTGATGCGCTCAACTTGACTGACTGCACGATGGTCCATCCACATAATAACATTCCTGTAGTTTTGCCCTTGGGGAAAAAAAAAAAGCCTGGTTTAACCCCACCTCAGTACTCTAAGTTAGACTTTAACCCGCTTCACACTTTTACTTCTACATAGGAAACTCAAGTTCTATTTGCTTTAATAATCCACGGTGCATACGTAAAGATAAATTTCTAGCCCTCTGAGCCAACTTTGAGACATGCCGAGCACTGAGAATGCCAACTGAAACAAATCAGGCTTGTAAGCACCCAAGAACTTTGAAACACTATGCTCTTCTAGACCATATTTCATTCAAAGAACCCAAAATTCTTGACAAAGTATTTCATTAAAAATATAAAGAAGCATTTTGGTGACTAAGAATTAAAAATGTGACAAAATCTGAGCAATTATGTTATAAATTGAAAATAACTCAGCTAGTCACCTAGCTAGATACAGGGATTCTCTTTCTTCTTCTGTTGTTACAAGACAACTACTCTACTTCCTTTTAGAAATACAGTTTCAGAGGGGTAATTTGCTGAAATGCTTTTATTTTCGATGTAAAAGGAATAAGCCTTTGGCAAGTCTGCACAACACATGAGAAGAAGTAGTAAAGAACATTTTATGAAATTAACCTACAGAGGACCTGCTAGACAGGTGGAACAGCAATCCAGATGACACTTCAGATTCCTCTCTTGCTAAGTACACCGCACACTCAACTTCATGCCACAGCAACTCATGCATCATCTTGAAAACATATTCCAAGACAAGGCAGAAGTATGAGGCACACCACTATTTCTAACATGGATTGAAAGGCAACTTAGAACTGCTGAGACTGCCTGAAACCACACCAATGCATGCCCATACCAGTGTGACAGTATTTAGTGCATTCTTGTCTTTTTATTTAACACCACTGCATAAACTCAAACTTCTTGGGGATATTGGAGAATAAAAAAAATGAGAACTGAATTTGACTCAACAGACCAAAATAGCCCCAGACATCATTAGGCATTCAACAGATCGTAAGAGACTCTCAAACTGAAAAATAAATAATCTCATCTAAATTTAGTGAAGGACATTTTGGGGGCAAAGCTGGTCTTATGAGAAGGATAGGAGGAGATGACAAACACATCTGAGAACAGAAAGGGAACATCAACAGAATTGTGATTATGGTTCTGTAAGTACTGATTTAGTACACACCTAATCTTAAATAGGATTCACTGGGGAAAAAAAAAAAAAGTGCATCACAGACTTTTCTTCAGTCTTCTGAATCATGTACTTAAAAACTAATAAAAAGAAGTTTTTTATAAAAAGGTCTCAAACTTTTTCTGAAGTTTAGCATTGTCCTAGACAAAGACAGGACACCAGTGTAAGAAAATACACAAGCTGAACCTCTTGCCTGCAGCTCCAGGACAGAGTAAGCAGTTAAACCATACTAACACTACATTTTTAGGATTCCTTCAGCTAATGTGGATGGGTATTTATACACACTATGAAAGTCACGATTAGGAAAATCTGAAGGAGGAGAAAACATGCACAAAAAAAAATGAGCCTATGTTTCTCTAAGTAGGAGTCTCTCCGAGCCAGGGTGAATGACTTTGATCTTAGGATGCCAAACATTTAGCCAAAAGGTAAGTAATTTAATTTTGCGGCAGAACTAAAATAGTAAAATCAGAAAAAAACCCCCATTCTTGTAAAAAAGATTTTCTATGATCTCCCTCCCCAAGACTCAACCCCATAACTTGACATTTAGATGAAATTGTACGTTCACTCACATCGGTGACAAAACATGTACAGTAACGCCAATTTTTGTGCTGGAGTCCTACCTTCACAGTTGACCGCCAAAGGTTGGAACTGTTTATCCACAACAACAAGGGAACACGTAGCATCAAAACCAACCCCTCGAATCCAGCTGGCATCTACTCCACAGACAACTTTCTGCAAGTATACAAAACACACATGAATATAAAAATATATCCATATATATGCAGGTACCATGTGAACTAATGAGTACAGAGAAGGAGTTACAAGTTAGAAATGCAAGTTCAAACTCCCAAATTTTTGAGATTCAGTATTCTTTAACACCTCTAATTAAAAATATGCCAAATTACCAAAACCTCTTTGTTTTTCAAAGCTGAATTCAAAGGTCCATGAAAAGTTCTTTAATAGCTTTTTAACCTTACTAGCCACAGTCCCAGATGAAAGCAGGAAGCACAAAAACATCAGAAAATAAAGGCAGTAGAAAACTAGTAATGTTAATTTTCTCTCTTTTCTGAAAACTCATAGTTGAGCTGCATGTGAAACATGGACATAGGATTAGGGCCAAGTGTGTCCATGTCACTTCACTCGGTTTCCACCTGTGGAAGCTTGACCTTCTAGAATTGCTTTGGTAATATTGTGCCACAGCTTTTTGTCTTGCAATAGTGAACAGTCCCAAGGTCAAAGCCCATAGCAGTGATAATAACTCTGCAATGCAAATCTTTTCAAAAACTCTGCTACCAAGAGTTTGGATAGGACACTTCTTAGAAGATATTAAAATAACGACAACAACAAAAATCACCACCCAAAAGGCCTGAAGTTCATGGCTTCCAGCAGCACTGGAAAAAAAACCCACAACACCCACATGTATTAAAAATCAAGTGAGGCTCCAAGACACCTAAAATGTAACGCAGTAATAAATTGCCACTTCTCAGCTACAATAAAATATCATTGTTTTAATTAGTACTATAACGAAAGACTTTCACTAGACTTTAGCTAAAGTGCCAGTCTCCTACTGGCTCTGTAAACCTATAGTTTCAAAGACCATATTTTATTGCTTACATATAGAAATTGTATTTACAGAGGTCCAGAGCAAGAACAAAGAAATTCACAAAGAGAAAAATCAAATCAGCAGAATAAAAGACTTGCTCTGCTTTAACATCAAGCTGGTTTTCCTTATCACTCCTGTCACTCCCTTATTTTTCTTCCTCCCCCTTCACCTCATCTCCTTCATCTCAGGGCATTTCTGCAGAGCCAAGCTCATTAATGTTTGAAAAGGCTGATCAATAACAAGAGAATGGGTGAACTGTCCATCTGCAAATTACCAAGCATACCATGAATATTTAAAAAGCCAACCTTAGAACATGGAGCAGGTTGGGGCTTTATTAAGGATGAAATGGCCCAAATGTGCATTGGCAAGCAAGGTCACTAATTTACTTTTACCACCAGCATGTACAGGCAGATCCTTGGATCAGAGGGTACAATTTTCCCTTATAGTAAGGTCTATTACAATCTGGTTTTATTCCTGATACTATCCACAAATGTATACAATTTATCTTGGTCTTAGAATAATGGATCCCCTTATAATGAGGATCACAGGTCACAGACACTATTAGGCACCATCCACAAACTAGTTCACAATTTCTCTACAATTTCTCCAGTGCAGCCATATCCTAAAGGCACCTTTAATGCACAAGGATGGTTACAGGTTAAACATTAATATAGAATGCACAGAATTGGATGTTAAAGACCAGTGACTGGAAGGCCTTAAACTCTCAAATCTTCAACAACAACCTAAACACGTATCTTACTTTCCTTTGCATACCTTTGTGACTGAGCAACAAGCAGCCCATATGTCTGCAGAGGATTGCTCGTAGTGGTCTGGTTGGGGCTCCCAAATTTGGATTGGCTGATCTGCATGTGCCACTACAGTCCCAAACTCATCCACCAAAGCTGCGCGAACACTTGCTGACCCAACATCAATTCCAACATAGTATTTTACTGGAGCCTTCTCACTGTGCATTTTTAATAAAATCTGTTTGGGGAAATACAAAAAAAGGGGTTAAAAACAGATAAAATGCCTGATGATAGAAAGCTGTGCTGAACAGGACAGGAGAAATGCTGTGCAGGCACTTTGCTTGATAACTCTTCTTTGCAGCAAGTCTTCACTTGGTATTTTTTAATTAATTAGAGTTTCCAAGTCTTGCAATAGTTGTACTTTCTTTCTTCAAATGTTTGTATATAAGTTGCATGGCACAGAAGCTCCTGAAAAGCAGATTTTAAATTGGTATGTAAGATCATGCATGCACTCATGCAATCGGGGAACTGAGCTGTGGTCATACAGTAGCGTGCCTACATAACGGGAAAAAGAGGGAAGGAGATCGGTAGGGAAGGAAAGAGTACGGTTCCAAAAGCAGCAGAAATCGGGAGCTGGTGCTTTACACAGAAGGGAAATTTCAATCCAGAGACTCTTAAGTTTTCCTGAATTCTGGTAGACTGGGAAGCTGCTGATGCCTGCTAAGTTGGATCCACCTCTGGACAAGACAGCAAGAACCACCACAAATACGGCATTGCCTCAATGCAAACAACTCACACTCCAGAAGTGGGGAAGGGGTGGTGTGCCTGGCTCCGCTGAACCTGCACGGAAGATGAACGAGGAGCCAAGACCTGCTCCCTCCCATAGAGCCAACCAGATAGTGAATGGGATGTTACTGCTGATTGAGACAGCAAGTCAGGCTGAATTTCTGCAGAATCTGAAAACAGTTTCCCCTCCAAAAAAATAGTGGTGTGATGCTGATAATTAATATAACTAAGTGGCAATCTGATAAACATTACCCAATCTTGAGCCCTCCAAAGCAATAGAAAAACAAACAAACAAAACCAACCAAACAAAAACCACCAAAAACTCTTTGGTTTTTAAGAGCTATCCACAATCACTCCATACAATTTTAAAGATTCAGAAAATAATTTGCTGAAAATGTGCTGAGTTAAGAGAGCATCGCAGGAAATCTCTGCCTACTCTCTGACCACCTACAAGAACAAAGTGAGGTTAATTGATTTAATTATTCACAATGAGTTGCTTACTTCATACATTTAACTATTTGACATTTAATATGGTGACAAATGCACCATACTTAATTTCTCAGTTTGTCCTTAATTAATAGTCAACATCTACATTTTAATCAACGTGGGAGAATGCTAAGAAAGAGCTGATACAAAGTATTTGAAACATCAGACAAGTACGAAGTTTTCTGCTTGTATGAACCTATTAGGCCTCAGAAACACACAACTCAGCTGACACATAGCTTCTGATTTCCA
Organism: Caloenas nicobarica; assembly: GCF_036013445.1. Taxonomy (NCBI): domain Eukaryota; kingdom Metazoa; phylum Chordata; class Aves; order Columbiformes; family Columbidae; genus Caloenas; species Caloenas nicobarica. Next base: position 106,014,361 of record NC_088284.1, on the reverse strand, counting down.
GAATAGGGACAGATCAATTATAATTTGATGAATACACATTATTTACAGAGCACCAAAATGGCTCTAGTTAAAAACAGTCCATCTCTCCCAAAGAAGTCACTTGGATAACTTCTGCATATGGAAGACAGGTTATTTAGAAGGAGGGACCTGGGCAAAAGGGGAAATATTCAGAAACTATTGCCTAGTAGAACAATAGGATTATTCACATTTCAAATTAATCCTTTTCTAAAAAATAAAATAACCAGAGTTTAGTGGCAAAGTATACCAAAAGACAGATAGAAAAAGCAGTGGAATAGAAAACAGAGGATGTCCTCTGTCTACCTTTAGAAAATAACAGCTGATCATTCAACCATGTAAATTGTGCTCAGTTTTGGAAGCAATGTTTTTTACTTGTTTTATTTTTACAAGACATAAAGCTAAGCCTTTTTTTCCCCATGAAACATCTTATTTCATGACAAGCCTGTCAATATTCAAGAAGAGACTGGACAATGCCCTCAGACGCATGGTATGAACTGTGGGGCTGTCACATGCCGGGACAGGAGATGGACTCGATGATCCTTGTGGGTCCCTTCCAACTGAGGACATTCTATGATTCTATGAACATTTAGATCTTATCCTGTGATTCTGTGATCTTGAGTACAGGTCAAGATCCATCCTTGGGTGGCAGTCTGAACACAGTGTTAGCACTATGTAAATGGCTGTTCACATGTATGGTTGGCTTGTAACCACTGCTGTTGATGGCTTCTACAAATCTATTATCACTGAGAGTTAGAGGTAGCAGGTAAAATAAAAAAAGAAAAAAAGGGGGAAAAAGTCAGTCCCCTATATCAGAAAACTCCAAGCATCATCCCAGAAAATAATTGAGCAGTGTAAGAGCTAAATCAAGACAGTTTCATTTGTACTTAAAGCAGCACAAGCCAACATCTTGGCTAAAGAAAACTACCCACCTGCCCCTCATCCGACCCCTTAAATGGTCCATGGAAATGTGGCTGGTCTGTGGAGATCTGTTACCACAACCTGTCCCATACAATCATTTTGCCTCAATCTGCCATGTCATGCTTAGACTACCGCTGCTGGGGGCCAGGGACCAATTTGTTGTTCTTCATTTGGACGGCATTAGCACAAGGGAGTCCTGGTCCCTTACTAAAGCTCCTAAGCAGCCCAATACAAAACAAAGCAGTTATCACACCACATTCTGTATGCGCCATGGTGGGGTCACGAGAGGAAGTTGTACAGATCATTCGCTTATCAGAAACTAGAAAAAACTCAAAGTTACAGAGCATATTGTAGTACTGATGGAAATACTACCTACTCTCTTTCAGCATTCCAATTCTGCCCAGTAGATTAGGTGCAATACACACTAATCTTGTTAAGCAAGGTCATCTGTACAAGTGATGAGCAATCAGCTAAAAATAATGGTGTGCCATGAGTCTAACACCTAGGAATATTGGCAAGAAAGCTTGCTTTCTTTTCTTGGCCCTGGCTCGATGACCTGGTCAGACTAACTAAAGCTAGTGCCTCAGCCGCAGAGAGGACAAATCTCCTGCTATCAGTGATTAATACTGCATCTGTCAGCTGGGGATACTTAGAGCGCTCTGCGTCTTCCCCTTAGCCCTTGGCTGTAAAAGCAGTTTTAAGACATTGTTTTCAACAGATGATGTTCACTTTTTAATTTTGCACTCTAGCTCCTCAAAGCTTAAAAGGCTGGCTGCAGATGCTGCTAGCTACTTGCAAGAAATGTTACTATAAAGAAATTGCATAAGACTGTTCCCGATACTATCTTATTAATTTCTCCATTTTTCCCCTACTTCGGCACTGCCTTCAGCTGCTGACTCATAAAAAGAAGAGAACAAACCACAAACTGCAAAACAGATTTTTTTTTTTAAACATACGCAAATCTTTCTTACTTTTCACAGAATACAAACAGCAAAAGGATTATTTTACCCTCTGCCTCCTTCTCACACACACAGCATTATTCTACATTTTTATTCCTCTTCCTTGTATGGCAGCCTTGATTTTAGCTCATTAATGTGTTTTTGCTACTTAGAGAACAAGCTTAACAGATGTTAGAGAATTAAGCTCATAGTACCTCCTACTCAGCACTTAAAATTATAGCTTTGCATTGGATTCTTCCCACAAACATTTGAAACCTGAAACCCAATCAGCTCATGTAATGTTTACTTTCTTTTTTTCCTTACTAAGCAACCAGGACGAGCACGTGTGAGTGACTGCGCAGGAAGCAGAGTCTGTTTATACTGCTCCAGAAGTACATATCAGTATATGCATATCAACTATCTTATTTCTGTAAATCAGTGGATATGAAAAAGAATTAAGTGACTGAGTCGAAAACCAAGAACTACAAACCTATCTTAACTGTTTTCTCTCTGAGTAAAGCTCACCTAGAGCTACAAAGGAATACTTCAATGTCTTACCAAAAAGAAGGCTAAAAGTAAATATTAATCCTTTTTTCAAGCATGGCAAGCACTAAGTTACCGAGGCTGTTCAAAGCATAGCATCTCTGCAATAGGATCTGATCTGCGTGCAAAAACATCATTTGATGCCAAGGGTTTTTCTGGAATATCAACCACTTGGTATGCCACCTACTTGTCAGCTGGATCCACAAAAAGCACTGTCATCTCTAGGTCATCAGTTAGGGACTGTGCTTAAACATATTTCTTGAGAGCCTAAGAACTCAGCAGTGAGGCTGGTGGAAAATATTTAGCCAAAGTACTTTAATAACAATTTAAAGAGGAATGTTGTCATTCAGCTTTGTTTACAGAAGATTCCTTTGGTACAAGAGGAAGCTCCAAATGAGAAATGAAGAAACTCTTCAATGGAGTTCAAAGGTAGAAGAAGGTCCCAGCACAAACTTCTTGCTTTGGAGTCTGCACTCCAACCTTCATTGCCATGTGCAAAGAAAACTTTATTGTGCAAATGAAACTTTGGTTTGGATTTTTTTATCTACTGGATTCTTAGCATACAGCTTCTGCAGTCAATACAATCATGAGAAAACAGCAAACCAGAAAAACGGTTGAAATAAGAAGTCCTAAAGGTCCAGTCAGACAGGTCAATTCCTCGAGTACAATACTCCTAACAAAACACAGAAATATTTGATGCATGGATGATGCATGTTTATGGACTTCCCAAGTGGTGGAAAGCAGTGGTGGTAATACCACAGCATTCTACACGCCTGAAGTATCTAACTCAGGAAACTCGGCTTCTTGCAGCCAAGAAAAAGGCCTCCAAAACTTCAATACAGCTTTACCTTTTCATTGCAGCATTGAGGCCTCATTTTTACAACTTATTATTTGAATTTGCAAACAGAAAGAGAGGAAGAGAGAAAAAAAAAAATTTCTAAAAGACATCTCCAGCTTGACTGTGTTCCTCCTTGACTACAACTGCTAAGACAGGACAAGAAGCCAAAATTCCCTCCAAGCACTAAAACAGCAATGGCCTCTTTCTTTGCAAATCTCAGCAGGGACAGAATGGGTTTTCAAACAAGCATTTATGATCAAAGAGCTGCAGCATATGATAAATATTTATACGGCCCATTAAATAATAGTCTGTATAAATATTCTTCAAAATGTGTGTGCTGGAAACCACAGACTTCCCAGTTTATCCTTAAACAAATGTGCTAGTTTTCCCACATAAGCAATGAAAAAAAAGGAGGGGTGAAACTGTCATTTGCAAAAATATTTCTTTAAAAAAGAAAATCCTGTACATTGTTTACTTCAATTTAAAAGGAATGACTAAGTAACCAGACGATTGTTTCATTACAACTAACTAGTCCTACCTTACTTCATGCTTATCAAATCGCCCAGACATACCTTTCCGTTAAAGACACAGTACAGGAAGGCTGCACAATCACATGCACCCAGGATGAAGCTCAGCAGAAGTATTTATCAGCAGCAAGTATAGAATTTGTGGTATCGTGTGCTTTAAATACAAGGAATTATGAAGGATTGGCATATCTGTTTTAACCTTTGATCTTTGGAACATTGCAGGCTGCACAGACCAGAGATCATGGATAAACAGCATGTTTTTAGTAGCGCAGCTGTGCTTTGCTATGGATTACTGGGAAAAAGATTAACAGGCTCAAATTAGGCTTCACAATCTTAGTGTGGAAAGATCTAAATATGCTAAATAAAAGCTGTTTTTCAACTGTAGAAAGTAGTTAAAACAAAATAAGCATTTTTGACATCATACTGGAAATTCATCACTTTGCTGGCTTTCCAATACTACAGAAAACTAACAAAACTGGTGGTGGTAGAACGGTAAATCTCTTCTTGAAGACAGTGAACTCCCTTTCCTCTTCCAGGATCTTTAATTCCTGTTTGGATGTGAAGAGACAAAGGCGGCACATGTGTGTGTGGGAGAGTGTGAGCAGATGGGGAATTCTAACGCTGCGTTGAAGGGCAGCACTAATATAGAATAATACCCTTAAGTACCCAAGGGACTATGCTATAACTATCAACAAGCATTTACTTTTCAGCTACCCAACAGCAAACAAAACAAAAACAAGGAACAAAAGCACACCTCATCTCTCCTTTTCCCCTCCCAAAACAGAAACACGTACATGCAGGAGATGTCTGTCTTAGGAATGTGAGGACTATGTTAACAACAACAAAATTGGAATAAATAAAAACCAAGCTCAAGAAAGTAGGCTTCTTCAGTCAACACCAAAGACTTCATGATAATTTCATCCATTCTCTGGTAAATTCTGTGGAGCTTCTTTGCATCTTAGAACAAGGAAAAGCAGCTGCAAATAGTGGAAGAGACCTCATTTTAGTAGTATAACAGAATCAGACCCCAGGTCTCAGTCCCATAATACCTATATTGTTCCACCAAAACCTCCCCAACATTTTAACATAGTTTCAATAAATGCCACCACAGGACTGAAGATATTCTACTACTTTATAGTATCTCAGTTTCTCTCTATAAATAATTCACTGTGTACTAATCTTCTGTAATGTCTCTCCATAGCTTTTTTTTTTTTTCCCTTTCTCAGTGTCCAAGGCAAAGCCATTACTTCATTGCTGCCTTCTGCCCTTTAATTCTATTTTTTGTATTTTAAATACCTTCAGGCCAAAGTAATTCCACCTGCTCTGATATAAAGCAAGACACATTCCAGTTTATCCTTGTGTAACTAATTAGCAGAGAAATGAAAATGACTAAGCAAATTATTCTAAGAAATAAGATCCAAAATTTATTTTTTTCAGCCTTTACTGCCTACACAGATATCTCACTCACGAACAGCAGAAAGATGTCAGCATGACCAGTGTCAACAAATATCAAGCTCTTAAATGTACGACAGAGTTGTTTTCCTTTATAATCTGCTCTAAAAGATTTTTACTAAAACAGAAAAACGAAGCTTGCCTTCCAGTTCCTCTCCTGAACTGGTACTGACAGATACAGCCCACAGTACCATTGATCAAATAAGAACAACGGCATTCTGGACCTTGATTAAAGAGCACGGCTGCACTGGGTTAGATGAAAGGTCCAATTAGCACAGTGTCGTGCCACAAAGAGCAGAAGCCATAAGAAAAGCATATGCCTGCCCTTTTCATCCAGTGATACTTCCCCAGGACACCTTCTTCCTCCTGCTATCTGTAGTAGAGGCATTTCCTGAGCCAGAAATTTTATCTTTAGGATTAGCAGACCTTGAAGGTTTTTTCCTCTACGAATTTGTTTGTGGTCTTTTCGAATCCAGGGAAACTTTTGCAACTGCAAACTACAGCGGTAACAAGTTACAAAGTTCTGTGTAAACAATGCAAGAAAAAGTACTTTCATTTGTTCTGAGCATGCCACTTGCTAGTTTTGTTTGATGTGCCTCAGTTCCTGAGCTAGAGGAGACACTTAGCAATTGCTCCATTTTTACCTTCTCCATACAGCCATTACATTGCATTCTGAATCCTTCCCAAAAGGCTCACTGCAGCTACCTACAGACCATGGGTGATGAGCCGAACTCATAATATTAACATGGCCAGGTAAGTCAAAAGACATTTTTCTGCTCTCTGTTCATAGATATGGCAATAATAAGTACCATAATACAGTGCAGTAGTAAGTACTAATAAGCAGCAAGAAACGATCCCAAGACCACTTTGGGCAAGTAGAGATACTGCTCAGAGATCCTCGCAGTAGAAAAACAAAATGTTGGTGACGACCGACGGGAACAGAGATGTCCTGCTATGGAATGCCAGAGATTTCAAACTGCAGGCAGTTCCCAAAACACTGGCCCTCAAAGCGTGTCTAAACAGAGGAATCTGGGAGCTCCTCCCGACTATACGCCTGGAGAAGACTTAAGGCTACTGCTCATCCTGGTTTTCTTTGGAAGGAAGATCAAGGCACCCACGCAGTTGCTGCATGCCCCGATAGGCTCTGCATTGCACAGGTGCCAGACCAATGCCGCAGTGTGCCTCACAGAGTGGCCAGGCTTCCCGGGCCAAGACTCTGAGACCAGAGACAGAGCAGCAATATCACTAGGTTATCAACATGACAGTGGTAAACTGGGCTGCCTCATTTATTCACCAGCCTGTAACTATAGTGCACAAAAGAAACAAGTTTAGCTCGCTCGCTCTCTGCTTCATTGCTTCTGTAACACCAGGAACAGCAGGAAACAGCTGCAGAGGGGAGTTCTCAGGAAAAAGGAAGGCTGAGCATAGAGCTACAAGAACACATGAAATGAGAAGACACATGCTACTGGGGAAACCCAACAGCTCAATTCCCTCCGGGGCTCTCCTGGCCCTGCTTGGACTCGGCCATCACTTCCAAAGCTGGGTCTGATCCTGTCAGTGGCAAAACTCCCAGCCACATTAGTAGTTCAGGATTAAACTCTTGACGCTTGTGAATATCACAGGTGCACTCACACGCCTGCAGGATTTTGAATGCTTGCATAACCTACAATTTGTCAAACAGAGGAAATGCTGATCAGTTTATGCCAAGACACAATTCTCACGCAGGAGAGCCTAAGGAACAGCAGCACCCTTTCTTCTCCACAGCCTGAAAACAGCAATCGATACAATTCATGGACACCAACCTATTTAGATCCATTCCCTCCTCTGACACTGCAGCTGCGTGCATCCCTAAAGGCTGTGCTAATGATCTGGCAGACAGACATGTCCCAAATGACATTGCAGAATGCGTGAAGCTCTGAAAGAAGACACTATCTTGTTTACATTGACTGTGAGGGGGAAAAAATGCCATCTGACTATTACATAAATTCTAGCTGTAACAACTTCATGACTAGTTGAAAGGAGGCAACAGGCTCCAAAATGACTGATGGATCCAAGTGGTTGGATCCATCAGTTTATTAATCTAATGCTAAGGAAGATCCTTCTTATTCCTGTATCTCTATCACTTTAATGTACCCCATGCTGGAAAGAATAATCTCTGTTCATTGCCTTTAAAAGATAGGAAGATTCCTGTACTGTGACTTTTACATTTTTTTCATTCTCTGCTATAATGGAAATGGAGAAATAATAATTAAAAACAAAACAAAAAAACCCCACCAACAACAAAAAACAACACACCAAAACACACACACAACCATACAGTAAACACATCCCTAGCATAATAATGTTAATTTACAAGATATCTGTTAAAGTTATAAAATATAACTTGGAGTAGAATGCAATTCAAAAGGCACAATTACAATTCATGTAACCATATACACCCAAGCTTCAAACTGCATTCCTGGTGCCAAGGCCAGTTTGCTCCATGAGCTTCAGCACCGGGTACCTGGAATCTGAGGTAAATAAAGTCATTATACTACTGTGGATACCAAATTACCCACTTTAGGTTAGTGCTGATACTCTAATCATATCTGTAAGATTCTAGTGCTGCATCAAGGTTGAATTTGGCCCTGCTATGTGATTACGTATCAGTAGATCAGTATAAAAATAATTTTTTCTGAGTTCACAGTTTTATGAAATGAAAGAACATCAAAATTAGCATTCTGGCCAAAATCCACTGCATTTCCCATCAAGGCTTACACATTTAAGCATCATCTGAACCAACTGTCTATAATTACTCCTGGCAGATACTGGAACACTTAGGCCACTAGTAAATGCAACAGCGAAATCAATTTTTAAAGACATGCTGTAAAACACATCTTTCAAGATGCTCAGCCCAGAAGCAAACATGTGTCTATAAGCCAGATCCACAGTTTACTGTACAGTATTTGTTCACTCTTGCATAGTAACAGCATGAGAAGAATGACAGCCCTAAGTTATCTGTCATTTTAAAATTAAACATTTATTTGGGCTGCAATTCCAAAAACACTAGACCCAAAGTTCCTGTCACAACTATTTAAGAGGAAGGGAGGCTGCACATTAGCTTCAGTTAAAAAAAAAACACCATAAATTCTGCACAAAAATCAGATATCTAGATAGGCCATACATATGTAACGTGAAAGAAGAATCGCTTCTGAAGCCAGTGAGTTCCTTCTCCTTACATACACAGCTGGGGAGGGTTTGTTTATTTGTTTTGGTTTTGTCGATGCAAAATCTGTCTTCCTAATGACCCTCCCAGTCTCATAATTTCAAACTCCCACAAAGACAAACAAGCCTGAAAGGGTACCAGGCCAACACCTCTCTGTAAATTCCCTTCAGTGATGTTCTCAAAACATCTCAGAAATCAAGAGCTTGTAAGTTTGCTTGCCTCAAACAGCTGAAGGTCACAAATTTTCCAACATTATTTTATGAACAGTCTGAGTACTTTCCCTTTCACATGTGGAAATGCAGAGGGGACACTGAAGGCAGCTCAAGACACCAACCAGAAGTTATTAACAAGAGCAAAAAAACCCAGAAAACGCTGAACAGAGATTTTCCTTTGAAAATGAAGCTTAGAAACACCTTTCTACCAAGGCCATGCCACTACTGTCGATTTTGCACACCAGGCTCTTTGATGTTCCAGTGGCAGGTACCAGGGAAAAATTTAAGCACGCGTCATTAGAAAAGCCCAAGATACAAAACAGGAACACACAGGGGAGCTATTCTGATCCTCTCCTGTAAATCGACTACTACTCAGGAAACAGATCAACCTCTAACAGAATCAAAAGAACACTTAAAGGAAGAATGGCTCATGGAAAGAGAGAAAACAGACTCACTGAGGAAGTACAAGAAACAAAACAGATAAGAGCCCTTATTTGGGAAGAGATTGATTATTTTCAAAAGAACCAACATTTTAAAATTATAACTTAGCTGAGGACTGTTAGAAACACAGGACAGTGTAACAAAAGTGGCTAAGAATACACATAAAAACTTCACAGCATAGCACTAGTTTATTTAGTCTCTCCTGACACTATAAATTTATTTCTGCCCTGATTCTTACAGCTGGGAACAGCTGTACCCACAAGAATCCAATTCCCTGTTTTCCTCTTTCATCCTCCTATCTCAGTCACCCTTCCTAGGAAAAAAAGAAAAAAAAAAAAAAAAAAGGCAAGCTGCTTTATTTTTTGTTACCATATACCAGTACATATTCCTGAAGGAAAGGGGAGCATTAACATTTAAAGACACTTTAAAATTTCAATGTTTTTTGTACTATATTTAAGTACATTTAGGGAAAAAAAAAGTTAATTTCAATAAATTAAACAAATGGTCTTCAAGGATGAGGGAATACATGATGAAAAACGAGACCACCTTCACAGCAACGTGTCTATTACTTTCTAAGAACCTCAGAGAGGAGAGAACCCTGCCTTTTCCTTCCCTGGCATTTATTTCTTAAGTGTTCTCCAGAGAAGAAGCACTGATGCTAAATTTATTAAACTAGCTAACAAATCCCAGGCACCTCAAATGAGAAAGAATCTGCCAGGTCACCAGCTCCTAAGGGGTGCCGAGCACATCCCTAGCGAGGAACACAGCCATTCCGGGGGCGTCTGGAGCCGAGCACAAGTAAACTCCACCAGGTTATTGGGGTGGGCTGCATGCCAGTCCATAAGCTTTATGAGAACGCAGGAGCAACTGCCACACAGAGGAGACAGTGCTACAAAGGTGTGAGAAAGCGGAGCTGCGAGAGGACAGCGAGAGCAAGAGGAGGCGGCGAGAGGACACCAGTGCCAGAGATACAAGGCTGGAAACCACCAACTTGAGTAAGGGCAAGAAACACATTTATGGAAACCTCCCAGGGATTTGGAGGATTAAGCAAGTATGTGATGTACGTGTCCCTTCTGCCTACATCAGGTCACCTGAGCGCTGCCATTTAAAGCTGAGGGGAAGGCAGGAGGAAAGATGGTGACTCCTACACCACGGTCCGCAGGAGGAGGCACCGGGAGGCCGCCATGTGCCCGCCCCAGCCCTGCAAAACCTCCAGTGCCTCCCCAGGCACCGCGCACCCCCCCGTGCGGGGCCTGTCTATGCCAGGGGCCTGTGAAAAAGGGCAGACCCGTTCTCATTAAATTCAGGCGTTATATATAGGCTGTGCTGTTGAGAAACATCAGTAAAAGCAACCTTGGGAAAGCCAAGCGGGGAGATGAGAATGTAAATCCTATAATGCCCCACCAGCTACACAAAAACCAAGCTCTGACAGCGACTCAGAGCGATTTCATGGCACAGCCAACGCACGGCCTGGACAAGCCACATGCGGCCCGGGGGCGCAGCAGCGGGGCGGGGGGTCCCTGGGGAAAAAGCCGGAGGGGGGGTGTTACACACAGACACCACAGGGCTTTTAATTAAAAAAAAAATAACACCGCAAACGCGACGGAGTTTCTCAACCAGCAGCAAGCACCTCACGGCCAGGGAAGGAGTTTTCTGAACGTCACCGCGGAGCTCCAGAGAAGGGGCCGGGCCGGGCCGGGAGCCCGGCGGGGCCTGACGAGGCCGCCTGGCCGCGCGACCAGCGGTTAACGGCCGTTAACGGCAACGGCGCGCGGCGGCTGAGGGGGCGCGCGGCGGCTGAGGGGAGCCCGCCCGGCCGGCGGCCACCGGGGCTTGGCGAGCGCCAGTCACTTACTTGTCCAAACTCAAACACTATATTAGCTGCGCAGGGAGCGGGCTACAGAAACCGCGCTTTTCCTGACAAGGCAATTTCCTGACCGCCGGCCGCTGCCGGGAAGCCCACCGCCCCCCCCCGCGCTTGCGCTGCCGTCCCCCGCCCTCCCGCGGCGGGGCGGGGAAGGGGAGGCGGGAGAGGCCGAAGCTCCCCCGCTCGCCTTTGAAGGCCGCGCCGGCCGGTGCCGGCATCTGGTTTGCATTTGGGGGCCCGCGTGTGGAGCTGGGCCCGGGCTCTGCTGTGTGTCAGGCCGAGCTGTCGAGCTGCGCTGCCCCGGAGAGCCCGGCGAGCGCTGTGCCCTGTCAGGAATTCAGCTGATACCAGTGCTTTTGCCTCGGAAAGGGCATCGTATTTCTCCTTTATTTAAAAGCGGATAAAACAGAAACAAGGAGGGGGGGTTGGGTCTTTTCGTTAAAGGGGCTGTTGCTAAGTCGCGTTTCTCAGCTGCAGCGCCGTTGCCTTATAAGACTGCAGAAATACTGGGGGTTGCAGAAGCATTTAACTTTTAAGCCGTGTAAGAAGCCACACCAAGTGCCAGGGGAAGAATAAATACAAGGAACCAAGCAGAAGGGTATGTCTGGACCGAGGACAGTCTGAATCATCCCCCTCCTTGACCCATAAATACATAATCGCTTCTTAAATAAATAAAGCAGGGCAGCAAGCCATGAGATGGGTTTTCTGCGTGGGTTACCCCATTTGAGAGTTTTACCTGAAAAGGTGGAAAATTCCTGATGTGAGGAATAAACCCCGATTTTATTTAGGGTTTGTTGAAAATGCAGGACAGGGCAGCAGGACCCACTCAAATGCATCCCTTGAAAATGGGCCAGTGCCACATCCCTCGCTGAGCCGCGCAGGGAAGAGTGGGGGAAACCCTCACGCTCCCATCGCGTCCCAACGCTTCTCAAGAGGCCCCAGGGAGCCACCACGGATTTTTTTCCCCGTTATCCCTCAAATATTCTACAGCAGGAAATCTTGTAGCAAAAAGCTGTCTTGCAACACGCCCGGAGTTTTCCCACTTAGGCCCAGGCAGAAATACTGCGGGAACAACCTTGCTCAGGGAAAGATGAGTGTTGTCTCGCGGTCAGAGCAAAGGGTTCGTGGTCGGGAGCTGTGGGTTCTCATTCCAGCTTTGCCACTGAATCACTTTGAGAGCTTTGCTAGTCACTTTGTATTAGAACCAGTTAGTAATTTTCCGTTGGAATGATTTTCTGATGGAAATCACCACTCCTACAAAACTGGGTGAAAATCGACTTTCCACTGGGAATACTTTGTGTCCAGGCGGGGTGAGAAAGGACATCAGACCCAAACTGAAGTATTTGGAGTTTTCTTGCATTAATCCAAAAGTTTTGCTTTGATAGATTTTTTTTTTTTTTTTTAAATACCACTCTCCTGACTGTAATTCCAAGTCAGCTCATTGCAGGGTGGGAGCGTGTGCTCTCACGCTCGGCTTTGCTCGCCGGGAGGTCTGTGCCTCCTGGGCTGAGATGCGAATGTCTCTTTGGAGACGTGTACACCCCGATCTGAGTCAGACACCTGGCCCATGGGAACAAACCGTGGCACAAGGATATCGCTCTGACCAAGGAAACGTGCAGTGGAAAGCGGAAAGTTCAGAGGCAAAAACAAGCTGTTTCACGTTAGTTCAGTGACCCAAACCAAAGTACTGTGACTGTGGATAGACCAAAATGATTTGTTCAACTGAAAAGCAGTAAAATGAAGCCCAGAGAAATGGACCTGAGTGTGGTTCTGCTATCTCTGACAATCAAATCCTATAAACCTTTCCATACACATGCTGAGCTCCGGTTTATAGTTCTTGCTCTTCACCCTCCCCACTCTCTCCCTTCTTCACTGTTTTGTTCCAGAATCCTATTCCTCTGTTCATTAAAAAGAAATTTAATTATTTCTGTCCTCCGTATATTCAGAGACTGCTGACAATTTAATATAAATAATACTTGTCTTCCACAGTGTATTTGTAGACACCATTTAAATCCTTTCTTAACTTTTGTTTTGCCAAGTTAAACATTAATCATTAGATTTTCTTTCATAGCAGCAAGTTTTGGATTATCTAATCAGCTTTCTCTGTACTTGTTTCAGTCAGAATTCATCTTTTCTGAACACGAATGATCATAGCCCAACATAATGCGTGATGTTCAAAGCGATTTCTTGCTATTGACTTGTACAGTGCTAATAATAATTCTCTGCGCACCCTTTTAGTTACCGACAGGGATCAATTTGGTCTTTTTTATATCTATATCACATTAGTACTTTGATTTATCTAAGTCTTTTTGCTCCAATAAATAGCATTAAAAAAAAATTATCTGTCTGTAAGTACAGACAAACTTTCCTTAATACATTTTTCCATCTCACTACACTTCTCTAGCAATCACATGGTTTCTTTCTAAGGGGGTGACAAATGAAGATATTTTCAAGAACAGCTACAAGATCTCCAGCCTCCAAAATCAAAGTCCTGAAAATGCTTTTTTTTTTTTTTTTAATGAAAGAATCAAAGTTTAGATTATCACATATTCCCAAGAACACATGAGGTTTAATTCATTACTCCTTTGAAATATTCTGAAAGCTGAAGGTTAGGAGGTGTTATGCTAGCACAGAATAATGATGATTAATTTGTGCTTTGTATCAAATGCAGGAAGAGTAGATATGTGTGCAGTGAATCCTCTATAATTTCAAAATCTTTCTAAAAACTTGAAAATATCTTGTAGCCGTATGTACCTTAAATGGAACACAAGACTACATTTTCTGTTTAGAGTGTGGCTGCTGTAGTTTTACTTCAGATATTACTGCTTCAAAGAACCTCCCTCTTTTTCCAAGATTCTGGACAGATTCACTTAAAATATACCCTTTTGTCTTTTCATTACAGAGTAACTAATGAAAATTCCATTTTAAATGTGCTTTCTGTGAGACAGGAACATTCTTTTTTTCCTGTATTAACAAAGGCCCGTATTTCAAGCTGTAGGGATACAGTTTCAGGTAGCGTAAATCAGCCTTGCTCTGAGCTGGCCTGCAGTCCTCTCAACCAGCACTGCGGAACGATTTACTGGTTTTAGATGACAGTTGGCATCTTTGAAATATTCTCTTTTGCAGAACTAGACTAGATGTGACACTTGCTGGGGAAGAAATCTTGCATAAATCTGTCTAAAAAGACTCACTTAATCATATTACTTCACTAGCAGTGGTAACCTTTGGAGGCCAAAGTCCAGACAGGTTGAGAAATGGAACATGAGTGCATAAAGGTGACAATTCCATTAACTGCAATCAAAGAGAGAGGTGAATGGTGAGATAAAGACAAACGACTTGTTCTATAAAGAAAAGAAAATGTGCGTGTGAAGGGGAAAGAGACAGAATGCACATTTTTCCAGCCTTGTTGAGGAAATAAAGATCCAGTCCTGCTTCACTGAGATCAACACAAAAACGTCTCTCGGCCTCCCTGGCTGCAGCTGCTGAGCATTAGTGTGAACCGTCACTGCAGGAGTGCACATGTGAGATGTCCCCGGAAAAAATCACGTGCAGGATGTTTTACTGAATTGCTCACCACGGCCATCCTGGAAAGGCAAACACTGGGCCTGGCTTTGCAAGTCGACAGGGTATTTTGCAAAAAATAAGTAAGTGGAATTCTCAAATATACCAGATTCTCAGATATACCACACAAGATCTTTCAGCCCAGCAGGCTGCACTTCAACCCCAGAGGCTGAACAGAAACGGCTTTGGGACTTTCTTTTGGGCCCCAAATCAGAAAGCGTGGGTACATATTATAACTGAAACTACCACCACAGGGGGGAAGAAAAAACCAAAACAAAAAAACCCCACCAGTTCTTACGCAGTCTCAGTGCCAAACTTCAGCACAGATAAAAGAGAGATTGTCGGGACACATTCTCATGCGCTACCATTCAGCAGCATCACTAAGACAACTTCACATTATCTTAGTTTTTTCCAAGACGAAGGAATCTTAGACACCAGCCATGCCGGCTACTAAGCTGCTTTGCAACACTGGAAATAAAGCCACAAAGGGACCTAATCTATTATCTCTCAAATCTTTCTAAATTTAAGATAAAGAGGAAATGAATAATATAAGATCTACCTATATATGCAATCTCCTCTATTGTAACTTTCCCACTTATGCGTGGCATTTTCAAGAATTTCTATGCAGAAAACCTCCTCTAAAACCGAACCATGTACGAAAACAAAACAAGCAGATAAGCAAATTGTTTTACTTATAGAAGCATAAATGGATCTTTGAACATTCAAAAATTCCACTTACTTAGGTATTGATTAGCATATCAATTGAAGGAAAAAAAAATTTATAAAGGACCATGTAACATGTACTTGTTTAGGCAGTTTATACAATCATCTAAGGGTGGTCTTCAATCTCGTTTTTAAGCAGCAGTGCAACACTGGTATAGGAAATAGAAGCTAGGGAATACTGTGGATGAAACTCAAACTATTCATTCAAACAGGGAAACAGGGAAGTAAAAAAACATCTGAATACTATACAGCGACAAGACGGAATTTTTGAGCGTACAACAGGAAAAAAAGGAAATTTCCTTTGGGCGACTTCTGTTTTTAACAGAGATGTTAAGTTATTGTTAGATACTAGAGCAGCTGAAAAGGGAAATCCCCATTTTACACAGCTTTAAATATAGCTAGAAAAATAATTCAGATTTTACCAATTTGTGACCTATTTCCTTACGTTTTGAGTAGCTCACCTTTTATACAAAAGTCAGAAGCCGATACAAAGAACCATACAATATTTCAGGCTCTACCAAAATTCCATTGTCTTGCTCAGGGCCTGTTGCTACCCGCCCTCTTGGCTGGATACCAATATTCGTTTATTCTCAGAGGAGTCAGACTTCCAAAAAACCACTTGGCACTGGAGTCAGGGCTGCTCTGTTTTCCTAATGTTCACGGCAGGCAGGATGTTTTCTGACTCTGGTACCCAACAGTTGAGCATTCCAGACAGCACAGGGATTTTTCTTTCGAAACCGCACTGCCAATGCCATACAAATAAGTGAAGTTCTGTGACACCGTGTGATCCCAGTGGGAAAACAGGATGACTTTGTTGCCATATGCTGATACACAAAGGGAAAATGCACCTGATTCTTGCTACCTTTAAAAACTCTCCTTCTGTGGTGTGAATGCTGAAAAAATTCCGGCTTAAAGTCACGTTTTCATCATCTGGGAAGACCGCCAGGTCTCCACAGAGTAGATGAAGGAGAAGACAGATTTGATCTGTGAAGACACTGGACAGATTGCCCTGCAACTTTTGTATGTCCCTTTACCCTCCTTAAATATTAGAAATATGACTTTATTATTAACATTTATATTCAATTAATTCCTGAGGCCACTGATGCCAGGGCTAACTCCAGCCGTGCAGCCTTTGCCTGGTGGAACAGAAGGTGCTTTAGTGAGGGCAGGACTCCTCCTGGAGCGGAGCAGACGTGCTGCCCTGCTCTGAGTTGCCAGAGACATCCTCCATTGTAACTCCATGGCAAAATGCAGATGTGCAAGATCGTGAAATCACAATCTGTTGAGCTGGAAACGAATTTCACAAGCCAAGCTGTGAAAATCTGTCAAGCTCCTTAAATTTCACAATACCTTACTTCTCATGAAAAATAACTAACGGAGGTTAAAGATTTTTCTGCAACATACTTTCAAGACTTTTTTCCATTGAATATGACCAGTTTACGTGAAGCAGTTTGTTACAGCGGTGATATATCATACAGTGATGCCAAAATGCAGTCAGCGTGGAGAAGGGTTGAAGAAGGCTCAACCACACTTCAAGCGGCGTGTCCTGTCACCGTGACTGGGACTTTCTACAAAGGGCAGATCCTATTTTGCCCTTTGAATTCCGAAACTACTGAACACGGTCATGGGAGGCAAAAGTACAATCAGCATTTGTTAATTCATAAAAAATATAATTGTGGGTTCTCCAAGGGTAAGATTGTTAACTGGAATCTGGACTTCCCAGATGATAAACAACACACAGCCTTTCTCCTGAACTCATTGCAAAATGTACAAATGACATTCTAAACCCAGCACTGCAATATTTTAAAATCTTAAATGTGACAGGGGCTCATTCAAGTACATTAAAAAAAAGTTTGCAAATCATACACAAACCAAACAGCCACATAAACAGGGATAAAATCACCATATATGTAGCTAGTTCCTATAGCAGTTATATTTTCATGCTCTGTATACAACCCAAAGCAAATTGTCTGCTTATAATTAAAATATGATACTGTTTCCAAAAGTCTTGCCTCTAGGGAGATAATTTTATACCACAGGGCAGATACAGCCCTGGTGTAGTATTTCTGATTTTCATGGAATTACACCATTAAAGAATTTGGCCCAACATCTTACCCGCACTGATGCAATTCGACTTTTAAGGGACAGTTACGGGGTTTCCTCCTAACTCAGCCAAGTTTCTGGAACAAGGAAAGTCTGTAAAAGAAACCGCTGGAGGGATGTTTTAGTCTGGCATTTAGGAATATTCAAAAACGTCACAGGATTTAGTTTGTACGTCTTACATATCACAATTTCTTGCTTTTTTTCCTTCCTTACAGATACATTGCCAGTAGGTGGTCTCAGCTAAACAGGACAAAAAACAAAGAAATGTAATGAAACAGTTTTAGACAGCTGTAAGTAGAAAGACATTTGTGGGTCCAGTTAATTCTGGTTCATCTTTGTTATATAAATCTATTTTACAAACTTAATGTATTGCCTGAGCTTGTAATATACGATTAACAGAATGTCTGCAT
Organism: Caloenas nicobarica; assembly: GCF_036013445.1. NCBI lineage: Eukaryota > Metazoa > Chordata > Aves > Columbiformes > Columbidae > Caloenas > Caloenas nicobarica. The sequence continues at coordinate 105,996,605 of NC_088284.1, read as the reverse complement.
CACTCAGGACTCTGCAGAAAAATGTAAGATGTTAATTCTCCAACATTTTAGGTAGCTTTAAATATTTTGGACATGACTGATCTCACATAGTGGTTTGGATTTCTGCTTTGCATGACACATGGAAATCAGAATATACACACTGACGCTCTCACTGATGTTGAAAATTTCTGATTTCTGTGCAGAATCAGTGAAAAAAGAGCTATAACACTTCCCTCCTCCTGGAGCTAACCTGCTCTTTCCTAAAATCATGCAGCTTCATAGGCCATGGCCCAGCAAACAGGAGTTTCCCCAGGTTTTCCTGTCAGTGCTACATGTACCGGGCACTGTGAGGGGGGAAGAGATGCAAACAGTGGAAATGTGATGCTGTCAGAGGTCTGGGGGAGATTATTCCATTCCCTCTGCAGTTGTTTGAGCTGCCCAAACAGCAGGAAGCAGATGCCTTGGTTCTTACTTAAGGCTTCCTGGGAAAACCAATACTCTTTCAAAACCATATCAGAGCCAAAATTATGGAAAGATTAATCAAGCTTGGGTCAAGAGGGAAGAAGGATGTGATAGCTTTTGTCAGCAGTGAACTGATAAATAATGTACCCAATGTTGAGTTCTCTTACGAGTCAGAATATTCAGTGCATCACAATACAAACTCCTTTAGACTATTGACGTAATACTAGAAAGAACATGGAAAAAGTAAACATATAGAACCATCAAAGGTACATTTTAAATTTACTACTTGCATGCTTACACTAATCTGACAATCCTAAAGCCTTAGCATAAATCAAATGGATCAAATGCTTATCTGTAAATTAAAACATATAATCTGTGCACAGAAGCCAGCTGCGAAGCAGAGTCCGTTCCAGTGCTAAGCACAAGCAGCAGAAGAAAACTGCTTTAAGCATTCTTTAAGCTCGCATTCTGGTTGCTAACCTTTGGATTTTACAGTTTGTCTTTCTGAAGCAACGATAAAACCATCACAGCTTTAATCAACTCTTTGAGTCATTGACCAGTCCGAAAAACCGAAATACCGTACACTTTTGCCATTTCTGTCAGCCACAGCTAGGAAATGTTGTTATAAAGCAAGATAAACAATTAAGGAAAGAAATAAACAGTAACTTCACTCTTATTTTAGGCTATTTTATGTTTGATTGTTTTGAAAGTAGGAGGAGGATGAGACTGGCTACATAACTCCACCCTCTGCAAGAATTGTCGGGATCATTGTTTTCAAGTATGATCCAAACAGGAGAACAGTTTCCTTACCTACAGTACATTCTAATCATGGAAATATCATGGGATGTTACTGCTGTAACTCCAATTTCCAACCCCCAAAATCTTAAGGTAAGCTCTGAAGAACTGGGAGGAGGGAGAAGCAGCTTTTACTGAATGAAGCAAGTTTTGTAGAATACACGTATTACTTTTGACCACCTATTACAGTCAATCTGATCAGCTAGTGCCGTGCTTCAAGTTTAGTTAGGTTTTTTTCTCTTACTTTATTGCTTTTAAATTAGCTGGCAGCTAAAATTTTCATCTAAAGCTATTTCGTATGCATTTTCTGCATTTAAAAAAAAATGCCCATCCACAAATTATTTACTCAGAACTAAGCTTTAGGAAGTCAGCTTGATACGGGAGGAAAAATATCTGTTAGACTTACTTTGTTTTAAATATGTTAGTGAAGGGAAAGAAATCCCAGATAGAGCAGTGGATGTGCCTGTTTGTCATCCCTTGAGAAAATATATGTTCTAAGTTAGCTCAGTGGTTCTTGTGTCACCGAGTTCCTACGTTGCTGAAAACCGACACCGATGCCCTGATCTACGTAGCTTAAAATTTTCACCCAAGAGTAATGTCTCACTTCAAAAGAAAGACCTTCAGAGTTAAGACTTCAGCTGCTCCATCTTGAGTTAGGGAACTATTTTTCCAAGCTGCTGCCTGTGCATTGGGCTTCAAAAGTGAATGAATGCAAAGGAGAAAGCCTAAGGTACAGCAGTTAAAATATACAGAGGTTTTGGGGTTTTGGAACATCAAATCCTTCAGAGTACAAAATATTTGCTATTTGATATAGAAAGCATTTCCATTCCCACTGGAAAGTTAATTTCTCATAGAGGAATACATTGCTCTCAGCCAATATCACAGGCTGGTTGTGTTTTTGCTACATTAACTTACTCTCAACCAAAAGAAAATTAGTGTCGCTTGTGGTCAGGGCTGTCTTTGTGAGCCTGTTCTCACATATCACACTCCTATTTAAGGGAATCAATCCAGAGGTTGAGACTAAGGCTAAGGGTCGCAGTGGCATTTTTGGCCTTTTAATCACAGCCTTTTCAAGGTAATCCATATTTTAGCAGGGGCCCATAAATGTTCTCTTCATTTGTAACCTGTTGCCATATTTATTCCACAGAACTATGACTACAGGTGCTCACTGACTGCAAATCCTCCCAGCCCGGCTCCCAGCAACACATCCCAGCCCTTTGCAGCCTGTTTAGCCTGCAAAAACCCACACCGGTACCCAGGGTTGAGTGAAGATGTTCTTATTACACCCACTCAATGTCCTTAATAGTGGGTCACAGGAAAGCCGGGGATGAAAGAAGCTATTCCTTTTGGTTCTTAAGGTGGTGAATCTATAAGCTCCAGTTCTACGGGGGTATCCGCTCTTTGACAACACTTCCCACATTGCGTTTCAGCCAGGAAGATGGATGCACCTTAGTTAAAGTGAGTCATTCACTGAACCCAGGCCAAACTTTGAAGCAAATCTGGGCCAGTTTACCGCCTCAGGAGGAAACCTGGGGTTTGCATGAATTAGATGTGAAAATAAGCAGAGTCTGACTGACATCTTCTCTGAATTCCAACTGTAAGGGTAAAACCCGGCGGGCACGAGCCTCAGGCATGACAAAAATGAGGACAGGAAAATGAGGCTTCCTGTCTCCCCTCCAAGAGCCTGAGAGACACGTGTTACTCAGAACTTAGGGTAAATTGTTAATTATTTATACACTAATTAAGTAATGTTTATAGAATGTCTTGCATATGTAAATTGCTGTAAATACGCTCACATTTTTCCTGCAGTGTCCAATTAAATTAACTTTTATTTTAGAGCAAAACAATTCCGTACCAACTCGTCACACCAGTTCTTTAGCCAGGCAGCTTTTTAGCTAATGGTCCCAGCTCAAACTGCGCTATTGTATTTCTCTACGGAAATTTCCGTGCTGGTTTGTAGTTGTTTTAATTCCATCACAGATCTCATTCTGCTTAATGATAATTTGATTTTGCATTGCAAGACCCGGATGTACATTAGGAGGTCACAACCTTTCCATTTATCTCTTAAAGTAACTATTTTTTCCCCAAGTTCCATCAGGTTAAAACAGTTAGCAATTTTTCTCCTTGAAGTGTCCCTTCAGCTTGGCCAAGATATATAATAGATCAGTGTAGCTACAAATGCATTACAACATTAGTCATCAATTAGTTTTAAACCATCGCTGTAATATATCATTTATCTAGCTTGCTGTAGCACTATTGTGAACATTTAATTTTTTAAAGGCATCTTGATTTTTTAACCTGACGGCTGCATCCCCCTTTTGTCTCCTATACAGACATCTCCTTAAGGAACAATAAAAATTAGATTTGTTTGACCTGCACTCAGGGTTCGTTTAAGCGAGATGGATTTTAATTGCTCTGCCTAGTCTACCAGACAGCTTTTATGTAATATTCCAGACATTTACGCACTGTCTTATCCCTTGCTGTAAGCAGGTGTGTGTGCCCACAAATGCCTGTGAAGCAGCTCTTACAATTCATTTCACATTTCCGACAGTCCTCTGGGAAATTGCTTACTCTGAGATATCATTGGCATCAAATTAAGGTCTCTGGGCATTGCCACTTCATTCCTTCTAATACCATTGCCTTTTGTCTTTAAGATTCAACTTTTTGTGTGGCTAATTTGAAAAGGACTTTGCTGAGGACTGTGTTCCTTGCGCTTGCGTTGTCATCATCCAACGCAAGTGACTCATCTCTGCATCTCCCGAGAGCGAGAAGGCGTACAGAGAATTACCTGTCTCTCCCAAAATCCATATTGTCCTTCTACCATTCGCAATACATTGGACTTAAATTTATGCTTTGAAAAGGTTTGGAGCATAAGACAACCAAGACAGAGAGAAGCATGTCTGTGCCACAGACGTTCAGTATCTTGAAGGATCTCCAACTCCAATTAGAAAGTCACGCGAGGAAGTTATCACAGCATTGACTCAGAGCCTGAAACACCCCAACTTCTCTGCCAGCTTGGAGGAGAGGCAAAATGAGCTCACGTTTGCCCACGATGAACCTGATTTGCTCCAGCTGCTCCAGCAGGGAGAGGAGAACCTCATGGGGAGAGTTCTCTCCCTGCTGACTCTCCTCTTCCATGGGTGATACAATCTGAAGATGAGGTCCTCTAATTTTCCTGTTCTTCCCATTCCTAAAAAGGAAGATTTGGCTGTCCTGTGAGTTACCAAATCAGCACAAAAAAATGGGCCTCCTAAGCAGTTATTTGTGCCTACAGCTGGTTCTGGTCTGCTCTCCGTTGGACACACACATGTACTTAATTCCCATTTGTGCTGGATGCCTATTAAAAGAACAAATCTGCAAGTGAGGAGGGTCTTTTCTACCATGTCAATGGAAGTGAAACACGTAAATCTCCTGCATGCTGAGGGCTATCGTATGCTTAAAATGCTTGGGAGAACAGCTGTGTAAAAGAATAAGCAGTTTGTATTCTGCTGCAAAGTGTCACTGATCCAACACGCTAAGCTGATCCGCATGTCGTACATTGTGCTTGCTCCATTATACTGCCTACTGCTTCCATGTGTGGGCAATTCAACATGCACAGCAGTTCAGACAGCACAGAAAAAAGGACAAACCGGCTTCTTCCACTGCAGTGTAACCAGCGTGGTTTGCAGCAGCAAGGGACCATTGGACTGGAAAGAGCAATTCCAGTTAGGGGCCCCATGCAGCAAGCAGAGGTGGAGATCACGGTGGAGACTCCCTTCCTTAAAACCAAGCAGAATTGCACACTTGACCAAAACGCACAGTGCATCTTCAAAGCGCAAAGTACAAGTGCACAGCTCAAGGCATTCGCCTTCCACCTACCACGGCTGAGCCGGCACCCAGGCCCCGGGATAAACCGCATAGATGGTTTCCCTCCAGACAAGAGAGAGATGCAGCAGAACATGTTAGATATCAGTTACAGCATCAATGGGGGAAATTCAGGTGCTACGCTGAGAGAAACTGTAACAGACATTTACGTGATACAGAAACTCTGAATACAGCAGTGACGTCAGGAAAGAGATGGGAGGTCTAATGCACTTACTTTGCATATGGACACATGATTCTTAATTTCATAATCTGTTGGTTTTTCTTCTAGGGCTTGTATATCCATCAATAACACACACCAATATTTTTTTACTTTGCTGACAGAAGCAGTGAAAATCAGAACCCGGTTATTTAGTACGGAACAAAATCAGAAATAAGAGCGGGCTTCAACACCAGAATACACATTTCTAAAACTCTGAGGACCAGATGCAGCAGAGCTGGAACACTCAACAGCTGTAATGTGCACCGAGGAGACACATTTGTTCAAGAAAAGCCATATTATTTATATTAATTGGATGTGTCCAGCTCATCCTGAGTCCACTTAAGCCTTGGCAAACCTCTAGCTCCAAGGCATAACAGAACTATTAATATGGATATTCCTCTATATTATCCCATTTACATAATGACTCCCACCTTTGCAACCTAATAGTTATTCTTTGGAACACAGAGAACTATTGACTCATATCTGGACTGGGATGCCAAAACCTCCTAAATTTAGAGATGTTTGGAACAAGAGAGTTTGGTTCAGGCCCATCCACGACAGCAAATTAAACACAAGTCATCAGCTGTGCGAGCGACATTTTCGGCATGTCCGGAGCCTGGCGTGAGCTGACATTCTTTCTCGCAGTAAGATTTACAGAATTTGCGCATTGAAAAGTATTGAGGTAAACCATGGTCTGAGGGCCAAGTGCATAAATTAGACCTGTCCCCTCCCTGCAGTAAATTACATATATACACGCTGTAGGTTAGCTAACTATGCTTTTGGCAACTCCAACAAGTCTGTGTGAGTGCGTGTTAACAGAAGGGGAGTTTGTGTCATACTTGTGCATTTACATTTTCTTTTCTAAGACTTTGGTGCAAGGAATAAGTCGCACATCATTTTTTCCCCTCCATTCACGCAGCAAAAAAAATGTAATATTAAAAGTGTTGGCACATATTGCACTCTCTCAGCAGAAATTCTGTCACTTGTGCATCAGTTTGGTTTAAATTACGTAGATCAATTTAAGGTCAGCAAGAAGTGCTGGATTAGCACCCTGAGGGACTGAGGTACTCCCCTCATTCACGGAACAAATCCAGATGAAGAAATGTCAATTAAAGCTTCGTGCACAATGCTGCTTCCCTAAAGACAGTGATATTTCCTCAGGCCAACCAAGGGCTCACCTGTTCCTTGAGCCCTTTGCTTATATAGCAAAACAAAACGACCACCTGGCATGATGATATGGCATGACTGCCACTATCAAACTGCTTCTTTAAACACTGTCAAGATTTTTATGAGCTGCATATTTGCAGTAGTCCATGTACCTGTGAAATAACTGAATCACTGTCTTCCATGTGTCAAAATTATGCCATTTCTGGGCTGTTCCATCTTCCTCTCACAGATCTACTGCATTTTAGGTAGAATGCATGGCCTAAAAACCCAAATATGTGTTGCAGCTCAGACTGGCTCTTGGTGACTTCTAAAAAAGTAATACAGTGAATGCCACCAGGAAACCCGCACATTACCCCAAAGGGATGCAGTTTGCCTGCTAAGCTTTCAGCCTTTCAACCTGGATTATCTGTCCGAAGTGTTTCTCTCTGACCTGAAAAACTAGTAGAATTATTTTGAATTATTTTGAATTGAAGACTGAAAGCTTCACATAATCAGATGACATGAGAACTAGGGCTTACTGAAAAACAGAAAACGTGGAACGATTTTGGATTAAATCCCAAAAGAACTGAATATCGTGCATACACCTTCTCCTGAATTTCCAGAAAATTCAGGCTCTTGCCAGGCTCCTCACTCAGCCCAAGCCCTCCTCTTGCAAAATTCCTTGGTGCCCCACCTTTCAGGCCGCCTGATATCTCTGCTACTCTTTAACTTCTTTCCAGAAGGTCTTTCCACAGATCCCCAGATTTCCAGCACTGTGGCATTCCAGGGTGTCCCTTTGAGCAACCAGAGGATGTGTCACTTTGCACAATTTGTCCAGGCTCTTCCTACCAGGTCTTCAGTCCCTCTCAATGTCTCCTGTGCAGGGTGAAGGAGATGAACACAGAAACAGTTTTAGGAGTGTTTGGACAGAGGGTCAGGGCTCAGTTCCTTCCCTCAAACCCCTGTGTTCACCTCTGAGTAAGCAGAACTGTTGTTCCAGAAGTAAGATCCAGAAGTTATTACATTCCGGACATGAAAGTTACAGGAAAGGTTTCCCTCCTTCCAGAGTTATTCTTAAAATTCTATCCAGGAAAACAAATTGTTAGTTAGGGGCTGACCTGGGGAGCTGGCAGAGTCTGATGAAGGGTAGCAGGGAGGAAATCCTGATGTCTATCTCCCAGACAATTTTGTCCTCTCCTGTGGGCACCGCACGTTCAGCCCTGGTTTGCAAGTAGCCACTGGATGGGAGGTGAATTTACCTGAAGAAGGGAAGAAAGTGGCGATGGATAGAGTGGGCTGCCAGCTCCCTGTCAGCACGCTCGATGAAGCCTCTCTCCACAGCTCCGGAGCACCCAGTGCTGCCACACTGGGATCCGCTGGCCCTCCGGCCTGCGGGGACAAAGCCGACAGCGCCTTGGGATGAGTCTGCTGCTTTGGGGGTGATGGGAGACCAGTTCCAGAGCACCAGGACTGCTCTCTGCAGCTCCATCCTTGGCTTTGCCCTCCTGTGCCTCATCTACAGAAAGAGATCTGCTACTTCACAGTCCCTTCCCTCCTCTGCAATTAGGTCTGCACTTCATTAACAGCCCCCAAAACACAAGGGTGAATGCAATTCCCAGACAAGTGGCTCTGGAGGCTCTTTCCAATGTGCACCACGTTTTAGAATAAATGTTTTCTCTTATGCCACTGCCTCCTACACCCAATAACAGAACAGCCTGGTTGCAACCACAGCGAACTCATGGTGGGAAATAAAATAGCAGAGAAGTATTCAGTTTTCACAGTAATACCCTTTACTATGATTTAGCAGAAATGTAGCTGGCATAGTCTGAATATTCAAAAAAAAAGGTATTTTGAGCATACTGCAGAAACTGCTGCTACGAAGTTACACAAATTCCAAACTTCTGTAAATAAAAATTTTCCAGGGGAGAACATACAGAGGAGACAGTCATATGCTCTAGCTTGAGCAGGAATGAGGAAATTCAGGGTCTAGTCCTTTGGTACTTTGGCTCACTCGGCTTCCACTTTCCATCATAAGACCAAAACAATGATAATAAAAATCACAATGAAAGCAATTGAAAAATATTTACATAATTATTTAGCATGTGTTTGCATGCTTCGCATGTAAAAAAGGGATTGTTCCTCAACCCACAATTTCAGTACATATAGGGAACTAGAAAGCGGGTAGGAGAACAGGAGCAAAACCTAATTTGTGTAGAAGTAAATCCAGTTCCATAGAAAAACAAGCTGAAATGTGTATTTAAGAGAGACTAAATATAAAAAGACTCAGAGCCCAGTGGAAAAAGTCAAGGAGTTCATACCAGGAATATGGGCTGTGACACACAGGGAAGTACGGAAATAATTGTGGAAGAAGCTGAGAAATGGGCGGACTGGTCTGGAAATACTGGTAGAGCTGAAGGTGATATCGTGACAGGTGTACAAACGATGATGATGATGAATGTGTTTTCAGTTTGGACAGTGATGAAGCATGAGTCCTGCTGACTAAGGCTGAACCAGCCCAGACAGTGACTGTTGGATTCTGCTGCTCCAGGGCAAGATGCATGTAAACCCAGGCTGGACCGCCTCGGAAATAACGCAACCTCTCCGAGCGTTATCTGTGGATCTCAGCTACCTCCAAAGCGTTGCTCAGAGCCAAGCACCCACCTGGGGAAGATATTGCTCCATAATGCTTTGATACGGCACATTTACCAGCAGGTTCAACCAGTAATTCAGTGAAACGCATTCAAGTCAGTAAGACAAACCCATGTGGGAATAACTGAGTCACATTGCTGCAGGAGTGGCATCCTGCCCGGAGCCCAGCCCGTCCCGGAGCTCTTCCCTTGGCATCCACGGATGAAGTTCTCCATCGGAAATATCAAGCTCTGCCTCATCAGGGACAAATTTACTGCTTTGATCTTTAGACCCCACTTTATGTGGACATGCCAGATGAGGTTTCTTAAACACTTAGACATCCACAGAAACAGAAATATTAACAGGAATCAGTGCAGAGATATGTCACCTTGGCAAATTTAACTTATTGTGTCCCTTTCTGCTTTGGCAACTTTCAGCTGAGGCTGGTTATATGATTTGCTGAACTAAATTAGGGAAAGGCTGATTCAGGAACAAAAAAATGGAGCTGAAGAGGAGATGGGGTTTTCATATTCAATGAAGTAAAATGATAGTCACCTATCGAGAGAAAAATATGTGATAGATGCCTCTGGCTGTAAAAATCTTAAGAGTATCATGAGCTAAGGTTACAGGAAAAAAGACAAAGACATAAAGAACAGCTTAACCCAACCATGGGAGAACAGCAAGAAAAGCAGCTGGTTCAGATATTCATATTGACAAAACTCTGGCTGGTTACCAAATACACCCTTCCCACCCAGAAATAATTTGGGTTTGAAGGGAGCAGAAACATCCCTTATTATTCTATCTCATTAATTGTCAATTCTAGTTAGTGTCCAAATGCCAGAACATTAACATCTGAATTCAGATACGGTGTGGTCCTAATCATGTGGAAGCAAGTGCAGCCTCTGCCCCACAGTGTACTGCTGAGGGTTCACGTGGGGAGAGCATGACTTGCCATATGGAAAATATCAGTCAAAGTATAACATTTTTGTCTCATGTTAAGAGTCATTCACAGTCTCCCACTGGTGTCTGCCATAAAACTAAGAAAAAGGGAGGATGTTTAAGCACTTTCTAGTCCTAGAGACTGCGAATGGGTGCCCATCCAGTTTTACTGCAGTCTGGTGGTGCCTTTCTGGATGCAACACGCACGTTTGGCCGTCTACAGATTCCATGGATGTCTTCAGTAAAAGTGGGAGGTTGCGCTACCAAAGGACAACATGAGTTAAAGATGTTCTATTATCCATATCCTATTAAAGGTCAGAGAGAGCTCTTACCTCAGTGCTATAATGTGACCAGAAACTTAATTGAAAGTATACGAAAAGGTTATTAATAAAGAGACGAAGCTGTAGTAAATTTAATACAGCTCACAGAAGGACTTTGGCTGGAAAGAGAAGGTTAGATAGATAGATAGATAGGCCTTTAATTAAGGTGTATTGCTGGGTTAAGTGTAAATTTTCCAAGCAAGCATGAAGATAGAAAACTGGTAATTGCTTCCAATTTATATAATAAAAATCAGTCATATTCATTTTACTTCCTGTGACAGCCTTACTTAATTTTAAGGTTCATTCAGTTAATTGGAAGGGAGAATTCTTTGAGTAAAAGCGTAAAGTATTGAAGAAAGAGATGGACAGATTGCAAAAATTGAACGAACAGCTCTTTAAATGAAATCATTAAAACTCCTCATCCAAGATTCTCAATAGATTCATGTTTGCTGTCCTCAAGGGATATTTATTGTCAAAACTGACTAGGAAAAGATTGGAAATTATATCAGAAAAAGGTCTCTAATGGTCTTCTTGAAAATTGAATCTGAAGAACTCCCTGTTTCTAGTACTATCGTAATTTTTCCATGTCTCACAATTAGTGTAGACTAGAAACTCAAATATTTCTCTTACTGAGACCTCTTGCAACAATGGTATAACTTGGTCAAGTGTAACCAAAACGGACACACAATACAAACCAAATTTGCTTCAACTGTATCCTTGGCTTTTATGTGTTCACAACAGAGAGTTACTGCTCAAAGAAAGCATTGTTATAAGTATTCATACAACTCTCTTTGCATAAATCTGCCTCAGAAAAAAAGCCTTTCTAAAGCGATGAGTCTTTGTGGCTTTGGGAGTTATCCAGTTAGTGATAAGGAAACAATACGTGGTGGCTTAAGTGGCAAAAATCAAGCAGTAATGATAAGAGCTAACATTTAAAAGTAATAGTCCTGGAGAATACAAGTCATTCACAAGACTAAATATCAAAATCACTTGTTGACTACTATTGAATAATAAATTTACATATCTTTTTGCCTTAAAAAAGAAAAAAGATTAAGTTCTGAGGGGATTTGTTTAGTTTTTCAGTGTCTCACACAGCTTCAGTGATATCCAGATAACCACCTGCTCTCCTTCTCCTGACAGAGACTGACTTAAGACAGCTGTTTCCACATTTACTATTACTAGATAGGAGATATAATTCTGTAATTATAACCAACCAAGGTGCACTGAATTTTAATCTCCCAATGTATAAATCGAAGTACGTGCACCACAGATACATTTCTGGCATGGGCAAGCAGGTTCTGCTACAGACAAATCCATCAGCAGCACGATGCCCAAGTCTTTCTGAGATCCCTTCAAGCAACCACTTGATCCATAGCAAAAACAAAGGTGAGGCAAAGACAATTATAAGTAGCACAGAGCTAAATCCCTCCCTGTCAGAAGTCAAATGGTGTTAAAGAAATTACTCTAAGGATGGTTTTGGTCTCTGTCTTTGCTTTCTGTAGGGAAGTGACAAGGGATATTACCTCATCATTGGATATAAAGAGCAGGTTAAAAACGTCCTGATGCTAATCATTCAGCGAATATAAAATAATCATGTTGTGGAAATATTTAATACTATCAATTTTCAAAGCGATGAGCAAGCTTTAACTAATTAAATAGGAAGGTTAGAGTAATCAAAAGCTCTGATGTTAGGTTGCTAATGGAAACGGAATAATCGATTGAATGAATTATCTTTAAACAATTCAAGACTAAAAGAAAACACCAACACATTCCTATGTTCACATGAAAGGAATGAGATCTCAATACGTCAAGCACATTAAAGCTAGCAACAATAAATTTTTATCTGTCAGCAGGAAGGGAATACAGAGCTCAGGGAGGATTAGGGAGACCAGCAGACAATCGACAGCGAAGCAGAGACAAAGCTGGGAACGTAACTATAAAGTGCTTGAGGAAATCCCTAAATCCATCGGTATTAAAGCATTTACAATGACTTTTCAATTTTGTGGCCAGCTTCCCTATCAGGAGAGTTCTGTCATTCATGATGGTGGAAGCAAGATCAGGCCTTAAAGTCGGTAGGTTAAAAAAGCTTTAGTGAGGTCCGAAGTTATTTCATGGAACACACTTATTGTGATTTCCTTGAGAAAGACACAGCTGATAGCTACTAGTTGGCCTTAGCCATGAATACAGCAACAAGTTAAAGCAAGGTAAGATACGGTGTGAAACCAAAGTATTTCAGCTGAAATGTTGTGTGTTCACATCCTTCGTTACTCTTCTCCCAAACTCCGAGAGGGACAGAGCAAGCACGTTAATTTAGTGCTAAGAATCAGTTCTGACAAACCTCCACATTTGCTAAGAATTAAGCTCTAAAAAGAACTTCTCTGGTATCTGAAAGAGAGCGAGATGTGAAAGACTGGCAAAAGCTGAAGAAATACAATGGAAACTCCCTTTGCGTTCAGTAAGGACAGGGTCTAGATAAAGTGTAAAAAATGCTGTGGGGTTTTGATAGATTAATTTCTCATGTAAGAAGTTATAGTATCACTCACATTTTTTTACCAGTCCTGTTCATAAAACAATGATTTTCCAGATTTCTCATTCTACTACAGGAAGAAAAAAAAGTTTCCAAAATTGAGTATTACTCAACAATAAGCAAATAACATAGAACATTTTTGCAATATGGTAATAAATTTTAAAATCTGGTCTTAGGGTGCAGCCCAAAGCTCTGTAATGTCTATGGAAGGACTTCAGTCAGGCTTGATCAGTCGTCAGAAATACAGCTATTAGTTCCAAATGAAATGTTGATAGCACAAAGTGAAATAACTTGGGGCTTCACTTTGCCTTTTCACAAACAAGCGTCAGCAACATCAACGGGAGTTACGCATGTGCAGGCGCAGGCAGAACGCAAGCACACTGTCTACATCAAGTCCTCAGCTTACGCAGCAAATATTACCCCTAGGACAACATATCCAGCGTACTGTCAGTCAGCCGAGCCGATTTTCTTCCCAAATAACAATGTGCAAGCATCAGGATGCCAAACATCCCCGAGTGACACGACAGCAGGAGTTGGCCCAAAATGTGAGCTGAAACCAGGGCCAGATCTGTCCCTTCCCCTTGCTGTATAGCTCTGCCGATCCCTTCTCAAATCATGGGTTTTATTCCAGAATTACACATTTATCATTCTTCTGGGGAAAAAAAAAAAAAAGGCAGTAACTTCTACACTATCTCCGAAGCCCTTCCATTTTGGTCTGCTTCAGCCCTTACCACTCCAGCTAGATTTCACCTCTACTACTCTTTCTCCTAGGGTCCAAGGGGAGATAAGTGTGGCCACCATAAAGCGTTAAAACAGCCTCAGTCTTCAAGGTCCTCAAGCTGGTTTAGGTAAAGGACGTCATTCTGTGTCTAGCTCTTCAGCATATATATGGGTCTTTGTGTACATATATATGTGCGTGTGGGTATATGTGTATATATATATATAAAAATGCTGTTTCCTAAACTTCTAGCCATGTTAACATGAGAATGGTATGGAACTGAAAGGCAGAAGTGGTTTATATGGCCACCACCACGCTAAAAGAAAACACTCTGTAAGTGGTCGTGTGCTCTCACAGGGAGCACAGAGGCTGGGGGCCAGAAGCCTGAGCTCATCCTGCCACTGACACCCGGTTCAGCCTTAGGCAAATTATACAGCTTGATCCTGGACCTACTGAAGTCATTGGCAAAGGTCCGTTTGATGTAACAGTCCAGGATCAGGTCCTGCATCTCTCCTCTCCTTTCATTGCAAGGTGTCTCTAGGCTGAAAGTGTGTGAAATGTTTCAAAGATTTAAAGTACTGTAGTTGTCATCCTGCGATTCTTATTCATGCCTGAAAATTTTTACTTGTGGGAGTAGGCCCGTTGGCTCCATAGTAGTCATTATTTGTAACATTTCTCGTATTATTCATAACATATCCAGTTTTCTGGCGTATTTTTATTAATTTTAGAAGTGGAACATTTTTAGCAGCATATTTTACATATTCAATAGATGCATGATATAATTAACCAAAGAAATGTCATAAGAAACACGAAGGAAATATTCTTCTTGTTACATTCAATATTTAATAGCCCACAGTTACTCTCAAGTCAAACCTTCTGCTGTTCAGAGAGAGTTGTCACAGATCACTTACATTGTTTTGTGGGGTATTTTTAGTGAGTTTAAGTCAGGCCTCATTTTTCTTAGAGTTTTACTCTGTCAAAATGGGGAACCAAAATCAGATCTCAGGTGAGGCTGTAGCATTAGTACTTTACCTTCAATTCTACAAACACCTTGTAGGGCTTTTTTTTTCACTCCATCAAACACAAGTTTGCAAATACTGGTCCATGTTGCATCTACATGATGGAAATTTCAGCGGCCCAATAATGTTGCTAGGATTTGTAGATACTTCTCTGGATCCTCAAAAAGAAGTAAAATAAAGTGGACCCAGAACACACATACGAGTTTGGCTGAGTTTGCCAAAACTTAATTCTATGACTGAGTGGCCACATTATTTTCCCTTCATTATCGTAATAGTTGGAATTGCTTGTTCTCTTGTCTGTGATCTGTTCTGAGGTGGTGTTGCTACAGAATGAAGAAAACATCTTCCTCTAGAAAAGGACCTTATAGGGCAGAGATTCACAAGGTGGTCCATAGGTGAGATGTCTCCCTTTTTTCTACCCCGAGAGGAATGGTAATGAGCCAAAAATCCGCTACAAACGCCACCTATAAAGGAAAAGAAAGTTGCTAAGACACTTCCCGTACATGGGCATGTCTGGAACAACGTTCAGTGAAGAACTGCTGGCATCCACAGCATACCGGCAAAGCAGCAGGGGCTCTGTCCCACATCCGTGTATCTGCCAGTGCCAGTAGGACTATTTCCGGGACCAGTTATGTCTGGCTGATTAGATACAGTTTAGGCAATTTCCATGATTGTTTTCGTACAAGTCAGACTTCAGCCTTATAAACAGCGTTCTCTTTTATTAAATATGGTCCTTTGCACATGGCAATGTATGAGTGCTAGTCTTCATCTTACCCAACTTTAGCTGTCTAACATCAATCAGCAATTCTAAACTACCCACCCCAGATTCTCTACATATTTTGTTGAGTATTAGGAAGCAATGTTAGGAAGCAACTTCAAAGGGGAACTCATTTCAGCCCAGCAGAAAGACAGACAGGATGAGTCACCATCTTTGAGTACCGACTTGTCCCCATTGACAACAAATCAAGAGTTGGATGGCTTGTTTAGACTGAATATTTAACTTCAGATGGCTTAAGTTAAGTGAAGTGAATCCCACTCAGATTTTTAATCAACATCAAATTCTGCTGCTTCCCACAACCTAAATTATTTTAGTCATCAGATGCCTTACTCACTGCCTTTTGGTGTTTTGTTCAAGGAGCTGATTTATGGAGTAAAAAGTCTTTCCTAGAAATGAAGAAGAAAATGCTTCTTGCATTTTTAGCTCTGCTTCTGTTGGCCAAGTACTTCCTGCACTATGGCAAGGTGTGGGTGTGGTGAACTCTGTGTGTGTAATAGATGCCAGTGATGCTGAAGCCAGGGAGTGGGAGATAATTTTCAAAAGTTGCCTGGCAAGCAGTTGGTCAACCGGGTCTCAGAAGAACGCAGAAAGTGGCTGCCTCGGCTGCCAGAGCCGTGTTGGTTGGTTGACTAGAAATGGGCGCTTTCCAGAGAGCACAATGGAAGCCGATATCCCGACCCTATGGAACCTCAGCAGCAGCTGGGGGTGTCTGATTCCCTCACACTCCTCTAAAAAGCCGAGTGTTGGATTTTAAAGACGCAGCTAATGGATCTCCTGGTGACTCAACATGAGTCAGTCCAATTAAGAACTGAATCAGGCTCTCCAAATATTCCCATGAAGCTCTTCCTCTGAAGACTTCAAAGTGCATTACAAAGATTCGAAGTGCTAACAAGTGGGATAATCCAATGATGATATCAATTCTGGCATGACGCACCTCCCATGTGACCAGGGACAAGGCCATTTAGAAGCACACTGGTTACAGATATTTAGAAGCCACACAGAGATTTGGAGTGAAATAAAGACTGCATCTTGACAATCTTCTCGGCAGAATTCTATAAACTGGTTGTAAAATTTTATAGAAAGAGCATTGCACTAACTATTGCACTCTGGGGGCTTTCCTATAATAAATACCTGTCTTGCTCTATTTTGGAACATAAACTGAGCTTTACTGCTCAGCCAGATCTATTATCTGAACCATGTAGCCTTAAAATCATGATTTTGCTATCAACCTCCTGTTTGTCTGAGGAGAAAATAAATAAAAGTGAAACGTAAACAGAACCATGATACATGTTTGTTTAACCCTTCCTTGATGGAGCTACAAAATACAGGCATTAATATCAAAGTAGCTGTACAGTTTTAGGACTCATCTGGTTCCTTCAGAGGACAACAATGAGACCACACACTGGTTTCCTTTGGGTAAAGGTGCTGACTAGATTCTCAGAAAATAATACTGGGTCAAAATAACAAATGCTTTTTTGAAAGTAGTAGTTGTAAGGGCAGCTGAGTACATTCGGCAGCATCACTGCTGCTGTCACAAGGAAAATATTGGGGGCCTAATACTGAATCCACTGAAATCAGCAGAAAAGCTGCTATAAGCACCAACAATGGTGCTTGGACTGAGCCCTTATGCAAGTGCTGTTCGTTGCAAAATACGATAGCACAAATCAAATTTGAGAAATATTTTACTGGCAGCAGACAGTATGTCTGTCCTATGCATTGTGCTGATAAAGTATACAAGTCACCGCTGCAAGCACTTGCACAATATCTAGACAGCACGAGATATGCTGAACCACCTGAATTGCACAGTGGGATGCCAAAAGGTAGCAGCTGAGTTGCAGCAGCATCTCGGTGCAGCAAGAATGGATCAAGATCCTGTAGCTCTAGGTACCACAAAGTGACCTCAGATAGTCCCTGAAAATCCTGGCCATCCTTGTTCTACCTATGGGCTCTCTGGTTTGAGAGGTGTTCCTTGGCAAACTGGCATTTGGAGGAGAAGACTGCCAGCGTTGGCCTTGTTCTCCTGTCCCTGTCACGCAACCAAAACCACTGCTGGCACCAGCTGCGTTCCCGCTCCCGGCTTTCACACAGGTTGGATCTATACTGAGAACTCAGGACTGTCCCAGCCA
Organism: Caloenas nicobarica; assembly: GCF_036013445.1. Classification (NCBI taxonomy): domain Eukaryota; kingdom Metazoa; phylum Chordata; class Aves; order Columbiformes; family Columbidae; genus Caloenas; species Caloenas nicobarica. Next base: position 105,979,105 of record NC_088284.1, on the reverse strand, counting down.
GCGCTCCCTCAGAAGGTGCCTGGGCACCCCTGGGAGACAGCAAAGGCCAAGGAATGTTCCCAGTAGACCGTCTGGATGAGACCAACTGCTTGGGATGTAGGAATGGGGGGAAAGAGTTGAATCATGTGGATATGAGTCATGATACTCTACTTTGTGTTTGGGTTATTTTATTTCCTAGCCATAACCAGAGAGACCAGGGCATGCATGGTCACTCTTCCTGAGGCACTGAACTACTAAAGCTGCTTAATGAAAATAGTACTTCGGTGAGAACACGGAAAGAGAAAGCTCAGTGCTTTTGCCGAGGTTTGCCTTGTGCTGGGGCTGCCATCCAGCTGGATCCAGCAGCAATTCATTCACTAGGAAAAGTAGAAAAAGAAACAAGAAAAAACTACATGAGGTTTCCATGGCTACTGGACTGTATACTTTCTTCTGACCATTATCACAAATTCTGCCATCCAAACAAGTAACAGATGTCAGAAATAATGTTTGGGTTTGGTGAGCATTCATTTCAGATACACCACAGGGAAAGGTCCTGCCTTTGAGCCCAGGCAGGTGGCACATTTTAATCTGTGGGCAAAATACAAAGCGTAGACATCCACAGAGTCACAGACTGGTTGGGGTTGGAAGGGACCTCACAGACTGGTTGGGGTTGGAAGGGACCTCTGGAGATCATCCAGTGCAACCCACCTGCTAAAGCAGGTTCACCAGAGCAGATCACACAGGACCGTGTCCAGGTGGTTTTGAATTTCTCCAGAGAAGGAGACTCCACAGCCTCTCTGGGCAGCCTGTTCCAGGCTCTGGCACCTCAAAGCAAAGAAGTTTCTCCTCATATTCAGAGGGAACCTCCTGCATTTCAGTTTGAATAACAGGTCAAGAGTAACACCGCAGAAGGTTTTCTGAAGGACTGATACGTTTTGTAGAGAAATGGCACAAACTTTGACTTTAATATTCTAGAACAATAAAAGCCATGTAATCAGTTTCTGTTATCAGTGATGCTGGACTGTAAAGCAGATTATCCTGTGTTTGTGTATTGTGTGTTCAAGAGCAACAGGTGGAAGTACAAGTGGTGTTTCCTCTTCATTCCCCTGTGTGCCTGGGCAGCTTATCACTATTATTCAGATAACATAAAATACAGCTTAAAATGAAAAACTCTCAAATTTTTCATTAACCACTAGCCCTCTACTTGCTTTCCTATTATGCCATTTCATCCTACTTCCCAGTTACAGCCCCCACACCCCGGTACAATTCTTGGAGCAATATCTGGATTCTGCATTTGCTGCAGAGACTTCTTCCCTCACTTCCCTGTTTGAGACGAGTTCATTTCTTTAACATACAGGCAGCGTTTACAAGTTTAAGGGCTGAAAGGTTCTGTAAAGAATTTCATATCTCTGCCCAAATTTCAAGCATGTAGTCTAAGGACTTGGCTAAACCAGAACCTTAGCACTGTTGATTTACCGTTCTTGTAACTCGGATTTTTTTTGCCAAAGTATAATAGATCAAAAAACTCAGAGAATTTCCTCAGATCTCTTTGCTGGCTAAACAACCTGCATGAACCACAAGCAACTCAACGGTTAATAGTAACAAGCTTCTCCCCCCAGCACTTGGTTTGAAAGGACTACAAGCTCTGAGTCATGGCACTGCTGATTTGAGCTTAACCCTAATAGCTCTGCTCTGTCCTGGCTTATTCTTAAATTTTCTTGGAAACAGGATAGTGTCAACAATAAACTTGTAAGGTTTAACACTCTAACACCAGGTAAACTGCTTTATCTCCGTTAGAAGTATCATCAGTGTCCTTTGCACTACATCACAGAGTTGTAAAGTAATGCTGGAGCAAAAGCGTGTGCCTGCTGGTATATGCTTGAAGAGGTTCTGGGAATGAATTCTGCTTTGCAGAACTATTCCAGTTATTCATGTGACTCAGCGGCTGAGATCGGGATCTTCCTGCACTCACGGTGACGTGCTGATTCAGGCTGGTTCAGCAGCGTGGGGTAGGAGAGACACCTTATCAAAAGAAAAGCCCTTTTTGGGGACAGGCTCTCCCAGCGGTTGAAAAGAAAATTTCCGTTGCGCTATCTGCGCTAGTCCAGTGGGGTGAGATTAGCAAGTTATTATTAGATCTGGATTATTTCCTTTACTCTGGGTAAGAAGGGAATCCTTCTTTTCAAGCAGTAAAATATTTCTTTGCAGTGCTGCTGTGATGTCTGCCCAGATGTGATCTCAGGGCTAAAGGCTGGTGCCGTTTCGAAGGCAAACAGACTCAACACCTCTGCTTTCAGAGTCCTACCTAAGAGCATTTCAGCCATGCTTGGTATTCAAGTTTTATTTAGAAATGTTTTAGAAAGGATTAATACCTGGCTAACCCTCGTTATACGCATGTGGCACACAGGAACAGTAAATTGTGAGCCATCTATCAGCACCCCCTAGACCTATTCAGCTTTGTATGTAATGACCGATTGAGACGTTCATAATAGATTAACCCTTTATAAACCAATTAAATAGTGTCTTGACCAACAGGGAACTCATCAGCCCCATTATGCACAGCAGACAGGAATTATGTGATAAAATGCAGGCATCGAGGATGGAAACCTGAGGATCTGAGCCAGTCACTCCGCACTCTCTCTGTGGGTAACACAGTCAAAGGACTGAGGTGAGTCCTCCAAAAGTAAACATCTAAACCAGGCCTATCAAATGGTAGCCAAAGCATTTTAAGTGACCTCCCCAGGATCTTACAAAACAGACTGTGGCAGATCAAGAGCAAGACTCACATCTCCTAATTCCTGTCCTTATTCTCAGCCCACGAGACTGCAGCTGCCCTATAATCACATAATCATCGTTCTGCAACTCTTCAGTGAAGCTGCGAATGCATTTAATCAAGGGTCTTAAATCTACCAGCTTCCGAAAAACAGACATCCTTTAATATTAGGCACAATCCAGTATGTTTGTAGGACCAGCCAGTGCAGTCAATATAATCCCAGCTACCTAAACACTACAGTATAGAGAAGTACCTGATGAAGTGCAGGGGTTACACCTCACACCAACTACTATGTTTTTGCAGTTCATCCTGAGACAAACAGCAATTACGAAGTATTTTTCCAACGTATTGTACCTATTGCAATTCCAAAGTATTGCTTCCTCTACCTACTGCCCCTCCGTAGCCTCCTTCCCCTGACCTTACAGTTGAATTTTCTCTTTCAAGAGACATTATTTTCTGTCTGATCTGCTGCTACTTCTCCCACAACAAAATGGTACATTCAAAATATAGAGAAAACAGTATATTTAACCCCTCCAATGGGTAAAAGAATAATGACAGCAGCCTGTGATACATATGTGAATTCTAAAAAGCCATCTGCTGACATGGGCTTTAGTGGGTATGAATGGATTGGAGCAGAAGGAGGTACTGTCTATAAAACTGAAAACAAGTCTGTCCAAAATAGAAAGGAAAAAAATTTAAAAAATCAAAAACCATCTCAGGATGTTCTCCCTTTCCACCCTGAAGATCTGGAAGACTTTTTAATTACTTGTCAGACTACAGCTGTTGATGTAGGCACAGCCTCTCCCAACTGCCTCCAGTCCCAAAAGCTGTGAACTCCTACCAAAAAGTGAACTGAAACATTTTTATCTCCATGAAAAACTTAAACACCAGGTACTCAGGGGCATAGATCCACATGGTATTTGAGGGTTAAAAAACAGAGGAAAACCGTAGCCTGGGAAAATTAGGGGCTTTCCATTCCCGGTGTAATGAAATGACAGATTTAAAGTTCAGAGTGAGAAAAGTCATTGAAAGGAATTAGATTTCAAGTTTCCTGAGACACACAGGCTTTGTTTTTCAAGGCTATTGATAAATCTATCAGTCTCCCGATTACTGTCCCACCATCCCCTGAAAAACGCTCTAAAAAAAGGAATTTGCTGCCTTAATTGGAAGGAAAAGGGTTTAAAGAATATCCACTGTAAGGTCTCCCTGAAGAAGGAAAGTCCCTGGAGGCAAAACAATAATTGGTTTTGACCTTCCGCAGTTAAGGAGGCATTGGTAAAGCTGAGACTTAAACACAGCCTGACAACTGTGAGTTCCAATCAAATTCAGAAAGAGACGGAAATTGGATAAGCAAATTCCTTTTTGTTCATGACCCCGGTCCCGCTTTCCTTTCCCCCTGCAGCATGACACATCAGAATCTTTCCTGCGTACCATAAATCACTCGCGAGACAGCAGTAGCCTTTGAATAGCTGTCTTATATTACGTTCATATCTTCCAGACAAGCGGTATTAGCAGTCACCCATCTACTCTGGAACAGCAAACACGTTAAGCGCAGTACAAAGGCTTGCTGCAGCGAGGAAGGAAGCCGTGTGATTTCATTGCTGTTTTCAGCACGGTGTAAATTCCCTCTCTCAGAGTTCGGATGAACTGTTCGCATTAGCACTAGTAGCCGCTTGCCAATTTAAGGAAATTTGGTTTTGAATGCAGAAACCCACAATCCTCATTCTGTCAGAAGCTGCAGCTGACAAAATGCTTTTCCTTTCCATAAATTTGGGCTCGTAGAAGACGCTCTTTGCCATTCCCTGCCACCGCTCCGGGAAACGTAATGTTTCCTGCGTTACCTTCCGCATGGCAATTGCGGCTCATCCCGGTGGCCCCGCGAGCTCCTGGCAGCAGCTGGAGGCACCTTCACGCTTCCCACAGCTTGTGCCTCTCAATGCTGCTCGGCCCCGCTCAGCACAGCCGCGCTGGCCAAGTGCCCTTCAGCTGCCAAGGCCTACGCGGGCTCCTCGTCTTGTTTATTCCCCACAAACTCCACCGCTTTTAGGTAAATCAGAGAGCTTGAAACTCATTTTTCTGTTTTAAGGGCAATTTAATAATGCCTCAAAGATCAGCAAAGGAAAGCTTTCCTTACAATGGCCTTGAAAGTAAACTTACTTACAATTCCGTTACACGTTACAAAGAGAAATGGCAAAGACTCACAACAAAAAGGCCATAGACCAAATAAAAACGCATGAACTAATGGTGAATGTTTCCACCTTAAATGGCCGGCCAATTTGAGATGGTCACCACTGAAACCCGACTCATGTAATTTGCAGATATGACTCACAAGAGTTGGAGATCCAAAAGCAATAAGAGCACAGCTTGGAGAGATATCAAGAGTTCGGAGACAAAAATTAGTTATTTTTAGGGTCTGATGAGACAGAGGTGAAAGTGCAAGTGGTCTACAATAAAGTAAGCGTGATGTCCAGGTATTTAGTTGAAACAGTTTCACTTTCCCCTGGGAAGGAGCTGAAAGCTGGGAATGGCTTCACACGGATAGAGTTACATGAGTTATGAGCAGTGGGACTGTCCCGGAATGCCAGCTCCACAATGACCTTTTCTCGAGTTTGGGGAAAAGTTGCTTCTTACACGTGCCTCCTTCAGCTGAACCTCACCCTTGTTCCCATTAGCCGTGGCTCTTCCAGCCTTTTAGGTGCCACAACAGCTGAGTCCTGCTGAGTCTATGGAAAGGACCCAGTCCCAGAAGTGCTCCCTTGCTGGTTTTGGCCAGAAGTACCCAAAGAGTGGATGTGACACTCAGTGTCTGACGGCAAAGCAGAATATCCTGACAGCTTCCAAGCCACACTGCAGCTGCTGCAAGTCAGCAACGCTCAGACTCCGACCTGGCACCTTATGTGCTCTTGAAGACCAAAGACATTCGGCCCAAGCCGAGTCCCAGCAAGCAGACAACAACCAGCACACGAAGCACAACCGCGAGTGGTCTTTGGAAGGGCCAGGTTTGGAACACGTTTCAGAATGACAGATCTCTCCCATTTGCATCCTCCAAGTCTCTGCTACCAAGATGCTTCCCAACCATTAATCATAGAATAGAATCACAGAATCATTTTAGTTGGAAGAGACTAGCACTAACCCATGTCCCTAAGAACCTCATCTAAACACCTTTTAAACCCCTCCAGGGATGGTGACTCCACCACTGCCCTGGGCAGCCTGTTCCAATGCCCGACAGCCCTTTCCGGGAAGAATTTTTTCCTAATATCCAATCTAAGCCTCCCCTGGCACAACTTGAGGCCGTTTCCTCTTGTCCTATCACTTGTTACTTGGGAGAAGAAACCAATCCCCTCCATGCTATAACCTCCTTTCAGGCAGTTGCAGACAGCAATAGGTTCTCCCCTCAGCCTCCTTTTCTCCAGGCTGAACAGCCCCAGTTCCCTCGACTGTTCCTCATCAGACTTGTGCTCCAGGCCCCTCACCAGCTTCGTTGCCTCTTCTGCACTCTCTCCAGTACCTCAGTGTCCTTCTTATGATGAGGGGCCCAAAACTGAACACAGGATTCAAGGTGGGGCCTCACCAGCACCAAGTACATTGGCACAATCACTTCTCTAGTCCTGCTGGCAACACTATTCCTCATACAAGCCAGGATGCTGTTGGCCTGAGTGCTACCCTGTCACATTCCTATTTTTAAGAATTCAGTTAATTCCTTTTGGTTTGGGGAACTCTAGCAACTGAGCGCTCTCCTTCTTGCTCTGAATTTCATTCCACAGACTCAGACTCCTACACTGTAGTGCTCCCAGTTCTTCTCTCCTGTCCTTCAGAAGTACTACAGACTATGAGCAGGAGGCACAAATTAGGAGGAGAATGAATTCTGGTCTATAATAATGTTCAGGCTGTGTGTAGGCAATGGGAATTAATAAAACTGGAACAGGCTCAGCACTGGCACTTTATGTAGGACAATACGTACCTCCTGAGCTGGGTCATGTACCTAGCACGTCCTTGCTGAAGTGCCAGCTTTGCAGAGGAATGCTGACACTTCCAGGGGTGCTGCTATGTACTGTAGTACCATGGAGCCTTCTGCAAAGAGCCAGCAAGGCAGGTTAGCTGGGAGCGTATCAAAAAATCTATAAATAACATTCTATAAACAAGGTCCTGTATAAGACCTAAAAATACCAAGAGGGCAGTTTGTCAGTTGTTGGGATTTTTTAAGTTATTTTATTTATTTATGGAGTTCTACTGAATGGGAATGAAGATTGAGAGCCAGATAAGAAAAGAGAAAAGCCTAATATTCAAACTGCAAGATGCTGGGTACCTTTAATGCCCCTAGAAATCAAAGGTGCTGAGTTGCCATCACAGTGGCACAACCCAGCCTGAAACCATGGTCCTAAACCACCGTTGACTATTTACAGTTGTTACTCAACACTTGCTCAGTGTTAAGAAAGAATGATCCTTGCTCCCAAGAAGTCTCCATTTCAGTAGCAACGAATTCTTGTGATTTTTTTTTTTGTTTCTGTTTCTTTTTAACTTTCATGTTTTAACTTTTTATGTTTGTAGCACTTAATAGTGAAACAACAGGCTTCAGCCATTGATCTCAAAATAGTTTGAAAAAAAACCCCACGTTTTCAGAAGACTAACCAGAGCTTTAGCACACTAAAACAATTCGCTGGAGCTATCTAGGCAAGTCAGATGCAGAAAAATCCCAGTTTTTGCGCCATCAGCAAGGCCACAGTGATTCCTCCGTCTTCTCCTATTTTCAACACTATGAGTTGGAAGAAGGGGAGCCTGGGATGGCAGGGGTAACATTAGGGCAGGAAATGAGCCAAAACAAGTGTCCTGAGTGTCACTTCCTAACACAGGAGCAGGGCAGAGTTTTCTACCATGATCCTTTAGCCCTCCCCATGAAGTGCTATAGCGGTTTCTCTTAAGAGCGGGTCAGATGAGGACCCGAGACGGACAATTTTCACATACCGTTCCAGCAGGAGGCCACAGGAGAGAGCCCAGCAGAGCCTTCCTTGCCTTCTCCATGGCACCTCAAATTTGAGATCTCCTCAATTATCCTTCCGCAGCTGTTGCGGGGTTTAAAACCGGCCATACTGCTGTGGCACGAGCGTGTCCTCAGAGTCATGCCGTGGCACAGAGACGAATCTCTTGCCTTGGAGGGCACTTTGCCCTACGTATCCTTTTAGGTCACCTCATTTGTTTTCAAGTCTGTTGAATCCCGCAAATGTACATTTTAAAGATCGTCAAGGCAGAAGCTGCCGTGGTTTCAGTGACACCTCTGTCAAATTACGCTCTCCTCAAAGAGGGGGGCAACCTCGCTTTCCGCTGCCCAGATATCCATGCTATGAGAATGACACACCGCCAGTCACACTGTTCACACCAACTGTGGCAGTAAACTTTCTTTCAACTTTGACATTTAGTTCCTGTACGGTGACTCATGACCGCCTATGATGCTCCGTTTAGGGATGCAAGACTCAAAAGTCAATGCAGAAAAAAAAAAAATCAGCAAGCTACAGAAATCAGAAAGAAGCATTTGCTGAAACGAGACACCTCATTTTTATGTATTGCAAGGAGGAAACAAGAGATAAGGACAAGTACCAGTTACTACGTCTTTTTGCAGAGAGAAGCCGGCAATTGATACTTAAATTACACTTTACTAAGTGTACTTTTGCCTGGTGTACTTTTAAAAAAAAGTCTACCAGTCAATGGTGTCACCAAAACCATTTATCTTAACAAAACCATCAGGTCATCCCGTTTCCAGAGTTTTAGAAAAAAATGGGACCACAAAGTTGTTTTGGAGTGCATTGAATAAAGCTATAAGGACTACCACGTGCATTCCTTATCTTGTTCAGCCTATTTATAATTTTTGACTGACTTGCAGCTCCTAAGAGAAACCTGAGCGATGAACGACAATTTGTGTCCTTTCTGAGCAGGTCTGAGGTTTCTCAGGGAGGTGGAAGGGGACAGCAGCGAACACATTCTGTTTCTGAGGGAACAGGGAAGCACGTGGGTACAGGGCCATGTCATGGTCCCGAGGAATCCACCATGGTGAAGCCAGGACATCAACCACAGCTGACCCAGACACAACCGAGTCCTCTCCACCTGGCCCTTCTAAATTTACTAGCTATGTTCTGGATCTATTTATGTAGCTGGTGCTGAGAGAGCATTAGGAAAAAATAATAATTCTTAAAATCCTAAATTAACTTTCTATATGTGGGTGTCTAGAATTACTTCACAGATGCCTATTAAGACAAACACCGTTGTATATAAGAAGTTAACAATGTTGGGTTTGTAGATATTAGAGATTGTTTTCTTAGGCTGAGCTAAGACATTCTGAAGACAAAGCAACACACACTTTAGCAATTAGGATTGTCTTAAAATTTACATTATGTGCAAACACATCTTACAAGGATATGCTCTGGCTTTCTCAGAGACTAAAAAGATGCTCCTTTGCAACATTTAATTTCACATTTAATACCTTCAATGTATACATGAAGCCATGAAACCTACTGTACAGATGGAGCTGAGCTCTGAGGTCAACGACAGCTCACAGATTACCAAAGCAGTGGATGGTGTCAGCTGGAAGAGCTCTTGGTTCCTGCTGAGCTCCGGTGACTTCACCGGCTGAAGAACAGCCCAAAGTGCCCAAGTTTGCCTTAAGCTTCCACCTATGGGCATAAACTGCATTACCCAACTCCTCTAGCAGAACATCTGTAAACAGCTAAATGAGGGCATATACTTATCTGCTGACTGGAAAATGTCCAAGATCACCTACTGGGAAACCCAACTCCTTTCCCTCATCTTGCATCACAGAATTATTTATTTGCCTAAAGGCAGTTTGAGGCAATTAGTACATTTGAAGGTCGGTATTAAGACTGCTATTGATAGTGGCATTGGGAAACAAATTGCAGTGAACGTCAGTAATCCGAGCATTTTTGGACTAGAACAGTGTTCAGATTAATGAACACTGATGCTATTTCAAGGTTTTGTTTGCTAATATTAGTATGTAGTCAGACATACCAGAGTACTGCGCTTTTTTTTTTCTATTTTTCCTTAAAGCCTAAGTTTTGACTTAAGACAAAATGTAGCCATGGCAGCAGGAGTGGCAGAGGGGATAGCACATCACCATTCAGCTGGCCGAGTCATTTGGATTAGCAGGCTTCGGAAGAAAGAGGTTTCAGTATATTTAATTAACTTGTCTTAGAGTTCTTCATCTTGTTTCAAACCACTCAACCCTTGAAGTCTGTCATGTCAGTGTTTCTAACCCAAGACTTGCAGGAGAACTTTTGAACGCACCTAAGTTGTTTAGGATCTTGCTAGTTTGGGAATAAACTTATACTCATGAAAGGCGTAAAAAAAAAAAAAAAATCACTCTCCAGAACCTAAGTGTTTGTCAACAAGTATAACTAATCATAAATTACTGTTTCACCTGAATATTTATGTAGGTAAGAGAAACAATTACATTGCTCATTCCTCTTTCCAGCTGAAGTGTTAGCATTTTTTGCTTCCTTTCAACTTGGAAACAAACTCTAGAAAGCTTCAATATTTGTACTTCACGTAAGTAGTTTGGAAAGGTCAGGCCTAAGCATTTGATATAAGGAACGATCCCAAGTTATTAGACACCATTGGAAGACTAAAATGTGTTCATGCACGCTACTCAAGTGATGCTTATCCAAAGTTATGCCTTGTGTGCCTCAGTCAGACCGCCACGGCAGAGATCATGCCAGCGCTTCCACTGTCAACTTGAGATAGAGTTTAGAAATGAACCTGAAAGCCAAGCAGAAGCTTTGACAAGGGCACATCCATTTCAGTGCTGTACCAGAAGCAGCTCGCTCAGTTTTAGCGCATAAAAAGAGCTGGAAATACAAAGTTAGTGATTTGAGCTGGATTTATGGCACTTGCATGAAGAAGCCTGGGGGAAATGGCAAGTGGTAGGAAGGTCCTGTACAGCAGCACCTGGAGTCCTGTGCTCACACAACCAGCTCTCAGGGGGGAGAACCTGGCACAGTGAACACGCTGCAGGCAGGATTTACAGTGGTAAGGAACAGGGTGAGAAGATGATGGATGTCGGCTCTCCTTCCTCCACCTTCCCTCCCCAGGTCCTGTCCATAGCGCCCTTTCATCCACCTTGACAAATCTGAGACCTTGCTGCAAGAGGATGGGACAGTAATTCCCCTTATACATTTTTTTTGTTCCTGAGGGATCAAGTGCTGAAACAGAGACATCTTGGCCATGCCTAAAGTCCCTTGCTTGCACCAGACACAGCCCACAGAGAAGAGGCAGAAGACCAGTCTCATGAATTCTTCCACTTGGCGCAGCCTTTGGCGATGCCTCAGGCACGTGGTATCACACAAATATTGTAAAGAACCCTGACCTTGCTGTGAAACATCTATTTAACAAACCATCACCAATGGACTTCCAGAAGGAATTTTATCGTGAAGATATTTTGCTTTTATTTATAGTCAAGCCATTAAAGAGTCACAAAGTGCCAACAACAGCACTCTGGCACACAAGCTTTCATAAGAGTCTTCTTTTCTAAGTGGGAGGAAAACCAACTCTGCCAGAGTTTTGTGTGTTGTTTGCAGTCAGAGAGTGACCTGTCACTGACCAACATACTCAGCTAACGTACACTGCTCTTTACACAGATTACATCACACGATCTACATGTTGCTTACTTGTTACAGAACACTAGTCATTAAATAAATATTAATCTCATAGGTGGGCACCTTAACCAGGTGTGCAAAAATAACACCAGATGTAAAGAAACAACTTATGTATTATACACGCACAAGTGGGTAACACAGACATGCAAAGTGACTGTCAGGTTCACCCGGCTGCTGTCATTAAAGGTACATCTCAAACACAAAAGAAAACATCTCACTGAATAGTCCACCAATTTAATGGATGGCTTTTTTGTTTGCAGGTAGACATTTATAACTTGCGAAACTTTAAGTCATCGAGATTGCTTGACAAATAAGTAGGAATTGCTTGCCAGATGCTGGCGTAAGGGAGCAGGGGTAGAACGCTTTCTATTGCAATCTCTATGGGTCTTTAGAGTATACCATACTGTCCAGGTGCCCTCTGGCAGTCCCTTATAAATAAACTCTTACATCTTCTACATAAGATCCTTTCCCCAGATAATCTAATCTCATTACATTTTATAGAAATGCAGACACCTTCCCAAATTCAAATGATGAGCCTCCAGTTTCTTCGACAGCACATTATGGTATAGATGCTCTAATCTGGGGTCAATTTTCATTCTTAAAAAACAAATTACTCATAGTACGTGTTCGGCTCATTATCCATGTGGGAGTAAGGGAGTGAGAAGTATCACTGTTTACCCACCTAACTGCTCTGAAACGAGAGATTTCCCCCACACTGCCCTACTGCTTTTCTTCCATCAGTACTCCAAGAATGTAACTTGCAGATAATACTCTATGACCAACTCTGCTACAGGTAACCTTCACAGTTAAACAGACCAGTGGCTCTGTATGTACACAGGTATGCACAACAAGGCATGTATTTGTGTGCAAGGCCAAGCCCTGAATTTGGAATTCTAAATTTGAATCAGATTGCATGAAATTCTCACCTTTCTGGCTTCAGAATCAGAATTTCACTCTGAGTACTGAAAAACTTCTCATTCTGCTACTCCCACTCCCCTGATCTGCCCAATTTGCAACAAAGTCCACTAAAAACTGGTATAAAGCCAAAGGGGCACTGAAACATGCGGTTGCCATTGACCAGTCCAAATAACACAGACCCAGAGATCCTGAGCTTTTATTGCACAGATGTGACATCAGGGAAACATCTGGAAAGAGTACCACATTTTTGGCTGGATGATTCTAGAAGAAACGGGTGAAAGGAAGCAACAGCAGCCGGCTCTGTGGCTGGTGAGGTGACTGTGACACAACACGAGGCTGAGAGTGCTCTGGAAAGGACCTTAGTTCTGCCTGGTGGACTAGCAAAGCAGAAATAAAGGTATTTGAAAGACCAAGTTGCTGGAAATGAATAGCGTGCAGCTACCACAGGCTAAGTCTTCAAGGTGGTTAGCAGATTTTTTTTCAGAGAATTTAAGTAATCTCTGAGTCACTGGGAGATTCACCACCTAAAATCTCCTAGGGTATTCTGGAGGATGAGCCCTTAAATACTATGCATTTGACAGTTGGGCTTTTAATGGCATTAAAAAACCAAATATTATCCCTACTTTGCATCCCAAAATTTCACTCAAGTTTAAAATTTTCCTCTAACCCACTCCCCACTATTTTCAAATTGAAAGAGTCTTACTTTTATCCAAAATTAATTGATCTACAAAACAATTTACTAAAAACTGGACCTAGTATGATGGCAGAAGTAAGCAGTTTCACACCAGGAAGGACTTTCTCCTCCTGTTTGACTGTGGGTACATCTGACCTTCTGTCACCAACATCTCCATGGCAGGTGCCAAGTGCCACATCCTGGCTTCCCATTGATTATTAAACCACTGACCACACCAGGATTCCTGCAGCTGGACCAGAAGCTCACGGACAAGCCCACCCATACACAGGTTTGCATTTTAGTCTTGCTGGAGTCACTGGTAACGTCCCAGTATCCTGCTCCGCAGGCTCTAGACCATGAACACCTCCGTGGTGAATCTCTGTCCCCACACAGAGCGGCTTTGAAGAGCAGGAGGAAAATGGCCTCGTGTGGATCCTGCAAACCTTTTTCTGCAGGTCTGGCTTTTAAAGCAAGAACAGCAGCATTTCCCGTTTGGTGTAAGATGCTGCTCTCCTTCCCACGTGCAAGCATGGAATTTGTGGACATGATGGGAGTTGAACGTTAATCTCAGTGCAGCGCCTCTCATCTTATTGCCTTTCAAAACCTAGACGAAGACTGTGCTGTTACTGTTCTCCTGCCTTTAAACAAGCCCTTTCATTTTGGTGCCTTGTGCAGGGCTTTTTGTTTTGCCTTTGGCTTCCTTTTCACTTTGATTCTTTTGTGAGAGTTTTTATCCCCCTTCTAGATGTCCCACCCACTCAGCATCCCTTGAAATGAAAAGATTAGATGTCGACTAATCTCCAAGTACAGAATAAAAGAGAACAACAAATTCTACCAAGGGTCTCTCTCAGACAGTAAAAATAAAAGACGAGTTTGTATTGGCAAAGGCCTCTCTTGATCTGTTAATATGAAGGAAGACAAAATTATCTGTGTTCTTTGTGAAGCAGCAGTTGTTTTAGTGGGGAAGGAAGCCAAGACAGCTGTTAGATAGTTCAGTTCAAAATACTGACAGTGACACACCAACAACAACACCAGCAGTGAGGGACTCGGCCAAACCGCCGAAAGACCAAATATTATTAACGCTGCTGCTTTTAAAAAGCTTGACAAACTGCAATAATTTAAAATTTTCAGAGTGAAAGATAACTTTTTAGATCATCTTGGCCTACTGTGCTTAAAGGATGCTGCAGAAAGAGCAGAAGAATCTCTCAGATACAAAAGACAGCATTGAGAACAAGGAAGCAAGTCTTGGTCAGCACTTAGGATTAAGTGGGGAAGGAGCCGTCCGTGTTTAGTTTGGATGCAGGACTTTACTCCTGTGAGGAAGGAAAGGCCGTGAGATTTCAGCAGCTTTTGAGGAGTCCTCAGCTTAAGTCACTCGAACAAATGGCTTTGTCCCCATGACCTGCAGCACACCCGACCCTATGACAAAGGATTGTGAAATATTTTTTTCCCACTTCCTTCAGGCAGGATGAGAGATGGTGTGCACTGCGGCTGGGACCAACCCACGGCTCCTGACTGGGACCTTGCTCTCACCCTGTCACCTTGCTCTGGTGACTTGACCTCCTCTGCACATCATTTTCTCCATTTGTTCTGACTTCTCAGTAAGGGTTTATTTGCAGATCTTCAAAACTTTCATATAGAGCTAATATCTAAACACAGGGAATTTAACTCTGCTTTCAGTCACCCTTCTCATACACACAGACATGGTAGGTAACAAAATTTGGCCCATCAGCATGACCTCCAGCCACTAGTGCCATGCAAGATATTGAACACTGCAATAAACTTGCACTCTGGCCTTGTTTGGAAGGTTTCATGTCCAATTTCTCCCCTTCCAGGCCCTCTGTGTCCTCTGGAAAAACTTCTTTTACTCAACTACACCCTTCTACATGGCACTCTTCTCTCCAGCTGCACCTTCAGAGCTTTGCTAACTCCAATTACTGTCTAAATTGCATCTATGGGAAAAAAAGTCATTTTCTTTGAGTGCAGAATTACATGTTGGCTGTTTTCTTATTGATTTGGATCATAAAAGAGCTTAGAGAAACAGCTTGGCTGTAAGTAACAGCCTTTGTCCTGCATCAATGGATGCAGTAGAGAATGAAGTACGATACATTTTTTATTAATAAGGAACAAGACCCCATAGCTCTGATGGAAATCAAAGTCCTCCACCCCACCAACAGAAAGCTCCCACTGATGCTATGGGCCTGGTCCAAAATGGACCTCAGCCCTAGATCTCCCAAAACACTCATTGCTTATACTTGCTGAGAAATTCTAATGAACACCCCTTCCAGAGCATCAGTGACTCCTGCAACCTTTTTCCACTCTCTCTTTTTACAAGAGATGCATCACATCCTTAATTCTGTAACAGATGTTCTTTACAAGGCAAGAATAATTTACAATGAGTGTTTTGTGGATAGTGCACTCACACTTTTCAAAACCTCGGGTTTGCATGTGTATACAGCTCACCTCCAACACGCACAGTCAAACTCAGTGAAAATTCCTCAGATCCTCTAACCTGCAAGTGGGAACTTTCCCAGGACAGAAGTGGATTTGACAAATCAGCAAGGAAAGAGAGATAATTTTTAGAATCTGAAAGTCAGTAGAAAAATATCCACATCAAAATTCACTTTCAGTGTATGCTACTTCATATTTCAGTTTTATGCCATGATTCAGCAAGGTTTTTATTCAGGGAGCAGATCCATTTTACTCACCAGACTGATGATAACCTTGCCAAATGGGAACTTTTAAGACGCTGCCCAATGAATTCACGGGAGATGAAAGCAAAGTTGCAGGTTCAACAGCAACGTCACCCGGCAGAGTCTTTGGCATTTTATACCTACAAAACTTTTCTGCAACTTCTCTTAGTACTTTCAACAGCTGGATACTATATTGTATTCATAGGCAGGTCCAAATATGAATAGTAGTTTCTCTACTGACCCACATACTTGGCCTATATTCAGAGTCTTTTAAGATGTTTCTGTTACCCACAGAACAGTGTCAGGTATTTCTCCAGTGCAATCTTATTTATGGGATCCCGTTTCCCAGAACAAAACGGGACTAGATCAACTGGAGTCGGGCTCTTTGCTCCCAGTTAAAAGCCTGTTTCCTTCCTGTCCTCCACGGACACAAACCTTTATCCTCAGTATCTTTCATGGCCACATTTTCAGTTCTTATCTCCAGTTCTGATTGTCTGTCTGCCTCCTCCCAGGATCCTCACAGGGTCACACAACGTCCCTGAGCAATCCCCTCTGCCCACACAGCTGAATTTCAGCCTAGTGGCAAATGATGGGTTTTTTTTGGGGGGGGGTAATAGCTCCTTTTGTACCTTTTTTCCAAAAAGAACTTGATTGCTTTTTACATCTATTCTGAATGAAGGAAAGTTGTCAGCCTCTCTGGATTCAGTGTTATATGAATGAAAGACTGAAAGCCATGAAAAGCCACAGCTGATGGGGGAAAGCTGGAAAATAAACATCAAGGAAGGAAGCTAGTACAAGCTGAGGCACATGGCTCCACAATTACTATTTTTTAAAATTTTGTAACTTCATTTACTGTACTCTTGACTCATCTGGTCTGTGAAATCTCCAGTCCAGAGAAATCAGAGTAACTGAATTAATCTAACTACGAAAACCATGGCTCAAATCCTCTGGCCTTTATCTGGAGAAGTCTTTTATTGGAGCTTTCAGCTGGAAAGAGGCTGCAAGAATTTGTGGCTGTAGAGAGCGCGGTTACAAAAAATACATAATTCATCATGGAGAGGTTTGTTAAAACCGTTAGGAATAAAATAAACGTTCTTCTTTCCTATTGAAAAGAGATGTCAGTTTTTCTCCTATGATTACTCAAAGGGCTAGCCAGGCAGAATAAAGGCTTATTACATTAGAAAGCATATAGAGCCCTTTTATGAACTCTGGCTGCAGCCATTCTCTTTGTTTCAATTTGTTTTTCAGCAGCTGTATCTGATCTGTATCTCGCACACTTTCATCCTGTGACAAAACACAGCTGCAAAGTGACTCCAAGTTCCTCGTCTGTCCACCTCCGCATGTTCTCACAGATGGGACAGGTACCCATAAGAAGCCACAAAACCAACTTATGGGTGTTAAATCCGATAAATAATTTTACACTGAGTCACGAGGTCTGGCTATCTCTCTGCTGATCTTTCTTGGAAATACGAATGATAGCACAGTATCACGAAAGATACTGAAGTTAAAGCATCAGTATAAAGTGAAAGGAATTACTGGCGTAACAGAGTGACTAGGATTGCCACCCCTTGAAAACGGGGTTTTAGGACAGAAATCCTTCATTTTCAAATGCAGAATAGAAAACTAATCACTATGTGTTTAAACTAAGCCTTCCACTTTGAAAAATCCTTGACGCTCAAACACAAGTGGCAAGAGCACAACGGATGCACAACAGCTTCAAGCATCTCCTTGCCTGACTAACAAAGACATTATCATAGTTGAAATATTGCAGAGTCCCACATAAAATGTGCATGTTAATACTCCATTTAGACAAAGCTGCCTCAAGAGAAAATCGTATTTATGTAAATGCATCCTTATGTCTTCCCTACCACCTCCTGCTCCCCCCATTTCAGCTGAGGGGGAGAGGAGACCCAATGACATTTGGAAGCCTGGTGGGGGAACACAGAAGACATTGTGCAGGAGCAGGCTGTTTTTACATTGAGTTGCAATGAATTTAATGCATCCTGGACACCAAATAAAGAGACGTGAATATCCTCGGACCGCTGGACTTGCCATCTCTCCCAAAGTATTCCCTCTATTGAAGTCTCCTAGTTTCTTGAAGCACATGCTCTATAAGGAGCTGCTCACCACAGATGGGTCACCCCATTCCAACCCAACAAAAAGAGCACTAGAAACAGCCACTTCAAAAATGCCCCCATGGAGCCCTCTCCTTCCTGCCCCAGGTACTGGTCAAGGGCTGCTGAAGAATCCCACAGCTGCCAGTTGTGATTTACAAAGAGGGAGCTAAGATACACTAATGACTGTGACTCTTACCACTAATTACCACTTATTCAGGCACTAATGGACTTCATTGGCCAATGCAAGTCGAACTTAAAAGCATCTGCTATATGAAAAGAATAATTTTAATTTATTAAGCATTGTGGATCTCAGTCACTGATAATGGTAAACATGCCCACGTTTCTCGCCACAGTTAAAAAAAGGAGCGTACACGGCAACGCCAGCTGCACCTGCCCAACTGGACTTAAGTATTTTACAGGCGTTCTCACTTTGAGTTTAAATACAAATAGCAAAAGCAGCAGACTGGCAAACACCTTGCGGTGGGTGCAGTTCTCAGTCACGTTATTTTTTTAATCTAAGAATTACTCTCCTCTTCATGCAGGAAAACCAGCTGCAAGAGTTATACGAGGCAATACAAAAAGCACTGCGTGATGAGCGATCGGGACGCCCCATTACCGAGAGGTAAATCTCCATTCTGCTGCTGCTCTGTGATGACAGAAATGGTTCTTTGGAGACTCTGGTACTGATGTACAAGACCTGCACACCCACCCCTCCAGCTCCTGTGTCCCTCCTTGCCGCACGCCAGCCGAAATGTTCAGACACTGAAAACAGTCCATCTCCTCATCAGGAAAACAACGTTCTGCATCATGATACATTTGCAAAGAACAGCGTATTTGTACCCAAATCATACTGATTTACTTGGATGCCTGCTACTGAGGGACTTGGGCCAGGGGCTTCTCTGGCAGAGACTTTTTTGGAAGAAAGAGTTTCACCCTCATTAGGAACAGCACAGGCAGCAGGAGACAGTAGGGAAGGATACACAACATTTTAATCATTTAGGATTTTCTTTGGTTTACACCATATCGACCCCTGCTTTGTTTTCTTGTTCCAGTGTGCTGCTTTCCTCTTGGTGCATTGTTCGAGATAAAATTTGTTGTTAAACTGATTCTGGTGGCCACCTGGCAGCACTAGAGGGCACGTTCTGCCACCGTGCAACACCAGACAAAGAAAATGCTGAGTGGAAAACGAGCTGAGCCCTGGTGGTGTCCATGGATCCCAGGAAATAGGACCAGATTAGTGACCCCTCTTTCAGATATCATGTGAGATCACTTTCTATTGCTTTCAACATTGTTTGCATCTTTCTAACAGGCCTCATGTCCTACAGAACTGCAAGAAGCCTCAAAAGTACAAGTTCAGTGTGAGAAAAGGGAGTCAGTAACACAACCTTGTTGCCTTCCAGTTTTGCACCTGAGACTAATAAAACCAGGCCTTCTTTTGAAGATACTGGTTCAGATCCAGGCAGCTTGGTAATGACTTAAAGGCTTTACAAGAGGTAGCCAAAAAGTGGAACTTTTATCCCATGGAAGGTTCTGACACTGACATTTGCTTTTCTGCTAATCAGACGGAAAAGCAAAATATCAAATATTTTGCAGGGTGGAAACTCTGAGTTATTTTTAGCTGAAAGGATCAAAATTAGTTCATTAAGAATTTCTATCTGATAATGTCAAACCATTCATATCTATAATTAATCTTTGATATCCCAGTAATTTTTAGAAGCTAAAAAGAGCTAAACTCTGAAACAAGGAGTCAAAATGAAAGTCGCTACTTCAATTTCATGTAGTATCAACTTTTTCTGTAGAAAAATTCATCAAGAGGAACTTCCCCCAAAATTCTAATTCTGCCAAAAGAGCATTTTCCAAAATAAATTTATTATGTTAAAATATATATGTATTTTTTTTTTAAAAAAGGCAAAACTAAACAAACAAACACACACCAAAAACAACACCAACCTGAAAGCACAAAACCTGGCTGCTTGGCAGCCTCAACATCTCTAAAAATAACCAAGCCAAGTCAAATCCACCCACCTTCTCTCTCCATCACAAATTCTACCTCTCACAATTTGATTACAAACCTCGGGGCATGCTGTGGTTTTGCTTCAAGCTGTAGGTCCTGGAGTCAGGCTGATTCCAGGAATATGCCAAGGTGTGCCTAAGCTAGAAAGGATTTTCTCAGAAAGAATTTGCTCAGACACGAATACCTGTAGATCTTTCTTGGCAAACAGCTACGATGGACATTGTAGAGCAGAAGAAGCTTCTTACCAAACGGGCCGGTTTGAAGGTCAAAGCCCATTCCCATCACAGCATCTGTATGATGTTTTCAGTCTCTTGATGGACACGGCTGTGCCCGTAGAGCTTTCTGGGGTAGCACTCACTGAAGTGAGAAAGTGCCTCTCTTGCTTTCAGGACTGAATTTTAAACCTACCTAATAACATTTTGGGACCTGAGCTGTGAATTTTTCATTTGTGGGGTTAAGAGAATGCCCTAGTTTAATGAAGAAACTTAAAGAAATCAAATGAAAAAGGAGCACTGTTTCTAGAAACTGATTTAAATACTCTTTTGGAAATAATTATCTGTTTAACTTTTTAGTTACTGAACACTTCTTTCCATTTCTACATACAAGTCACACTTAGATATTCCTTCATGTTTGAGGAACTGAACTCATCCTTCAGAGCTGTGCAAAATCTTCAAAATTATTTTGATTTGGTAGCTTTTCCATTCACTTCGCACTCACTTTTCATGAGTGTGATTGACTTTAGCAAGAGGTAAGGCAAGAAGAAAAGGGAGATCTCTGTTCCACCTCACGTTAGGCTGTAGCAGGATAGGAAAGACAGAAGAGAGCACTGGCGTGTCGCAACTGCTGTACATTTGCGGAGAGGAGGTCTAGGGGAGAAGAGAAATCAGGTAACCACTCTGTTGAAAAGAAAGGTGTTTCCGGGTCACCAAAAATTCCAGGATTATTCCAAATTTTCTCCAGTCTTCCTGTTTCACTGTAAAGACCAAAACCTGCCCTGTCAGATGCCAACCAAGCTGTTCCTTGTTTTGTTTTGCAGGTTGCTAAGAGACAGGGCTGTTTTTGCTTACTTGCCTCCCTTGGGCTATTTCACAACACTTTGTAATATACACTGCTCTTTTTTGTTGCACATCTGGTTTCGATTTTAGGCTTCAGAACCCCCTCTGAAAACTGAGATATTAGTTTTTCATATCTATCATCTAGACAAAGTGCCTCAGCCTGTCAAACTGAGTGCATCGGTGAGACACATTTAACCCTCTCAAGTAACTCTCAAGTTACCCTCCAAAAAGCTATTTTCATTTGTTGTTGAGCTCAGACAGTGGAAGTAGCTCAGAGATTTTGTCTAATTTGCTGTGTGAAATTAGCTGCAACCACCATTCAATTTTAGATATGAAATAAAGCTACCCATTTCTTCAAAATGTTACACTCTCATGCCTTGCAACTGCTAGCAAAGAAAGAGTCGTGGGGTGGATTAATTGATCGTCACCCCAGCAGATGCTCAACAACTTCTCCCAAAACTTCTAGCCTTTCATTTGTGTTGGAAGCAGCTACTCACAGAAAAGCAGCTAACTAGCACGGAGAGGGGTTCTCCTGTGTCTTTGAAAAATGGTGTTGCTGGATGGCAGAACAACCCAGCTTGTGCTTTGGAACAGCTGCAAACACGTCTTTAGTCCCAGGACTCAGCTGCCCAGGCTGAGGTACCAACACCTCCAGCTTCCCCTGGGCCAGACCCAGCCCTCATGACCCATCGTCATGGTCCATGCAGCTCATTAAGAGATTTTGCACAGCACTAATCCACATACAAACAAACGGATGGGGATAACGTGTATTCCTTCTACTGGTATCCCTAAACCAAATGATCCTCAACCTAAGTCCTCTCCCAAAGCTGTTCTCCATCCTCTGCAAGCAAAGCTCTGACAGAGAGGAGGTGGGCAGAGCTGACAGTGTTCCTTTAGTCTTCACCCAGCTGGTCCCAGCATCATATACATTTGCAATTAAAATTTATATCACTAGGCTAAGGTCACTCAGAGAACTTATGCCAAGAACTACATACATTTGACACCCTGCAGAGAAAATAAACTGCCTCTGCTTTATTCTGATAGTTTGTTTCCCCCATCACCCCAAGGATCTATTTCCATGCCCTTCTTAAGCCACTCTGGTGACTATCCGATCCTATAAAATTGTATCTCTATGACTAAAGACCATGTTTTTCTTCATCTTAGGCAGGGATAAAGTCTGTTCTAATGAAACAATTCTAATCAAATTAAGCTAAACCGGACCTCAGCTTTTCAAGTTGGAAAGCCGTACAAGCTTTGTACAACATCGTATCTTGTCTCTACACAGGTCGAAACATACACTCATCATTCAGAAACTATGCATAGAAATCCCTGCTCCCTCTCTGGGCCTTCAAACACATCCACATTGGTCTCCCCTCCCACCTGGTTGTTCATTTCCTCTCCTGCTTTCTCAAGAGCTGCTCCACAGTCCTCTTCCCCCACTTTTCATGGACAAACATTCCAGAGAATCCTCCTTTCTCAGCAGGACGCAGGGTCCAGCAGGTTTCACAGCTCCTGTGCAAGGCCAGTACCAGGGAAGTCCTGTAGCACAGCATGGTTGAACAACAAAAGTCTTTCTAAGCATCACCAAAACTAGCATTTAGGGAAAAAACCAAAACAAACCAAAACAATAAAGCCAGGTCTGGCACCTGCACTTTGTGCTGGAGGAGGTGCAGGCTGCTGCAGCCTGGCTGCTGCAGAGCTGGGGCTACCAGGGCAGGACTCGCAGGTGGGAAGAGTGAGGTGTTTGTTCCACGGGGCATCTCCCTTCTGCAGCAACACCTAAATCCACAAGCTTCACCTCACAAACTTTAAGTGAATATGAAATTTAAAGTCTGATTTTCACCCTTCTCCTGAGACCCATCCCGGCAGAGCTAAACATTCACTCTGAAAAAGTAATTCATGCCACAGAGGGTCATACCATTAAAAAAGAAATGTGGAGACTCACAAATATTTCTGTCATGGGCAGACAGCCCTTTCCTAAACAGAAGAGTACAAGAGGATGGTACCAGCAGACCACTCTACCACAGAGGGGGTGTAGGTTTTTAAGACTGCACAGACTCTGAATCTTTTGAATTTTAGAGACCTGCTGAGTTCTGGACATGGTAAAGTCCCAGTGCTGCACAGCGACCTTCCTGACATTGAAAGCAGCTCAGCAGACAAAGGGAGATGCCTGAAGGTCAACTGGGCAGCATGACGTGCGACCTTCCCTACCCCACCTTCTCCCAGACGTAGCAGAAGTCAGCAGAGCACGGAGCTCCTCTCAGGACAGCCCAGGGCCTGGCAGCAAGTCCTCCTCCAGCCCAGAGCTCTCAGGAGTTGGGCCAGGTCTAAATGCTGCAGGGTCTCCATGATCCACATAACCACAGGCACTGTGGTCCTGCGGCGCAGCAGGGATTGAGAGCGGATGGGACAAAAAGCCTGAGGAAAAACCTCATGATAAAGCATACAGGTGGTCTCATCATTACCCTGTCATAGCTTTTTAGATGCTTCTGGGGCAAAAAAGATGAAACGAAGGTAATAAGAGCGGTAAACCACATCTTTCCATCTCTTTGCATCAAATCTAAACCAATCAAACACTTGGAGTCCTCATATCCAGTTGCCCCCCACGCTCTCTTCTGGTGCGGTCAGCCTTTCCCCTCCGCTCAGCCTCTCGACAGTTCGGCCCTGGAATGATCCAGGCAGCTCCCTCCACCCAGCAAGAGTCCTGCCCAAAACGCTGTCCTGCTGCCGGCGTGAGCTCACCGTGACCTTTCGGCAAAGCACAGCCCTTCGTTCCTCCTCGTGTTTAGAGAAGCTCGTAGGGCAGTGCCTTATTTTCAGCTTGTGC
This sequence comes from Caloenas nicobarica, assembly GCF_036013445.1. Taxonomy (NCBI): domain Eukaryota; kingdom Metazoa; phylum Chordata; class Aves; order Columbiformes; family Columbidae; genus Caloenas; species Caloenas nicobarica. Next base: position 105,955,399 of record NC_088284.1, on the reverse strand, counting down.
ACTTCACACTTAACCAGTTAATGTCTATTCCCGCAAGGCAAAACAGCACTGGGTTCGGATAAGTGGCTTGTCCTGATTGATGGATGGTAGGTGACGAGAGGGTTAAGAATATTGTGGAGCAGTAGGGGCATAAGAGAGCTTGGTCTGGAAGCAGTTTAAGAAACCTAAGGAGAATCTGATACAGACCAAAGACACACAAGTACAGATGCATTTAATAGAGGCCTCTCTCTGCTCGAGATCTACAGCTGAGACTCATGCAGCAAAATGTGCCGTTTGGAACATACTGTGCTCCAACCACGATGGCTACGGGAGGAATCGGAGCCAGTATTATGTGCTGGTGCTCTTAAGGACTGAATGTTCACTTAGAACACACGTTTGGGGAATGTATATTTATACATACATTTTGGGATGCACCACATCCCATCACGGACTTGGACAGCAGCTTGCTCTTCAATCTAAGAACTTGTCTATTAAGAAATCCCAGTATTGTGTAAGGGCACAGCCTGATGTGCTGTTCCAGCCGCAGCTGAGCCAGGTTAAGAGGTTACCCCCCCACCCCAGCCTGCCCACAGCTGTTTATCCACTGCCCCCCATTAGGGGTTACCACCCTTTTCCATGAGCCAAATAACCACATGTGTGGACACTCCCAAATCTGGCTCTGTCAGAATGATCCAGCCTAGCTCAAATAGTTTTTAGTAAGCTTATTGTTTGGGCTTTTTTTTTTTTTTTTTTGAGCTAGCTCATCTTGAGAGTGATAGTTTCTTGATTTGGTTCAGCTGCAACTGGAATAGCATCTCTGACCATGCTCCAATGGAACTGTTGCAAAATTGCACGTTAGTCTCTTCAGTCAAAGCCTATAAGGCTCATCTAAAGATAATGCATTTAATATTAATTCTCTAAACATTCTTTTGTTTACCATCTCACTGTTCCCTAGGTATTACTGGAAATTCAAATATCTCACAGGGAACGGATCACTTTTGTTTGCAGGAGTCTGTATTTTCCACCACCTTATTTAAGGAGATCTAAGATAATCAACACTCTGAAGAAACCACCAGAAAAAACACCTCCCGCGCCTTGTTCTTCCCCAGAATTTACAGTTTCTCTTAGGTGCAGAACTGCAAGAATCCAGTAAGTCACTGGGGAACTGCAACAGAGGCTGTCAATGCATTTACACGATTAGCATTACTAATTTATTCCATTTTCAATTCTCGGCACATGGGACTCAGAAGACTTGTCAAGCTTGGGCCTCAAACAGCTGTGCCAGGAGGCAAGAAAGGTAGTTTGGGGAGACAAAAATATTTGCTTTGCTGACCTCCGTGTTTGGCTCCTAACTTGGTTTGACTTGTATTCAGGGCCATGGATGTACTCTCAGGGAACACACATAATTGGGGCCAATGGTATGAGATTGGAGTACAAAAAGAAGCCCTACGTAGGCTCTGACATTTAGCAAGCCAAAAGGTTTCAAAATGGAGCCAAGTCAATTGCCTGGCTTGGCTGTATGAACCAAAACACAAGCCTCGCCACTGGAATTGATTATATACACATGAAAAGAAAATACATAAAATGATACATAAGGTTCTTGTAACCTCCAGGAGCTGATGCCAGAATACGCTCCTTGGCTTGGTCCTTCCCTGGCTCAACAGCACAACTGAGCACAGAGCTCGGCCGCGCTCAGGGCTTCATCAGCTTAACTCTTGAGCTCAGGTCACAGCACCCTTTTCATGTGCTCTAACATCTAAGGTTTCCCTCAAGCCCCCAGGGAAAGTAGTAGCTGACTATATGAATGCAGGATTTATAGCCCTTAAAGCTGGTGCAAAAGGTGCTACAGCTGCCCACAAGAGGAAAGTAAATGGAATTAAATGAGATTAGGAATCTGTGCAACAGAGTAGCCAGGAGACTGTTTATGCTAAATGCAAAATATATCATGAGCCAGCCTCACGCAAAGTGTATTTTTCCTCTCCTACAGAACCTATTTATCTCTCAACACAAATTGGGGTCTTTGGCTATGCATTTCTTAATTTCATCACACTTAATATTTTAGTTAGGAAGCTTAACCCATACAGACTACTACATTGATTTAAACAACAAAAACCAGCAGGCGCTGAAACGTTACATTTCTAGGAAGAATATGAGCTATTAATACTATTCTTTCCAATGCAAATATCTGTGCCTTTCTGTAGTGTCTCACCATTCTCCAGAAATATACTTCTTTCTCAGTCAGAAGTATTTGATATGATTATTTGATATGAATAACTACCGAAGCAACACATAGCACTTTCAGAAAGGGCTCAAAAGCAGACGTTATTATTCTACCAAATTTCCCTGCAGTAACAGGGAGACTCAACACTCCCTGGAAATGAGCAGAGCTAACAACATGTTAAGCCTTTTCCAGTAACCCTTGTGCCAGGTGCTATTGGAAGCGAAACAATCAGTAAAGAGATCCTCTGAAAAAAGAACCCAGCCTTCATCCAAAGACCTTAAAAGCAGAGTTACCTCAACTAGGTTCACTTGTGGACAAGCACCCTTCCTTTCTGAAACAACAAACCCAAGGGCTTGAAGCAAATAACATTTTCCTGGAGGACAGAGAGAAGCAAAGGGTAACATGGCAAGAGCCAGTAATTAGTATGTTACCTGCTGCATAGGTTTTTAATCCCTGGGTTCTTGGCAGTAGACTTGGCCTTACTGTCTCTCCAGCAGAAGCGATAATATAATACATGGTCATATTGGCCATTACGAGCCTGCAAAACTCAGCCCACAGTTTGCTTTCTGCAATAGAGGAGCCCAACTATTCAGGTTTATTGTATCTTCTTCTAAGGAACACGCTGTTCTTATGTCAGATGTTCTTGTGACAGCCCTTCCTCTCTCAGACTCCTCTGAATGCCATGAATGAGTTACAAGAAGCTCAGATCTCTCACCATACTCTTCTCAGCCTACAACGTACGTGTGGCCAGAGAGAAGTTGCAAACGAAAGGCAAAGCAAAGCACATCCCACCTCACCAGCCACAAGATGGGACAAGCCACAGAAAGTGGTTTAACTTTTGCCAGCCGTGGGCCAAGTAGATTTTCGAGGGTCTGGGGCTGCAGGTACCTTACCTAAGTGCACCTGTAGACCATGTTCCGCAAACAATGAAAGACTCAGTGGTTTATAAAACTGGCTTTGAGACGAACCTGCTCAAGTGTTACAATGCTACTGGATCCCTGGTGCTCCATCTAACTCCTTCACTCCTGTTGTTTGTGTTGTTCCTTCCATGTTTAGGATGAACTACTGTGTTCCTAGCGAAGTATTGAGATTGGCTCATCAGCTATGCACAAACTCACAGGCCACCACTGAAGTTACAACTAATTGATGCTACAGTTTGCTTCCCCAGGTCTACTTACATGGGCAAAGAAATAGAAAACTTTTAATATGTTTAATGGACTCTGTCTTTAGATTGCAGCTTCTTCCAGGAGAGGAAAGTCACTTCAGCCGCCTCAACAGCTTCTCTAACACTCTCCACACACATCCATTGCTCCAAACCTAAAGTAATTTACTACTACTGCTGTTACTCCTCTATCGGTTCTCTTCAGATTTCAGAAACTCCTGTGTTCTGCTAACAGAAAGCAGGAGTTCCATAGCACATTCAAACTCTCCCATTTAATTTGAAGTTCAGTCTTTTCCAATTCAAAGGCATTTCATTTGAAAATGGTTTTGCCTTACGATAAACAGATAATAAACAGATTCTTGGTTTCCTACAATAAAAAAAGTCTATAAACTTCAAACTTTTAAAAGAAAACATGGGACTGTTCTTTAATTTTACTCTTTGGCTATGGAATCAATACTCATTAGAAGTGAAAAATTGAGATCTGATTGCTATTTGTGCTTTTGAAGTTTGGATTTCTACCCCCAAACCAAAGGAAAAATGGGCCGATGTGCTTTCACTGTGTTTTTAGACCTTTTTACTTCCCGCTGCCATGTGGCACCAAAATGCAAAGTTTGAATTTCCTAGAGTGCAAAGTAGCAACTACCTACATGTATTTCCCTTCAGAAAATTTCTTTACAACAGTGCTACTTTTAAAGATATAAAATACTTTCAATATTTTAGAGACTGTGAATTTTGGCTACTAAGGCATAGAAAGGGTAGTAAAATGGACCAACTCTTTCCTTGCTATGAATCATCCTGATGTGCTGATGATCCAAATATGTAGTTTCTTCCCTCTTTGCTGTATTTTTCTGCAGAAGTATAATATATATTAATTAAAAAAATATAGTTGAGTTACAGACATAAACGGAGGTTGGATTCATAACAGCTAGCATGAGATAGCCAATAACCCAACCTGATGGAATGGGAGAGGGCAAGAAACAACAAAAGTTTCCATCTCCTCATTTTACTGTTGGACATGGAAATATGACATAGTGTATAAGGCCATATTTTCAAAGATGCTAAGCTTCTGTGCATCCTGTTGCTGTGCCATAGTAACACGTACTCCAAATGTCTGAAAAATAGGATTGTGTTTGAAGATAGGCAAGGGGTAGCAGAACCAGGACGCAGATTTCGGGGCTGAGCAGCTTTCTGGATCGGGCTGTAGCTGTAACCGCATCCAGAAGGATCTCCCGGCTGCACCCCGGGCCCAGAGGCAGCTGCTGCCCTGCCCAAGCAGGACCCACCCTTGCTCCCGCCGCCCTTTGCCAAGTTTGAAATGTCGAGCTGTCTGCTCACAGAAAAGCAAATTACAGCCTCGGAGCCCATGTGCAAATCAACAGCACACGTACAAGTTTTGTCCACATGTCCCCCACGACTTTCATTCGGTTTGGCTGGAGAGTTCAGGATGTCCCGTGCTTGAAAGGGTGTTTGGGAACTCTGCTTTCTCCTGCAGCTCAGAAAAAAACTTCAATTACAGTTTCATTAGAAGCTGTTATTTCAAAACTTGTTTTCATTCCTAAACAGAACCATAATGATCCAGCCAATGCTCTCAACGCAAACACACTTAACACAAAATGGTTTTTAGAACAAACCATACGTTTCAAGACTTCCTGGTAACATAAATTGCTGCTAAAGCAAATATTTTTCCATAGGTTTTGAATCTGTGCTATCGGGGTTGCAATAAATTTTGGTTATCCCCACATTAAAAATAGGCATGATGTGTCCAGTGAATTATTTCCCTTGAATCAAATGAATCCAGCTCATCCTGATTGCCCACTTTAATTCTAAACATTTCTTGAAGGAACCGAAAAATATGTAAATATGAACAATCACCTGAAATAAAAATATGCAGTGTACATTCTGAAAATATTGACATGAAATGATTGACATTATCAAATGATCTCTTTGCCTCGAGATACCTAAATGAAATTAAATTATTTCTGACAAGTTCCTGAATAAATTTTTAGTTCAAATGAAACCACCTTTTCAAAGAAAAACATTTCAGAGAAAAATCTGTGTCTAACCCATTTAGTGCCGAGTCCCTCCATGACTCATTAATAGAGGGGAGCTATTTGCCAGGCTGTAACTTTCATTCTGAATTTGCCTATCTTTAGTGCCCTGTGTCAGAACTCAGTGGCAAATTGGGGATTTTGCTTTCTTTTTTTGTTTTGTTTTGTCTCAATATGAGTCATTTGTGCTATACATTGATGTTACTGCTGTTTGTAAACAGTGGATCACGAGCCATTCCTAAAAAACAGAACAGGATTTATCAGAAGGGAGCCCAGCTACTGCCTTTCTATTAGTTTTTCTTTCTCCTCTCCCATGTGCATTTAGCTACATGCTCAATTCCACTTATTCTTGTAAATGTAAGAGCAGAATAAATGTAGGAACCGCAGCACTTTCAGCTGCCCCACCTCATTCTCACACCAGAGGTTTCACAGAATCACAGAATCACAGAATGTTAGGGATTGGAAGGGACCTCGAAAGATCATCTCGTCCAATCCTCCTGCCAGAGCAGGAACACCCAGGTGAGGTTACACAGGAAGGCGTCCAGGCGGGTTTTGAATGTCTCCAGAGAAGGAGAATCCACAACCCCCCTGGGCAGCCTGTTCCAGTGTTCCGTCACCCTCACTGAGAAGAAGTTTCTTCTCACATTTCAGTGGAACCTCTTGTGTTCCAGCTTGAACCCATTACCCCTTGTCTTACTGTTGGTTGTCACCGAGAAGAGCCTGGCTCCATCCTCGTGACACCCACCCTTTATATATTTATAAACATTGATGAGGTCACCCCTCAGTCTCCTCTTCTCCAAGCTAAAGAGATCCAGCTCCCTCAGCCTTTCCTCATAAGGGAGATGCTCCACTCCCTTAATCATCTTTGTGGCCCTGCGCTGGACTCTCTCCAGCAGTTCCCTGTCCTTCTTGAACTGAGGGGCCCAGAACTGGACACAATATTCCAGTTCTGGGAACTGGAACTGCTCCTTACAGTCAGCTACTACAGATATGCATGAGCAGCAAACCACCGCTGCCTCCGAGCCACATCTTGCCTCCATGCTTATTTGTGGCATTTTTCTCAGGACAAGTGGCGTGGGGTCGATTCTGAGGCTCTTGGTTATTTTTGCAAAAGGGGTGTGCTGAAATCAGGAAAATTCAAAACAGTGTGTGATCGATAGAAACAGAAATGAAAAGCCAAATTATTTTCGCACAGATAGATGTAAATACCATAGATGCATTTCACCTTACGGACTTTCCGAGCTTTCCTTTCAATATTCGTCTTTCCCTCCAAGACAAAAGGCTGGTAAAAAAATGATGGAAGAGGCCTTGCAATGGTTCCGCTAAGTCTCTAGCAGCCACACCGCGTGCAGAGCATCTCTCGTGCTCTATCAGCATTTCTGCTTCCATGCTAAAAACTGGAAGTGAAAAGTCATCTTGTTAGAATAACCCAGAATTGAGAAGAAGTACAGAGACGGGCTGCAAAACCAGGAAAAAATCAGAGGGAAGTAGGTGACCAAAAAGGAGGAAGAAAATGGTTTCTAAATAATGCTTGTATTTGCTGAACTGGTAGCAGGGTTACCAATTAACCAGTCTAATAAAAGGAAATCTGCATTTTAGCCCTATTTCTTTTGGCAATGCAGGGAAACATCTGTTTGAGTCATTTTTATCTGTCACTTTTCCTCTCCCCAAAGGTATCCATACCCATCTCATAAGAATTCTGTGAAATTCAGCTGGTAAATGTTTGTCATATAAAGGAGAGAGCTGAAGAAATGCAAGATTATTTCATAAAAGTTTTTCAATAGCAAGGGTTTTGATCTTCATAACATTATCCAGAAATAAGACAGATATTTCTGTTTGGCTGAAGCCAGCTGGCTGTGTGGAAAACATTTCAAAATCTGCCACAATTTTTTTTTTCCTGGTGTCTGTTAATTTAGTTAAAACAAATCAACTAAATGTCCTAACTACAACTGAAATATATAATTATATTGTGTACTCAGTTCAGTGCATACTAATGAAGCAATCATCACCTTCTTATTAGTCACTCTTGTTTCTAAACTTGAAACTTGAGCAGAACAGGCAGAAAAATATACAGGATTATTATATAGTCTCCTTTTTTTCTCATAGTAAAAATTCAAGAGGAATTATCATGTGCTAAGGTG